>NW_004443949.1:16444980-16453821 GCF_000243295.1 Trichechus manatus latirostris | reverse complement strand
TGGTTTCGAGGGTGGGGAGGGAGGGTGAGGGTTATTCACTAACTAGATAGTAGACAAGAATTATCTTAGGTGAAGGGAAGGACAGCACACACTACAGGAGAAGTCAGCACAACTGGACTAAACCAAAGCTAAGAGGTTTCCTGAATACAATCAAACACTTTGAGGGGCAGAGTAGCAGGGGTGGGGGTCTGGGGACCATGCTTTCAGGGGACATCTAGGTCAACTGGCATAACAAAGTTGATTAAGAAAATCTTCTGCATCCTACTTTGGTGACCGGAGTCTGGGGTCTTAAAAGCTTGCAAGTGGTCATCTATATGCATCAATTGGTCACACCTACCTGAAGTGAAGGAGAATGAAGAACACCAAAGATACAAGGAAAGTAGTAGCCCAAGAGACAGAATGGGCCACATAAACTGGAGACTTCATCAGCCTGAGACCAGAAGAACTAGATGGTGCCCGGCTACCACCAATGAATGTCCTGACAGGGAACACAACAGAGAGTCTCTGATGGAGCAGGAGAAAGGTAGGGTGCAGAACTCAAATTCTAGTAAAAAGACTAGATTTAATGGTCTGACTGAGACTGGAGGAACTTCGGAAAGCATAGCCCCCGGACTCTCTGTCAGCCCAGAATTAAAACAATTACCGAGGCCAGCCCTTCAGACAAAGATTGGACTGGACCGTGGGACAGAAAATGATACTCGTGAAGAGTGTGCTTCTTAGTTCAAGTAGATACATGAGATTATATGGACAGAGAGGGTTAGGAGCTGGTTGAATGGACATGGGATATCAGGGGTGGAAAGGAGGAGTGTGCTGTCACAGTGTAGAGAGAACAATTAGGGTCACATAACAATGTATGTATAAATTTTTGTATAACAGACTAACTTGAAATGTAAACTTTCACTTAAACTACAACGGTAAACAAACAAACAAAAAGTTCACTTTCTTTCTCTGTAAAACACTATTTTGTCATTTCCTCCTCCTTCACTACAACACTACAAGGACACTCAGCCCATGGCTTTGCCTCATACATGCTTGAGAAATAAAAAATCTTGATATTCTGGCTGAGATCACAGGAGCAAGCTGTAATTGTCTTAAGCAAATCAGGACATATGTTCTTTTACCAAAGCTTGTCTAATAATTTTCTTTAAAAAATATCAAACAAGAAGAAAGTATTACTTCCATATTAGACTACTGTACTGGGATTGCATTAAGAATAAGACAGTTGTTTTCTTTTTAAATTGCTTCTATTAGATCATCTACCACCTGTCACTTTGTAGTACTGTGGTGGCTTGCATGTTGTTATGATTCTGGAAGCTATGCAACCAGTATTTCAAATGACAGCAGGGTCTCCCATGACAGACATGTTTCAGCAGAGCTTCCACACTAAGACAGACTGAGAAAAAAGGTCTGGCATCTATTTCCAAAAATTAGCCACTGAAAATCTTATTTATCACAACAGGAAATTGTCCAACTCACTTGCTTTGGACACATCATTAGCAGGGGTCAATAGCTGAAGAATGACATCATGTTTAGTGAACTAGAGGACTCGAGATGAAGGTGCTAGATGGGATGGATTGGCATAGTGGCTGCAACAATGAATATGCCAGAGGTTGTGAGGATGATGCAGAACAGGGCAACATTTCTTTTTCTGTTGTAGTTGCCATGAGCTGAAGTTGACTGGATAATACCTATCTATCTTTCTATCTATTCATCCATCTATCTATATTTAGCTCTAATACATCACATACTATATTAGTGAGTCTTGATTCTCATCAATGTCTTGAAGTAGGCAGGTGCTTTAATAATGCAGTACAGAGTGTAGAAAGAGCCTTAGTTTGAGAGTTAAGAGCTGAGTTATAGATTCAGCTCTACCAGTCATTTGCTATGTAAATTTAGATAAGTTTCATAATCTCTTTAAGACTTGATTTCTTAATTGGGAAATTAGTACAGTGGCCTGACTGGTCATTAAGTTTTCATCAAAATCTGATTCTCTACATATATAAAAATCCTATGGATCTCAAAGTACTATAAATGCATGAATTTTGGCAAATAATATAATTTGTATATTCATTATGATTTAAAATTTTGGAATCCATAACTTTACATAAAAAGTACTTTATTATGTAAAAGCCTAGCTAGACCTTTTTATCATTTTGTACAGTATCATGGAAATAAATGTTCTTAAACAAATTTAATTTCAATAAAATTGTTTTATTATATTCTTTATTATGGTGCTTCATAATGAATTTTTATCATATTACCCAAGAAGGTGTTGCTCCTAGTCTGAGTATGCTAGAACGTCTCCTAAAAATTTCATGGCTATTTTATAATAGAAAAAAAAAAGTTCCCTTAAGATATCATATAAATTTAGAAACATAGTCCAATATCAAACACAATAAATCTACACATTTTCTTTGGAGCTCCTGAGCTTTGTAAATCAAATCTAATTCCCAGTGCATAATATATGCTGTCAGCTACCACCCACTATTAATAAAACGTGGCATTCCTCTTAAACCAAGACTAGGACATTATGTAGTATTGAAGCATAACTTATGCAGGTATCTGAAGTTGACTGAGGAGAGTGATAGTAAATTATGTCATACAAAAAAACACAAATCCAGGAAAGTGAAGAAAATTAGAAAAGTACTAGGAAGTAGGCTTATTTCTGAGTCAATGCTAAACCAAAATCATAGCACAGTACCCATATTTTGATGAAATATTTCCCTGAGTCACTGAAGTAATATTCAAATTTTATAGTGATTTAAGACCTATGTACCCATAGAGGTAAGATTATAAGATCAGATCTTTTATCACATTATCAAAGTTATTATTTTGAATTATCTAACAAATGTATTATGACTCTTTCAAATATTTTTGTTTTCTCATAAAAACTAAAAAAACTAGTTAAATAATTAAACTTAATGACTTAAAATTAGCAGTGTGGTTTATACTTTATCTATAGCATGCTTTAAGAACTTTTGCCAAAATTGTTAAATCCACACAAATTGATAATTTTGATTATAGTATTTGTTGCTCTAATCAACCTTAATCACTCATATTACAAACACATATAAACACATACATACAGATACAACTATATTCTTAGCTAATCATAAATTTATATGTATATATCTTTGCCTATGTTGGATTAATTAGCAATTGCCCCCCACCCCAGAAACATGGGCAAACCCGTCTGTATTAGTTTTCTATTGCTGCTGTAAAAAATTACTACATTTAATGGCTAAAAACAACACAAATTTATTATCTTACTGTTTTGAACATCAGAAGTCTAAAATAGGTTTCAATGGGCTAAAATCAAGGTATCAGCAGATCTGCATTCCTTCTAAAGGTTCTACAGAGAATCTGTTTCCTTACCTTTGCCAACTTCCAGTGACTGCCTGCATTCCTTGGCTTGTGGCCCTATTCCATCCTAAAAGCCAGCAGTGACTGACTGGGTTAATCTCATGCTGCATCACTCTGACTTTTCTGCCTCCAGCTCCCACGTTTTAAGAACCCTTGTCATTACATTGGACCCATGCAGATAATCCGATATAATATCCCTTTCTTAAATTTATCTGATTATCCAACTTAATTCCATCTGCAACCTTAAGTCCCCCTTACCATGTGGCATATTAATAAGTTGCAGAGATTAGTATGTGACATTTTTGGATAGACATTATTCTACCTACCACACCCTCTTATCTTTAAAATACACCTTTGGGAATAATAGTTTTCTAATACTAACTGATTTTTTAAATGCAATCTCTTCATCACTCTATCAGACAGATTCCAAGATAGCCAGCAAATAATCTTCCAGTAATCGGTTGCCATCAAGTTGATTCCGACTCATACAACCCATGTAAATCAGAGTAGATTTAGGGTTTTAGGAGTTTCAGTGGCTAATTTTTCAGAAGTAGATCACCAGGCTTTTCTGCCAAGGTGCCTCTGGGTGCACTTGAACCTTCAACCTTTTGGCTAGCAGCTGAGCATGTTAGCTGTTTACACCACCCAGGGCCTCTAAATGATCTCCCCATTCTACCGTTCACACCCTTGTGAGATCCCTTCCCCTTGAGTGTTGCCAGAACTAGTGACTTGCTTCTAACAAATTTGTTACTGTTAGATACCATGGAGTCAGTTCAGACACATAATGACTTTATGTATAATAAAATGAAACAACGCCTGGCCCTGCACCATTCTCACAATCATTGCTATGTCTGAGCACATTGTTGCAGCCATTGTGTCAATCCATTTCATTGAGGGTCTCCCTCTTTTTTACTGACCCTCTGCTTTACAAACCAGGATGTCTTTCTCTAGCTATTGGTCCCTCCTGATGATGTGTCCAAAGTAGGTGAGACAGTGTTTCATCGTCTTGCTTCTATGGAGCGCTCTGGCTGTACTTCCTTGAAGACAGATTTGTTTGTTCTTATGGCAGTCCATGGTATATTCTATATTCTTCAACAACACCACGATTTGAATGCATAAAACAGAATATAACAGAGGTGTTGGGATGTCATTTTGTCATTAGACTATCTAAGATTGTAATTCCATCTTGCTAGAAAATCTTCTCTTTTGCTGGCATAGTTGAGACAACTGACCATTGTGAGGAGACTCACATGGCAAAGAACTGAGAATATTCTGAGGTGAACAGCAGGCAAGGTGCTGAGATCATCAGTCTAACAGTCCTTGAGGCACTAAAAGCTGCAAACAACCATGTAAGTAACGTTGGCAGTGGCTTCCCCAGTGAAGGGTTCAGATGAGACCTCTACCCAGGCCAACACCTTCATTTCAGTCTTATGAGAGACCCTGATGGAAAAGACCCACATAAGTTGCGCCTAGATTCTGAAACAAAGGAAAACTATTTGAAATTTAAAAAAAAAAAAAAAAGTATGCCATTTTAGGCCACAAAGTTTTGTGGTAATTTTTTACACAGCAATAGATGACTAACAAAAATCTTCCTTTTCCTTCTCCCTTAATCAAGCAGCAACTAGGTCTTACTGTATTTTACAATTGAGGAAAAGGATATAATGCCATAAGCAGAAATAGAAAAAAAGTCTTATCTTGACTTTTGAATATAAAAAAGCTTTGGCTTTAAGGGATGGAAAATGACTCACATCAAAATATTTAGCAGAGATGGTGAGTTAGCAAAAGCTTTCCAAGCATCGAATTAGTAATGGATACTGCAAATTGATGAAAGATAAAAATACCAGAGAAAGAACAGAGAAGTATATTGTGTTATCTTGAAAAGAGAGGATACTTGCCCCTTCTTCTAAGGCCAAGAACTCAGGAAGGTGGCAAATAACAGTGAGATTTGAGTGCAGAGGAGATTCGTGAACAAAGGCCAGGAAGGAATAAAATTTTTGAGAGGGTATTGGTAGATGTTGAGTCCAGATAGAATAAAGGCAGAGTCAGAGTGTTCCTCATAATCTAGTGTTTCTCATAAGGGCAGAACAATTCCCATTGCCAATCATAGCATAGTAGTAGCAGAGCAGAACTGCATTTGGAGAAGATCTGAGGTCTATCTCTGTGGTGTCAAGCAAGCATCAACAAACAAGGGTGAGATGCCATGTGTACCACACAGCTTGGCTCCATGGAATTTACATGCAACCTGGGTTAAAGAGGAAGACATCTCAAATTTACTAAGACTTAGTTTCTATTTCTCTGAGGAATGGTGACTAGGTAGCCAATCTTTAATATGGCCAAGAAAGATCTTCACTTCTTGATTCTTATGCTTTTGTGTAATCTCTTCCTACATGGAATTCAAAGCTGTTCTGTGTGACAAATAGAGTAAGGCTGAAATGACAGCCTTTGACTTCTTAGGCTTGGTCATAAAGGGCATTGTAGCATTAATCTTACTCTTTTGAATTGCTCATTATGGAGAAGTCCAGACAGCATATCATGAGGAGACTCACTAATCCTTGTGGAGAAGCCCAAGTGGAGACGAACCACCAATAACCAACTTTAACTTGACATCTATGCAGGTAAGCCATCTTGGAGGAGGATTCCCTAATGTCCGTTGAAGCCTTAAGAAAAGTACAGTGCAGGTTGACATCAGACTGCAATCTCATGAGAGATCCTGAATCAACTTCACAGCCAAACTTCTACCAAATTTCTGTCTCTCAGAAATTATGAGAAACCTCAGTGTTTGTTATTATTTTTAAGTCACTAAATTTTATAATAAATTGTTAATCCACAATAAATAACCAATACAGTGTGAAACTAAAATTAAGTTACATATATTAAACATATCTGATGTGTCTGTCTCAGATTCTCTCAGCACTTCCATCTTCCTTGCCTACTTCACTTTTCTCTCTACTCTCTAAATGACTTTGTGCAGCTTCTACTGTTTATCCCTGAGTCCTAGAACATAGAGGCACCATTTCAGGGATTAATGCAGCCACTAATAAGTGGCCATTTGTATGTGTATTCTGTGAATCTCTGTAAACAGGAGTGCAACACCCACAGACTTGGAGCCAGGCACTAGGCTGATAAGCTAGACCCCAGTGTTATTGGTTATTCCCGTTACTTCTGGACTTGGCTAGTATCCATACCAAAAAACTAAACTAAACCAGTTGCTGTTGAGTTGATTCAAACTCATGGCAACCTCCTGTGTGTCAGGGTAGAACTGTGATCCATAAGGTTTTTAGTGGCTGATTTTTTGTAAGTAGCTTTTCGGGCCTTTCTTCCCAGGCATCTCTGGGTGGGCTCAAATTGCCAGCGTTTCAGTTATCAGCTGAGTGTTTAACTATTTGTGCCATCCAGGGAGAATATCTATACCTTGAACTAAAGGCACTGGTTTAATGATGCAACCTGGAAGGCATGGCCTACTGTCATTAGAGTAAACTCCAACCCAAGGTAAAGAACAGACAAGGGAAACAGGAAGAAACAGACAGAGTTTCCTGTTTTTCTCCCACCCGTGCAGTATTCTACAAAGCAGTGGTTCATAAAGATTCTCTGAGGCTATCCTTGAAGGTCAAGCAATCACCCATGCTCATTTTACAGTATGGCCATCTTCTTAATGCACTCTTTTCCATTTGTTCTTTAGCCTTTTTGGCCACACTTCTTTTTTCCCCCTACTCCTACTTCTCTGAGATTGTATTCCTTATTAAAAAGATAGCACATAGGTGTTTGTTTCAGGCTCTGTTTTCTACAGACAAGCATGCAAGGTACTAAATTATAGAGATATGATTATTATTTTTTTAAATGTGTGTTGTACCCACTCAAGTGTGTGAACTAAGATTCATAACTGTTAAATATGTCTTCACTAGCTATCCCAATTTTCTCCAGTGTGAATTCTCATTAGCAATATGCCTTCTTGGGTTTAAATGAGGTCAGCTATCATCACCAAAAGACAGCTAGGTAAATCCAAGTTTATTCAAGTCATCCGCTCAACAAATATGGTTGACAATGTTCTGGGTATTATGCTAGACACCACCACGTATAAATAGACTAATAAGCCATGGCTGGTGTAGTTGAGGGGCTAAGAGTTGCCCAGATTTAGAAGTACGTTACTTGCATGTTGTTTGACTTCTAACAGTGTTTCTTTTGAGGAAATTTTAAATTAGTTCTCATTAAAGACAGAGTTTATCCTGGTTTCATTCTCCCTTCTGCTCACAAGCAAAACAAAATCTTAATACTGATGATTTCAAGTTCACTAGGTGTCGTAATTGAATTGTGTCCCCCAAAAATAAGGCACTAGGAAAACGTTATGCAAGTTCATTTTGATCGAAACACCTGAATATAGGCAAAACAGAGTGATTACAGTATGACAGATAAAGAACATAAAGAAAATACATGTGGATGCCAGCATAAAATTAAAGATGAAATAGTCTTGCACTAGTGAATGTTTTAGTGCCTTCAAACTGTTTACTTTTTCACTTTTACTTCTTAAGGCACAATCTTATTCATTTCTTCCTTTTTAAAATAATATTTTATTATGTTTTAAGTGAAAGTTTACACAGCAAATTAGGTTACCATTTAACAATTTCTACGCATATTGTTCGGTGCCCTGGTGATGTAGTGGTTAAGAGTTTGGCTGTTAACCAAAAAGTCAGCAGTCTAAATCCGCCAGCCGCTCCTTGGAAACCATATCGGGCAGTTCTACTCTGTCCCATAGGGTTGTTATGAGTTGGAATCCACTTGATGGCAACAGGCTTTATACATATTGTTCAGAGACATTGGTTACATTTTTCACCATGTGTCAACACTGTCATTATATCCATTCTGGTTGTTCCATTTCCATTAATCAAGCTCCCTCCCCACCCCCCTTACATTCTTGTCTTTGCTTTGAGTAAATTTTGATCATCTGTTCTCATATAGAAGATTTTTTAAAAAGCAGTGTACTCATGGGTGATGGTATTTATTTTATGAGATAATCTGTTATTTAACTGGAAGGTGACCACTAGTAGTGGATTCATTTCCAAGTTTAAAGGATATCTCAGGATGACAGTCTTGGAAGCTCTTCTAGTCTCTACCAATATACTAAGTGTGGCTTTTTTTAAATTTTTTTTATTCTACTTCAGGTGAAGGCTTACAGAACAAATAGTTTCTCCTGAAACAATAGTACACATATTGTTTTATGACATTGTTTAAAAACCCCACAACATGTCAACCCTCTCCCTTCTCAACCTCTTTTTTATTTTTTGGTGAAAATTATCATAGCCAAAGATACACCATTTCAAAAATTTCTACATGCTCAGTTCAGTGACATCAACTACTCTCTTCCAATTGTGCTGCTATTCTCATTTTAGATGAAGGCTTACAGAACACAATAGTTTCTCATTTAACAGTTAGTACACATGTTGCCCTATGACAATGGTTAACAACCTCACAACACATCAACAC
>NW_004443949.1:16411555-16438711 GCF_000243295.1 Trichechus manatus latirostris | reverse complement strand
GGATATGGGAGAGAGGAGAGAGGAACAGGAGCCAAAAACATACAAACAAACAAAAAAGAATGCTAGGGGAGCTTGCCGTTGGAGTGGAGAGATGAGAGACTATGAAATGGAGAAAAACAAAAAGGGGAAGAGGAAGAAAAAAAGAAAAGAATGAATAAATAAAAATTGGAAAGGGAAAAGAACATTAAAGTTCACAGTGATCCCACCAGTGCAGCTATGAGGTCTGGGGAAGTTGTTGTCAGGTGTTGCAGTAAAGCCTGGCTAGAAGGCATAGAGGTATACAATGCCAGGTATTCAGGGAACAGAAAGAGAAGGAAGATATAGAGAGACAAGAAACTGAGTAATGAAGATAGACAAAAACGAAAAAGAAGGAAAAGAAAACAAAACAAATTAAAAATAAAGAAGAAAGGCCCCCCAAAAAACAGAAAAAAGAAAAAAACAACAACAAAAATAGAAATGCACGCAGGGATCCCTCTGTACGTCTGTGGAAGCCGAGGTGGTAGGTTCCAAGCCATGGAGCACCGACCGGCTAGAATGGGCTCCCAACTCAAGAAAAGGAAAAGAAAACAAACAATTCAAAACAAACAAATGAACAAAAGTCCTGGGATCCCACCAGCATGGCAGCCCAGACTGGGAAGCAGATCCACACTCGAACGGAGCTCCACAGCCCCTCAGGAAGAAGAGAGATGGCTCACGGAGCCAGGTATTTGAGCAAAAGTAGGAGGAGGTGGTGAGTGGTAAGGAAGAAATCAAAAGAAGCAGTGAAAAGCAACACCAGCATCCAACAAGTGGCATGCAGAAGGCTTGCCCGTTCGTGTTGGTGGAATCTAAGCAGGCGGTGCTTCACAGACAAGAGATTGTGGCCGCAGGAAGCAGAGGAGGCCGAGTGGGGGTGAAGAAGGGTGCAGGGTGGGAAAGCATATATCGTAAATTACCAGTTGTTTTGTCTCCTGCTGGAAGCTCCGTGAAGCAGCTTTCTCGTACCCCCTGTTTGCTGGTCTTCAATAGGAGTCCAAGATGGTGGATCCGCGCTGCGTTAGCTCATAGGGGACCTCTGCATGAATCTCTCCTCACTCTCTGCTCTCTGTCAGTTTTCTCACTCCATTTGGTGCTTGGCTGAGTTCTTTATCTCTTCATTTGATGTTTTAGGGTTTCAGGATTTTTGTTTTCTCTGTTCAGCTTAGTTTTTCAGATCTTTGCTGTGGAGTGACGGCATGGTGCTTCTGCCTATATCGCCATTTTGCGGGAAGTCGTCTGGCTTTTTTTTTTTTTTAAGAATTTGAGTTTTATTCTACATTCTTCTCCCATTCTATCCATGACCATCTATCGCGTCTCTAGTCAGAACGATTGGTATTGGTAGCTGGGCACCACCCAGTTCTTCTGGTTTCAAGATAGATGAAGCCGTGGCTTGTGTGAGCTATTAACCCTGTAGTTTCTTCTTCGAGTCTTTGGTTACCTTATTTCTCTTTTGTGCCACACAAGTAGAAACACATAGTTGCATCTTAGATGGCCAATCGTAAGGTTTTAAGACCCCAGACACTACACACCAAACTAGGATGTAGAACATAAACTTTATGAACTATGTTATGACAATTGACCAAGCTGACCCATGGGACTATGGTCCTAAGCCTTCGAGCTCAGTAAACCAATCCTGTGAGGTGTTTGGTTATGTCTAGAAAGTATATATAACTATGCCCCCTGTGTGCTTTATTATATGCATGAATACTTATGCAGCACACACAAACATGTATATCATATGCTTACAGATAACACCTGTACATGCATATACTCACACATGCCTTCCTATATACATATATGCATACATATCTACCGATGTAACCACACACACATTTGCTGATTGTTGTTATTGCAAAATTGTACATGTTGTAGCATTTATCAAAAATGTCTTTTATTCTTCCGTATTTCTTGGTGCCATCATTTACCTTGTTTAAATTGTGCAGCCTTCACCCTCATTCAGTACTGCCTTTCCCATTACCAAAAATAACAAATGTCTACTATCTAGAAAGTGATTGTCCTTTCCACCTCCTCCCATCCCTGGTAACCACAAATGAATACTGCTTCCTGTATGTATACCTATTCTTCTCTTTTTATAAAAGTGAGATCATACAATATTTGTCCTTTTGTGATTGATTTATTTCATTCAGCATAAAGTCTTCCAGATTCATCCATATTGTAAGGTGTTTCGAGAACTCTTCATTATTTTTTATACTTGCATAGTATTCAGTTGTATCTAGGTACCACAATTCTTTTATCCATTCATCCATTAATGGGCACTTGGTTTATTTCCATCTTTTTGCTATTGTGAATAATGCTGCAATGAACATAGGTATGCATATGTCTATTCGTGTCACTGCCGTTAGTTCTCTAGGGTGTATATCTCGGAGTGGGATTGCTGGATTGTAAAGTATTTCTATTTCTAGCTTTTTGAGGAAGCGCTATACCATTTTCCATACTGGTTGTACAATTTTACAATACCCACAGCAACAGATCAGGGTTCCAGTCTCCCCACAACCTCATCAGCATTGGTTGTTTTCTGTTTTCTTGATCAGTGCCATTTTTTCAGGGGTGAGTCTTACTTATTTTCTATGTGTGGTGTGTGTCTCTATAAATGCATTAGTCTGATTTGAAACAAATTACCTTACTGCATATACCATAATGTCATCTGTCTCTATCACCTATCATATATCGGTTTATAATACATATATATGTATACTTACATACAAAATTCTGAAAAGAAAACTAGCTGTTAGAATTTTTCTGATATTTTGTATAACTTGATATCATTAAAAACTTCTTGTGTATTCCTCAAGATAAACACGATAAGAGCACTAGACAAGAGGTGGATAGAGGTGTCTTGGCTCATGGAAGAGGAAGCTCTATGTTACTTGTCCTTTGGCTACAGGTTTTAGGGTGCCCAAGTTAATGATAAAAACAGCAACATGCGTAGGGGAAACAGAAATCATAGAGCAATAAAATAACATGTTTAGCCTGTAGACTCTGGAACCAGATCTCCAGGATTTTTTGCAAGTTTTTCAACCTCTCTGTGCTTCAGTTTCCTCCTCTGAAAATATGGATAATAGCAGTACAATTCTCATAGATTGTTATAAAAATTTAATTATAACAAGACTTAGACTACTGTGTATGGCTAGTAAACCTTAGCTATTTTAACAGTTATTCAGCCTAAGCTGCTAATGCATTAAGAGCAAGACTTTAGGTATGTGAGAAAAGGATAGAAAAGAAAAAAAGTGAACAATTTGTTCAAGGGGCAGGTAAAAGGTAGAGCCTCTTGTGCTATAGTGTATAAGCAGCAGAATTTAAAAAACAAGGAATACGTAACCTTAGGGAGGTTAATAGATTTTCTTTGTCCAGAGCAAGACTCAACCGCTTCATATCAACTATCCAAATTCCTTAGCTATAGGCATTTTTACACAATATCAGACATCCAAAGTCAGTAATCCAGGCATTTATTTGTAAAATAAGCAAGAAAGTCACAGCAGACATTTTTTAAATCCACCTAAATAATGTGTTCATTAATTTACTAACTAGAATCTATTCAGTTATTTGTGTTGATGAGATCCACGTTTTCCATGATAATGAAAAAACATCAAGACATTAAAAAAAACTCCCACATTTCAAGGTTTTAGAAAGACATTAGGAAAAAAAAAAGGATGCATGTTTTCAACTGGGAATAATTAAATTGCTTCACTCTTTAAAAAAGTTTTTGGCTAAGAGAAAAAGCTGAAATTGGCCTTATGCACTCTTTTTAAAAATTAACTCGAATGCTGACATTTACAAAATTAGATTGGAGGGATTAAGAGCGAGAAATATGATAAATTGGCTTATTTTACAAGACTGTTGATGGTAACATTACAGAGTCAACAATAGAAATGTTTGCTTTATTATAAATATGATATTGAAGAAATCACTAACTTTTGCATATTCCTTTAATATTAAAATCTATTCATAGGCTGAGGGGAAAAAAAAGACTTTCAACTGCATTCATCTTTTTCTTGGCTCTAAATATAAACTGTTTTAAATTAGTGGAAAAACTAAAGACTGCATTAATTAATCAGATAAAGGAGATTGCATTTGGACCATCAGTCAGTTTTAAAATGAAACTTCAATTAAAATTAAAGAGACAAACTGTGGACATATTCAATAAAATTTTTCTTAAGACACTTCACCTTAAGAGGGGGAAGATTTTCTAAAATAATTTTAAAGGTCATGCTCAAGGCTAACCTTATATATTAGCTAGTATTCATCTAGTATGATTTAAAAGACTACAGAGTCAATCCTATCTTCCAGTTTCTTTATCTCTTCATCTAGTACTATATTCCTGGTATTATTACAAGGAAAAAAAAATATTTATATTATATATTATTTTACCAAAAGAAGAAAAAGTATGAATGAAAGTAAGAAAAGTAGGAACAAGGCCAATTTGGATTATGATTATTACAGAAAGATGTGCTATAACCTTGTTTTGCTTTGCATCGTTTTACTTTTGCTTACTAGTTTGGCTGTGTTTTTTTAGCTTCTAATGTAAAGAGGGAGGTAGGATAAACTATATAATTTACTGTGGTCATAAAATGGAAATGAATTTGTTTTATTAGACTCTCACTTTACAAGTCTAGCCTGCTGATATTTAATAATGCCTTAAATTATTTTAACTTGGGGGAAAATATAGAATAAAAAGGACTAAGAAAAAAATACAAATGCTTTAGGTTTGATAATCCATTTACTTAAATTTATGTTCAAATTCAAATCACAGCGTGGGAAAATAGGAACTATCTTGACCTCCCTACCCCTGCTTTTTCTACCAAGGTTTTCCAAGTATTTTATTATTTTCTACATAAATTCCACAAGGCGAGTGATTTTTCAGACTCTGATGCATTGTTGGCCAGGTTCACTAGAAGGTGTGGTGCTTAACTGTTCTCTCTGGGTATAATGACCCTGGGCCCGTTTTAGGGTGGCTTGCCATCTCTATATGTTAATTTCTTTCCAGTAGTCCTCACTTTGCTGAAATATTTAGCCTATTTGACCACATTCTCTTTCCTGTTTTCAGCTTTTTTCTTTTTTTATGTATGAAATAGAAGAAGTTGTGCCCTCTCAGAGTATCATAGATGCCATTTTCTTTTCTCTGCATTCCTTTCTCCATTGTGGCAGCCATGACTAGACCTATGGCTTTCTGGAGCTATTGTTCTTACTACCGTCTAGATCAGAATAGACATCAGGGATGTCACAGTTTGTTTCCTCTGGCTTTAGTAGCTGTAATTTGGGTTGGTCTTTCCTTAATTTCCAGTGAAAACATCTACCACTGAGTCAGAAAAAAGCCAAAGAGTCTAAGGTTATCAATTGTTTCTCAATTTACTGGCCCTTTTTCTCCAGTCTGGGAAAATCTCTGCATGGGAGACCAGAATTTTTGGAGCAGATGTGAAGTAGACCAACTGAGCCTCTACATTGTAAATGTGACTTGCTGGATTAGTAAGAAAGAGTTTTTGGTCTTTGTAAAAAGCAAGATCTTACTTGTCAATTTTGAGATATTGGACAGTCTTACTTTGACCGTATCTTTTATTCCTATCAAGTTTTCAACTGAATCTAAGGCAAAGTTGGGACTGACTCCCACTTGTATTAACTATTAATAATTACCAGGTTGAATTATTGTAGGTTTCAGGAACTAACACTGTGGTTTCAACTGACGTTAAGGGCTTTATTTTATCAGTGAACATATTCCAGGGTCATAAAGATACATCCTCATTATTTTTACAAAGAATATGAATTAATAAACAAAGGAAGGAAGAAAAGAAAGAAGGGAGGAAGAACAGAGGAGAGGAGAGGAGAGAAGAAAAAGGAGTGGAAGGGAAGGGAAAAGAAAGGAAGGGAAGGGAAGGGAAGGGAAGGGAAAAGTGCTTTGGTGTCTCTAACCTGCTCCTCTTCCTGCTGGGTAGTAAGAAAGAATTAATTTGATATAAATCAGAAAGAACCAATAATTTAAACTAACCATTCAAGCACTGAAACTCCTGCTCAGTAACCTCAGGTAAGTGCTTCATTTTTTAGCTCTTTTCTTTCTCAATGTGCTTCTCTCCAAGATGGCAATTGGGTATACAAAGGATGGATATAAAGCTGGCAGTAAAGAAAACAAAACAAAACAAAGCAACACACACTCATACACACACACACACACACACACACACACACACACACACACAGGAACCACAGATTTACAAGTTGTCCTCTGGGTACTTTTTCCAATGTGGAGTGGCGGTTTGGTCAACTTCAGGATTGAGTTAAATGAAGCAGAACTGGTCTGACTTGGGCTTTGGTATTGATAGGGTGACACCAATTGCTGGAGTTATGGTCCCAGCTACCTCTCCCCACAATTCCAGTCCTGAAATCTCCACCTAGGGATACTTCTTCCTCTAGACCCCAGTCCTCTCAGCCCCAAGCCTGCCACCTGTAAAACAAAGATTCAAATGTACTTCCTCTGACTCCTCTTAACAGTTGTCAACTACTACCACATCTATGCTTGAAACTCTACCTGAGTAAGCCTAAACTTCCTAGCCTATTTAATTCCTAAAATCTCTTCCACTGTATTTCCAACTCTCTGCCACTATGAGTCTGTACATAAGCAGCTTGTTTATATAAATGAGTCAAAGATGGTCCTAGGTTGTTTACTTCTTCACATCAGGCTACCACCTATAGCCCAAAGCTGTGGTACCAAACAAAGTTTTACACATCCAGTAGCTTTAAAAATACTCAAATAAGCTTGCTGCATTCCCCTGCATAGATCAAGAGGCAGTCGTTCAAACAGAACAAAGGGATACTGAGTGGTTTAAAATCAGGAAAGGTGTGCATCAGGGTTGTATCCTTTCACTATACTTATTCAATCTGTATGCTGAGCAAATAATCTGAGAAGCTGGACTATATGAAGAAGAACGGGTCATCAGGATTGGAAGAAGACTCATTAACAAGCTGCGATATGCAGATGACACAACCTTGCTTCCTGAAAATGAAGACGACTTAAAGCACTTACTGATGAAGATCAAAGACTACAGCCTCCAGTATGGATTACACCTTGACATAAAGAAAACAAAAATCCTCACAACTAGACCAATAAGCAACATCAAGATAAATGGAGAAAATATTAAAGTTGTCAGGGGCTTCATTTTACTTGAATCCACAATAAATACCCATGGAAGCAGTAGTCAAGAAATCAAACGACATACTGCACTGGGCAAATCTGCTGCAAGAGACCTCTTTAAAGTGTTAAAAAGTGAGATGTCACCTAAAGAGTAAGGTGTGACTGACCCAAGCCATGATGTTTTCAATAACCTCATATGCATGTGAAAGCTGGACAATGAATAAGGAAGACTGAAGAGGAACTGACACCTTTGAATTATGGTGTTGGCGAAGAATACTGAATATACCATAGACTGCCAAAAGAACAAACAAATCTGTCTTGGAAGAAGTACAATCAGAAGGCTCCTTAGAAGCGAGATAATGAAACGTGTCTCACATACTTTGGACATGTTATCAGGAGGGATTAGTCCCTGGAGAATGATATCATGCTTGGTAAAGTAGCGGGTCAGTGAAAAACAGAAAACTCTCAAAGAGATAGATTGACACAGTGGCTGCAAAATTGGCTCAAGCATAACAACAATTCTGAGGATGGTACAGAACCAGGCAGTATTTTGCTCTGTTGTAGATAGGGTCACTATGAGTTGGAATCGACTGGATGGCACCCAACAACAACAACATCCCCCTACAAGAGAACTTCTATTAGCTCTTACCACATTATTCTACTGCCTCAGGAGTCAGTTAGTAGTCCTCTATTATCTACTCTTACTGCTTGATTTCATTCAATTCCATCACTTTAAATACATTATCTATGCTGACAATTTCTAAAGTTAACAGGCTAGCCTGGTTCTCTCCCCTGAATTCCATAATTCTATTATCTGAATGCCTATATGACTATCTAACAGACTTCTGATACGTAATATGTCCAAATCTGAATTTTTTAAATATTTTCCCCTAACCTCCATGCAGTCTTTTTGACTATGGCATCCATCCATTTATTTTCTTAGGTTAGAAACTTTTATATTTGACTTCTCACCTTCTCTCACATCTCACTCTGATCATCAGCAAAACATACTGATTCAACCCTTATCACCATCTAGACCAATACCACCTTGGTCCAAACCAATCATCGTTTCTCCTAAATTTTCACAATGCCTCCTAAATTTCCCTTCTTCTGCCTGTATTGTTTTACAGTCTACTACGAACAAAGCAGCCAGAGTGTTTCTATAAGCCTGATCACATCACGTATCTATGCAAAACTCTCCAATGGCCTCAATGTTCAGAGAAAATCCCAAATATTTACAATAACATGAGGACCCTACAAGATCTGGCCCCATATTTACATCTCTGATTTCATCTCCTTGTGCTCTCTACCTTGCTCTTTCCATTACAACCAAATTGACAGTTTGATGTACTTCTCATATGCTAAGTATGCTCCACTTCAGACATTTGCATGTGCTCTTCTTTCTACCTGGACTGTTCCTCCTCCTGATATCCTCTTGGCTTTCTTCCTTGTCTTCTTTAGGTCTTTGTTTTTACGTCAGCTTTCAATGAGACAATTCCTTCCTTAATCCAATATTGCTCATCCCTTTTTCCTGCTATATTTTTCTGCATAATATTTACCAACATATTGCTTTTTCTATGGGCTAGAAGCCTAGCTGTCATATACCCTGGGATCAAATAGCTTCCCTTGTATGAGGTCCCTATGTCTCTCTGCTTGCTTCTCTCTTTTATATCTCAAAAAAGATTGGCTTAAAACACAATCTAATCTTGTAGATTGAGTCCTGCTTCATTACTATAACTGTCGCTAATCCCACCTCATTAACATCATAGAGACAGGATTTACAACACATAGGAAAATCACATCAGATGACAAAATGTGGATAATCACACAATACTGGGAATCATGGCTTAGCCAAATTGACACACATATTTTCGGGGGACACAATTCAATCCATGACATTTGGACTCCAGATGAATTCAAGACCTAAATTAGAAAGTTAAAGTTATAAATAAAATAGAATTATGCAGTAAAAGAAAACCTCACTCATAAATATTGGTGAGTTTGTGACATTAAAATAAAGAAATTCTATGAAAAGAACAACACTTGGAGCAAAGTTAATAAAGATGATCTGGAGAAATCATTGAAAATACCTAATAATGTCAAAGGTCTAAAATCTAGAGAACATAGGGAATTCCTGCAAAACAATAGCTCATTAAAAAAGTAAATAAATGATACAAACAGGCACCTTAAGGAGGAAAAATCCAGATCACTGCATACATACGAAGAGATGCTCAGTGTCTTAGTTTCCTAGTGCTGCCATAACAAAAAAAAAAAAAAAAAAACACACGTCGGTGGTTTTAAACGACAGAAATATATTTTCTCACAGTCCTGGAGGCTAAAACACAAATCAGGGTCTCGGCCATGTCGATTCCTTTAATGAATGTCTCTGCTAGTTTCTAGTAACTGCCATCAATCCTTGACACTCCTTTGCTTGTAGAAATCCTTGGTCTATTCTGCTCTTTTTATAACTCTGAAGTGATTAGGTTTAGAATCCAAACTATTCCAGTATGACTTCATTAACATAACAAAAGAAAACTCCTCTCTCCAAACAGAGTATTAGTTTAGGTACAAGGATTAAAATTTCAGAATATATTTTGGGAGCACATAATTTAATCCATAACACTCGGTAATTAGAAGTATGTATTTTGAGACAAATTGAGTTTATTGTTATTGTTGATAGTTTTCCAATCAATTCTGACTCATAACAAACCTATCTATGGACAATATCATGAAACACTGCCTGGTCCCGTGCCATCCTTTCACCTGGGACTATGTTTGAGCCCACTGTTGGCAACCACTTTGTCAATCCTTCTCGTTGAGGGTCTTCCTCTTTTCTGGTGATCCTCTACTTTACCAAGCCATGATATCCTTCTCCAGGGACTGCTCCCTCCTGATAACATGTCCCAAGTACGTGAGACAAAGTCTCACCATCCTCACTTCTAAGGAGCATTCTGGCTGTACTTCTTCCAAGACAGATTTGTTTGTTCTTTTGACAGTCCATGGTTTATTTAATATTCTTCACCAACACCATAATTCAAAGGGGTCAATTCTTCTTCAGTCTTCCTTATTCACTGTCCAGCTTTCCCATGAATATAAGGCAATTGAGAATATCATGGCTTGGGTCAAGCACACCTTAGACCTGAAAGTGATGTCTTTGCTTTCGAACAGCAGATTTGCCCGATTCAATGAGACCTTTGATTTCTTGACTGCTGCTCTCATGGGATTGATTGTGGATCCAAGTAAAATGAAAACCTTGACAACTTCAGATTGCCAAGTCCTTCTTCCTAGTCTGTCTTAGTCTGGAAGCTCCGCTGAAACCTATCCATCATGGGTGACCCTGCTGGCATTTGAAATACCAGTGGCATAGCTCCCAGTATCACAGCAACACGCAAGCCACCACAGTTTAAAAGACTGACAGACAAGTGGTGGCAAAAATGAATTTAGCAAAGAATAAAAGTCTGGATAACAATAAGCACAATTGTAGATGTGGAACTCCATTAACTATTACTGTGAGTATAGACTCCTCCAGTCATTCTGGAGACCAACGCAAAGCCAAGTAAATTCAAATTGAGACCATTCACACTCTAGGGACCAGCAAACCCGTTCCCTGGTATGGACGCGAGAGAGATTTTCATGGTAATTATAGTGTCTCTGTCTGTGTCTTCTCTCACACCAAATCTATACAGTAAAATCTGGGAAAGCCGGAAATTGTGTAAGGCAGAAACCTGTCAAAGAAGGAAAACTCAGATATTTTTGACTAATAGAGAATGATAGAAAAGTGGTAAGACTGCACTTGTCAAAGCCAGAAAACTTGGGAGACCTGGAAAAAACAAGGTAGTCCCATTGAGTTCCGGCTCTCTCAGGATTCACTGTATATCCTGACACCAGGTAGCAATGCGGTTCTTTTCTTCTGACCCTTACTGTCTGGAGCTAAGTCAGATTCCACAAGGTAAAGGGCACAGTCCTTCAGACTACCAAGTCTGCACAAAATTTCAGACACTTGCTGAAAGTTTAGGAATCCCCAGGACACGCTCGCTTCTGACCTGCTAGCTACAAATGTAGGGGTTTGTACTACCTCCTCAGTTTTGATAATTTGCTGGAGCAACTCACAGAACTCAGGAAAGCACTAAACTATTACAGTTTTATTATAAAGGATACAAATCAGGACCAGCATGAAGGAGAGATGCATAGTGCAAAGTCTAGGAAGGTCCTCAACCCAGAGCTTCCATATCCCAGTGGATTCGTTACCCACCTGTGTATTGCAGTCTATTACCAATAAGGAAGTTTACCTGAGCTACAGTATCCAGAAATTTTATTGAGGTTCATTGCATAGGCGGGAATGAATCACTGTCCATGTGGTTGAAATCAATCTCCAACCTCTCCTCCCTCCAGAGGTCTGACTAATATTGAGTGATAGGTAATCTGAGCCCTACACCAAGAGTTACCTCATTAGCATAACAAAGATATTCCAATTATTCCAAGACTTTAGAGGTTACCTTCCAGGAACGAAGGACAGAAACTAAACTCTTCTGACAAAGTAATTCTTGAAACCACAGTGATCTACAGGGTACATGTTCGTGAAATCTTAGCTCAGAGGGGGTGTGTGTGGGTGTGTGTGTAAGGATGTGGGGACAATCACTATGTCCGCTACTGAGGGATATGTTAAGTTAAATGTGAAAGATGATCACGCAGGGAATTAAATGTACACGTAGCAACATGTGTATATTGTATAAAAGATCATGTTTAGAAACATTGAAAATATGTGCACATAAAACTGCACTATGTGATTTTAAGGACATAGATGAGTAAAGAACTGCACATCAAACACATTTTAAATGGTTGCCTATGACAAGAAGAGAGGCCTGGGAGTGGGAAAGGGGAGTGAAATAAAATGTGACAGCAGCCTGTGATGTCAGCACTGTCTGGCTATGAACAGAAGCATGTGATTATTTGCACGTAAGGTCCAAATATATATACATATATACACACATATATATGCTTAACAGAAATGTTATAAAAAATAGGAGATGATGACCTATGGGGTTGGAGAAGTACTTAATGGGGGCTGTTGCCCAGCTGAAATTAACAGTTATGAAAATCACATGTCAAAATCCTATAACTGCTGGTAATTCAAATGGTAATGGTGTTCCTTAGCCAGAGCATAACATCTTCATTCTAGGGTTATCATAATCAAAAAATCTTAAATTGCAGAAATAGTTTCTACCCTTTTTAGAAGAAATATGAAGAAAATGAAAGCTGACAACGAAGTTTAGAAACACAAAACAAATTTATTCCTTCAGTTCTTTGCTTACTGTATTATTTGGCTTGCTATGGAAATGTGTTCTCTAAGACAAAATAAAAGCTGTTTAGAGCCAGTGAAATTTTAATGCTAAGCAATGAAGACTCTTTTAAAGCAGCACATTAAAAAGCTGCAACTGAGGAAAGTCAGCTCCTAATTAATGAGCTTTAAGATAGAGGGAAAAAAATCAACTACATAAAGACATACTTAAGTTTACAGTTCTCGAAAGAAAACAATCCTCATTAGTGACTAAATCATGAGGGTTTAGAGTCAAAAGAGCTCAGCAACTTAAGACAGTGTAAATGTGAAAACTTGTTGCTCTGATTGCAGTTACTACCTAAGTTTCCATAATTAATCTCTAAGAAATATGCTTTGTGTACTTGAATGTATGAGAGAAAAGAAGCAAGGAGAAATGTCAATGTTTTAAGACACAAAAATATTTAAGCCTTCATCCCTGACCTAATTGTTACAAACACATGTTGAATTTCAACCTGAAGCTCTGGTTTTGTACCAGAGAGTGGAGCCCTCTGGCTATCCCTTGGTGTTCCTGGACCTCTAGTCGTAGTGAAATTATGTCATCTTGCATATTATAATTAAACAGTTTACTATTTGAAAAGTAAAATGGTGTGTTTTAATACGTAAAGACAACAGTGGGAGAGGTAGAGGTTTTAGAAACAACAAAGCAAATGATATGCCTTTTCTATTTTCTTTTTCAAATATTAATGTGTGAGTTTTAATAATTATAATTGGAAGTTTTTAAAGTAATATATAAAGAAGTACGAAGCTGCTTATGCTGATTGTTTTGATGATGCTTAAATTTAAAAAGTACTCACGTAAAGAATCTGATTGAACTTCCGGTGATAAATTTTTATTGTCTATAAAGGATAGATTTCCTGTAACAATTTCCAACATTCACCATAGCTTATCCTCTAGTTTTACATATTGGAATTTAGAGTACAAGTTGTTTTTCAGTCTGTGCTTGGTCTACCAATTAGGAACCCATTAGGAGTCAAGATGAGCGTCATCATCCAAGAGGAGCTCTGTTGCAATTGCTCCTTTTGTTCACATCAGCTACTAACCATGTAAAACTGTTACCAAAATCATTTCTGAACATCTAAGTTTGGGTTTTATTTTTTTCAACCAGAAGGACAAATCCTCACACTCTCTTTATTACTACATCCCTGTGTTTCTGAATTTTATTTTAAAAACTAGATTTTACATGAGTTAATTAGAGAATAATCACTAGGTAAAAATACTAGTCACCAACCTGAAGCTTTAACCTAGACCATCACATTACAGATAATTAAATTTCTTCCCTGCTTTCTTCCTCACTTATTAAAAAGACTTATTGAGAAAATTGATTCTCATGTTACTTCTTATAGTCTGGCCAAAAATTTGTACACTTGAATTTAGTCTCTGTCAACATAAACCTCAGCTTTTTTATCTATAAAAAGAGTACAATAATTTCTACCTTGGAGGTTTTGATTTAATTAATTAGATTTGATTTAGTTAATGTAGATTTCTAGCCTAATGTCTTATACAAGTTAGTTTCAAAACAATATTAGATAACTTAGTATTATTCACAAGATATATTCAGGCCATTTTGACCCAAAGTATAATTTTGAAGTAACTGGGTTGATAACATACATTTTCTGGAAATTATTTTAAGATTTTCTCATCTTTCTCTCTCTCTTTTTTTTTTTCTCCAGGATCTCTTCTGTCATATTTCTAAGCATAATTTGTATCATCTGACTATTTGATTAATTCAATAAATACAATGTCTACTGAGACAGAGTTGATTAAACCAGTCAGAAGTCCTGGATTTGTTGTGTTACCTTTCTTTCATGGATCTATGTTTATTTGAATTTGAAATGTGATTTTACATATTCATGAAATGAAACTTACTGTGTACACTTCTTATAGAATGAAAAATATTTCAATTTATGTCCAAAAATTCTATTCATGAAGGTGAGGCTGAACAAACCAAACCAAAATATTTGACTGGATTCTATCAGATCACTTAGATTCTACCTCATTATACCTGATCATTGGACTTCA
This sequence comes from Trichechus manatus latirostris, assembly GCF_000243295.1. Classification (NCBI taxonomy): domain Eukaryota; kingdom Metazoa; phylum Chordata; class Mammalia; order Sirenia; family Trichechidae; genus Trichechus; species Trichechus manatus. Next base: position 16,424,195 of record NW_004443949.1, on the reverse strand, counting down.
GAAAAGGTAGTTGGAGCTCTGTGACAGAAGACAGGTTCAGAAGAAAAGTAAATACAAAATGAAACTGAGAATATCTAAAATAGTTTTTAGACTCATTGCCTGATAGATGTTAGCCTTGATATTATTTCTTCATGTACTGGAAATGTGGCTCTTTTTTCATTCATTTCAAATACTGACTGTATTAACACAGGTATATTACAGTCTTGTTTGGATATTTACTACTTTTTGCTCAATAGATCAAACGTGTAACGAGAGGTTCAGTTGGACCACTTAATGACTTACAGATCCAGAAAGAATTTCCAAAAGAAAAGTATAAATTCTGGCAGTGCATTTGGGTCAAAAATAATGAATAGTATTTGAGATACTATAAGGTAAAAAAAAAAAAGGTATAATGATTAGACCAAGAAAAACTGGCTTAAGAAATGTCCAGAGTAATTCAGTCCAATATTGAAGAAATCATTGGCATAAAATATTTTAAAATTACTGGGAGGGATCACAAGAAAGAGTATATGCAACTCATACCAAGAAAATGTGTTGAAATTACCTCCATTGCCATGCTGTCCCTTCAAATTAAGAATACATGCACTGAAAAATCATGGTAAGTCTGAAAAAGCAGAGGAACTCCAACAGACAGTTTCTTGTTTTGACCTTTTTAATATGTTGTTTGGGCACAGAAATGAAAATATTAAATTCAACTTTTCAACCTCTGTATTGGGAAAAATGTGCACTCAGATGTTACCAAATTCCAGTTTAAAATGCTGTCAATATATATTCATAAAGAAGTACATCTTTGGACTTTTAACAGTATTTTGGAATATAGTCATATCTTTAAGTACTCAGAAAAGTAAGCTATATTTGAAGATTTCACTACAGAAATGTTATGGTATGTACATTTCCCTTTTTAACTATTTATATCAATTTTCATATATAATAATTTAATGCAGTGCTATAAATTAAGATTTTAGAGAGCTAAGATAGAGTTTTATCAGAGAAGACCTGCTTGCCATTCAGAGACAGTCCAATAGGTTGTAGTGATTTGGTGGGTCCCTCAAGTTTCCGTATGAGTACTTGGTTTTATTCATGGCTATATCATTAAGCTATGTGTCAAGCAATATGCTTACTTAAAAAAAAAAAAAAAAAAACCTTATGAGTTAAGTGTTATAGCATTGAGCAAGCTGAATAATGGAACATCTGTAGGAAATAGAGAAACATGGATTCAAAATCAGATCTATCTCTGCTAATGTGTTACATTGCTTCCCAACCAACAGTTACCTGGGCTTAGAGATATGAACTCATGGTAATTAAAACCAAACTAAAAACCAAACACATTGCTGTACAGTCAATTCAGACTCATAGTGATCCTATAGGACAAAGTAGAACTGCCCCATAAAGTTTCCAAAGCTGTAAAACTTTACGGAAGCAGACTGCCACATCTTTCTCCTGTGGAGTGGCTGGTGGGTTCAAACTGCTGACATTTAGGTTAGTAGTAGAGTGCTTAACCACTGGGCCACCAGATCTCCTTTCATGATAATTAGTGTGCATGAAATTGATATAGACATCACAATACAATGGACTAAACTGAAAATAAGATATTTCTTTCCACAGCCTAGACAACTACTTTTATGTATCCAAGAACCACTTCCTTCAGAAGTCTACAGCAATGCGGAGAAAAATGTTTAACCATGCTGTATTACACACACACACACAATTGTATACATACAAAACGTAGCATATTAAAATATGTATTGTACCATATATGAAAAAGTCTAGGTTATCCTTAGATTCTAAACACCCATAATATACCAAATATTCATTTTTCAGCTTTCAGTCATACAGTCCCACCCTTCTACATACTGTCAAAATGAAGAGAAATCACATACACAGATACAGATGACATAGTAGACTGTCTACAAAGATAGCCTTTCTTCCCTTTCTAAATGTACATACCACTTCACCCAGGAAGTGAATCCATTTCCCCTCCCCTTGAAATTGTGTTACTACTGTAACAAAAACTAATAAATAGATGTATAGTGAGTCTGGAATCAAGCAGTAAACAAAGCTCTGAAAGGCAGAGAGTAGACTTTTAGTTGAGATTGGAAATATAGTAAGAAAATTGCTACTAGAGGCTGAACAAAAAGTGACCCGTGTTATGTATTGGTGGAAAAATTGGTGAGACTGTTTCCTGAACAGCATTAAAGATAGAAAATACATCTAGCAAACTTGAGAACTGAGGATATTTAAAGGTAGAATGTTGAAAGTGCCGATTGGTTTACATGTGCCACTTATGATAAGGCATTGCAAGAGAGACACACATTAAAGAAGGGTTGTTTAATTTTTCAATCAGTATTTGGAAGAATTATTTCAAATCCAAGAATAATAGGTTAGAAAATTTAACCCTTTCTCATTCCCTGCTACTCCTAATAACAAAATATTTTCGAAATGTGAAATGGCCTTACAAAAAATATCAATCCAGTGTACTCCCAGTAAAATGTAACCTCAAGGTAAAGATAATATTACAAATTGAAGCAGTAAGTCACCTTGTTCAACTCTTTGAAAGATTTTAAGGTGGTGCCTTGTAATCCTTTGAGATAGAAACAATGGATTCTAAGAATCTTAAGGGCATTGTTCCACTAAAACCTCACATGTCTAAAGGGTCTGTCTCTAAAGGATTTATGAATAAGCCTTTCGAGGCATTGAGTGAGTCTCAATATTATTTGTTGAAAATCCACAATATTTTCAAGAGAATTGTACTGGTAGAAAAATTAATGAGTTGAAATAGAAGAAGGAAGAGACAGTCTAAACAAAAAGAATCGTATGGGTCTCCTATCTTTTACGGGCAGGAAGTTGTGGAGAAAGCTATTCAGTTGTAAAGATATGCTATTTATCATGAAAAAATAAATAAGGACAATCTCAAAGTTCAGAGACAGTCTCCCAAAGACTGTTGCCAAGAAATGTGGAAAAAAATCTCTCAGATAGCAAAATTAGGCCTTAATTGATGGACATTCCCTGCTCTGGGAGTAGGAATCCCTGAGGATACATACACCGCTAGATTTCAAAAATGCTGTGCGGTACAGTGGTTAAGCACTTGGCTGCTAACCAAAAGGTTGGTAGTTCGAATCTACCAGCCACTCCTTGGAAACCCTATGGTGCAGTTCTACTCTGTCCTCTAGGATTGCTACGAGTCAGAATTGATCTCATGGCAACCAGTTTGGTTTCTGTTTGGTGAACAAGTACTATTATGTGCCTTCCACACCATACCTTTTAAAGAGTTTCTGTATTTTTCCACACCATTATATTTTGGGTGTTGCGGTGGAATGGCAGATAATTCGTATTTTTAGTACACAGATATTTGTATTGAGAGAAACCTTAGAAAATGTATCTTTTTGTTCTAGAACAAAGAGAGAGCTACATCTGAGAAGCTGTACCTGAGAAACTGCTTCTAAGTAGGCTCCTCTTCATCTGGACTTGACTTAGATGATGCAATCCTGGGCTATTTTTTTTTTTTTTTTTTTTGGCGAGATTTTTGACATGAGGAGTGTGCATATTTTGCATGTGAGAAGGACATAAATTTTAATGCGAGTAAGTCAATTGAACTAGATAATCTCCAAAGAAAGATAGATAGATGCCCTCGAGTTGACACCAATTCATGGTGACTTATGTACAACACAAGAAAACATTGCACAGTCCTGCATCATCCTCAAAATCACAAGCATATTTGAGTCCATCTTTGTGGCTATGTGCCAATTCATATTACCAAGAGTTCACGTCTCCCTCATTGACCCTCTACTTCACTAAACTTCCTCTAGTGATTGATCTCTCCTGATAATGTGCCCAAAGCAAGCAAGTCAGAAAATGTTCTGTTGTGATCCGTAAGGTTTTCAGAAAATGATCAGGAAGGCTTTCTTCCTAACCTCCAAAACTGGCATCTATTAATTCCTTCTCTACATATACATGTATGTTGATCATTGATCTATTCATTCTATTTCCTGTTGCCTTATGCCAACAGAGTGGTGCAAAAGGTTAGTATTTTTGACCATGAAATAATGAAGTGGAGTGCATAAGGAAGAGAAAAGGCAGAATGGCACCATTAATTATAGAATTGGATTATTTAAAGCCTATGTTATTAATTATTATTATTTAATAATTATTAAATATTAAAATATTAATTATTATTAATCGCATTTTAATTATAAGTCACTTAACGCTTACCATCTGGTTGAAGCCCTCTTTTTCTTTCTATTGAAATGTATGTGATACATGAAACTCGCTTGTCAGATGGAAAGGTCCGTTATGGTTGCTATGGATCTATCATAAACGTCTTAACAGTTCATTGAGTAAAGTATCACTGCTATGAAAGTTATAAATCAATTCATGAAACTCAGCAAAATCAGTTTTAACTTTTCTCCCTTTATATTACTCACTTTTATTATTTATTCATGAAATAGTTACAAGAAAGCTAAACCATTTATTTTCTGTGACTTAGAAAGAGGGATAAACTTAGTTCCTCAATCTGAGTTGTAATTATCAAACTCAATCACCCCCTCACTTGTATGAATAAACGCTGAGATTGTCGGAATAACTATAATAACACTTCGGTTTTTATTTTATAGCATTACTTATTGAAAGTCATTCTATTAATGTTTCAAATTTTATATAAAAAGATTTTGAGAACCATGATAAAATAAAGTATAAGGAAAAAAGTTAAAAGTACTTGATATATATATATATATATATATATATATTTTACTTATTTACCATATTGTTAGATCTATTTCTGTTTCAGGTGACAGAAACCCAAACTTAAACTCATTTATGTCCAAAAAATACTGATTGCAAAGTAGTTGAAAAGTCTTAGAGGTAATTTTTGACTCAGGCATGGACATAAATCAAGTCAATATTTAATTTTTCTTTATCTCTTGGTTCTGCCTTCCTCTGGGTTGTGTTCTCTCCCGGGTTCTACCTGATGTCAAGATGCTGAGAGTAAGTCTGTACCATGCACTTGGAGTGTTCGTTAGAGTCACGGGAGCTTTTAAAAATGACACTCTCCTGAGTCCAGCTCCTGAAATTCTGGTCTGGAGTGGGACAACAGGCATCTGTATTTTTTAAAAGCTCCTCAAGCGTTTATAGCAAATAGAGCTCCTCTTTCCTCAAATAGGGAACAAATGTTCTAGACATTCACTGCCGCTATTAGTTTAATACTCCATCCCTGAACCAATCCCGTTAGGTCATTCTGAGGTATTTAGGGCAATCAGAGCCAACCAATGACACATGGAGAGGTAACTGTGGAGAGTAGTACTTAAGAGAAGTTAAGGGCATCATTCTACCAGATGGATGAAAGAATTCCTCATTGCACAAACAGCAGATATCCAGTAAAATGCAACGGTACTTCTGTGAGTTATTTTTTTAATTCTTGATTAGTCATAATACAAAGAATCAGAGTGTAAGCATCCTTTAAAAATGCTTTTAACTCTAAGTTATAATAGGCTCTTTTTCTTGTGTCTTGTAAATTTCCCATATGTATACTATATTTGAGATAATTTAAATAAAACATGCATATACAAACATAGATGTTTATTTTAGGCAAGAAGCTATATTATTATTATTACAATTAGCATTATTATAGCCAATTATGGTTTCCCATTGGGTGCAATTTGTTGTACAACTAAAGCTTATGTATCTTTTACTTTTGCTACAAATGAGGTAACAACTGTATGGCAAAATATATCCTGCATTCAAGCAGTGAGGGGAAGACTTATTGACATATACATTAGGATCCTATCCTTTATGTGCTCTTCATTTTCCTACAAAAGATTATTGATATGCTTTTTCACAATTCCTACTGTACTTTGGTATCTGATGTTAATTTATACTACAAAAGTTCAGACATCATTGTGAGACACCATTAAGTAAATAGAATTACACTTATCAGCAAAACTCAGGTAACATGCAAAGAATCTTATAGAAAGATAGAAACTGGCTTTCCTTGATTTAACAGTCCCTCAGGTATTAATAGTACCTTTTGCTAACATAGCAGGTTCTTTCATAGGAAACAAGGGTTGTGGTTTCCCTTTTAAGTCATCTATCACTGTATGACCTAATGAACAGAGGATAATTAAACGAAGATCTTCGTGTACACCAATCGCACTAACGTGCACACACAGCATGCATTAGTTAGTTTCATTTGGTTGTAATCACCATAATCTCTCTCTGATTGACTTGAAGAAGAAAAATGAATTGATTGGAAAGACTGTGGGCTGTCTCAAGAAATGAGAAGATGAGATGGCTCAAACAAAGACAAGGAAGAAGCCTGGACAATTTAAAAGCATCAGCAGAGCATTTCTTGACCTCTCAAACATAGATCTTTGCTACTCGAAACGTGATCCAGAAGAGTAGCATCAGCATTACCTGATGGCTTATGAAAAATGCAGAATCTAGGGTCCTATCCTAGACCTAATAAATCAGAATCTGCATTTTAACAAGATTCCTGGTTATTGATATTCACATTAAAGTTTGAGAAGCACTTTAATCAATGTGACCCAGTTACAGTAATTCATCTCTTTGTCTTTCTATTCCAAATTTCAAAGACCTGGGAGTTAAAACCTGATTCAACTCCACAATGGATGACTGTTTAACATAAGTTATATGAACCATGGAGTGGCGATAGGTCACACAGAACAAACACTGGCTCTTAGATTCTTTTGTTTGTGTGTTTTCACTCCAGTGGTGCATTACTGCATGAATGCAGGATCACTCCCGTAGGCTTTTGGCAGTCTTGAATATGATACGAGGCATGGAATGTTGTTTTGTTATTTGTCAGTAAGTCAGCTCTGATTCATGTCTACCTTTTGTATAATGTTGCTAGGTCCTGGGCCATCTTCATGATCAGTGATATGTTTGAGTCCATTGTTGCAGCTAATGGTCATTCCATCTCATTGAGGGGTTCCTTCATTTTCTCTGACCCTCTGCTTTACCAGTTCTAGTTATATGTCTTTCCTGATGAAGTGTCCAAAGTAATATTGCAACCCTAGCCACACTTGCTTCCAAGGAGCATGCTGGTGTATTTCTTCTAACTGATTTGTTCATTCTTCTGGTAGTTCAATGTGTATATAATCTTCACCAACACCACAATTAGAAGACATCAGTTTTTCTTCTCTCTTCTTTTTTCATTGTCCAACTTTCACATGCATAAGTAGAAATAATAAAAAGCAGAAAAATAGGAGACTTGAAAAAAATAATGATAATAAGCCATGATATTTCAAAAAAATATATAAGCAACATTGGTGAAGATTGGAAATATGTTTAACAAATTAAATCAATGGAAAATACGGATGTATCTAGATGAGAGACAAGATAAAGTATTTAATATGTAAATATTTTTGGACATTTGAGGATATGATGCATGAGAAGTTAAAGGTGAAGTTTATTCTAAAACAACAGCAAGCATAAGAAAATATAGTATCCAATATTGATACGATATTTCATCAAAGGGACATCTTCTCAGTCACTGAATATCAATACTGGTAAGATTATTTATTGGCAGGACTTCACTCTTTACTAATTAGTGTTATGTCTGAAGGCCATAGGAAATATACGAACATCTTTAGTCAAATGGAAGAGTCTCCAAAATATATTTTTAAGTGAAGAAAGCAAGCCGTAGTACACTGTGTATAGGATACAAAAAATTGTGTCTGTGATTAAACATATACATTACACATATATATATATGCTATATATGTAAATATGTAAGTATATCTATAGGAATATATTATATTCACGTATTCTTGCATATATGTGTGTGTGTATATATATATACATATATATATATATATTTGCATATATGAGTACATTGGAGCCCCGGTGGTGCAGTTGTTAAGCTTTCAGCTACTAACCAAAAGGTTGGCAGTTTGAATGCACCAGACCGTCCTTGGAAACTGTATAGGGCAGTTCTACTCTGTCCTGTAGGGCTGCTATGAGTCGGAAGATGGCGATGGTTTTTCTTTTTCTTTTTTTGGTATATGTTTACATTATATAATAATATGTGTGTACCTGTGTGTATGTCTACAATATGTTTAGATTATTTGCATGTTGATAAAAAAAAAGATAAATGGATTTTTTCCATATTTTCCCTTTAGAACCTATTTAATCTTATCCTAAAGGCATATATTTCCTTGTTGTTGCTAGTGCCTTCCAGTCAGCCCTGACTTATGGTGACCCCATGTACAACAAAATGAAAAGTTGCCTCGTCCTGTGCCATCCCTACGATGGGTTGCAGATTGGACAGTTGTGATCTATAGAGTTTCACTGGCTGACTTTTGAAAATAAATCACCAACCCTTTCTTCCTAGTCCATCTTAGTCCGGAAGCTCTGCTGAAACCTGTTCAGCACCATAGCAACAAACAAGCCTCCACTGACAGACAAGTGGTGGCTGCGCATGAGGTGCATTGGCTGGAAATTGAACCCAGGTCTCCCATATGGAAGGTGATAATGCTACCACTGAATCATCATCCCCTCTAACCACATTCCTAACCAAACCAGTGGTCATTGAATTGATGCTGACTCATGGCACCTCATGTATGGTAGAGTATAACTATGCTCCATAGGTATTTCAGTGGCTGATTTTTTTGAAAGTAGTTTGCCGGATCTTCCTTCCAAGGTGGCTCTGGGTGGACTTGAACCTTCTACCTTTTTATTAATAGCCAGGGATTCCGCATATTTTCTAGGTTCCCCTAAATAGAGTGCTTAAAGTTCTGTAAGTCTTTAGTTTCCTTGACTTAAAATACTAACTGAAATCTACATTATCCTTGTCCAATGTTAAGGGTTATTGGATTTAATTTATAAAATACGTTAGTATGCATTCAATTTTATAATTAAAAGTGACAGAGATAAATGTAGATACATGAATGGAAGCATATTTTATTACAAATACTGTTCATTGTTCACACTTGGACATACAAATATAATTGATGTAGTGTTTGGACTATCTTGTAAATAATACATTTACATATTTTCTTGTTAGCTGATATTTGTTCCAACTACATCAACAATAAAATGACCAGTTGTTTAAATGTTTTCAGGTCATAAAAAATAATTTTCTATAAATTAGCTCACACATGTATATTTTCTCATACCTTCTTCTTTCTTACATGAAAGGTAGAGTACTATAGAAACTCTTTTGCAGTTTGCTTTTTTATTTTCACTTAAAATATATCCTGGAAACCACTCCTTATTCATTCACAGAGATCTTTTTTAATTTTTTTTGTTGTTGTAGTTTAAGTGGAAGTGTACACTTCAAGTGAGTCTCTCATAAAAAATTTATACATACATTGTTATGTGACCCTAATTGCTCTCCCTATACTGTGACAGCACATTCTTTCTTTCTGCCTCTGATTTCTGGTGTCCATTCAACCAGCTCCTGACCCTCTCTGCCTTCTCATCTCACCTCCAGACAGAAGCTGCCCATTTAGTCTCATGTATCTACCTGAGCTAAGGAGCACGCTCTTCACAAGTATCGTTTTATGTCTCACAGTCCAGTCCAATCTTTGTCTGAAGAGTTGGCCTGGGAAATTGTTTTAGTTCTGGGTTGACAGAGAGTCCAGGGGCCATGCTTTCTGGGGTTCCTCCAGCCTCAGTCAGACGCTTGATTCTGGTCCTTTTACTAGAATTTGAGTTCTGCATCCCACACTTCCCACACTCCATCAGGGACTATCTGTTGTGTTCCATGTCAGGATGGTCCTTGGTGGTAGTGGGGCACCATCCAGTTCTTCTGGTCTCAGACTGATGAAATTTCTGGTCTATGTGCCTTTGGTGTTCTTCATTCTCCTTTACTCCAGGTGCTTGGGACCAATTGATGCATTGTTCACAGAGATCTTTCTCATTATTTTCTACAGCTGCATAATTGATTCAACCCCTCTGCTATATGGACACATACTTTGCATTCAATAGTTTGCAATTCTAAACAATGCTACAGTGAACAACCTTGTGTGTGTATTTGTGTGTATGGATTCATATTGTTGAAGGTGTATCTTCTGGATAGATTTCTACAACTAGGTGTGCTGGATCAAAAGCTGAGTCTATCTGTAGTTTTGTTAGGTACTTCCAAAGTCTCATACAGTTTGAGAGTGTTTCCTTCCCCACAGTCTTACCAACAGAATATGTTGTCATACTTTTTAATTTCTACCATTGTGATAGCTGAGAAATAGTATATCAGTGTTGGTCAGTTTGCATTTCTCTAAATAAGAGTGAGTATGAACTTTCCTTTTATATATCATACGTTTAAGAGCCATTTAGTATCCTTTATTTATTTATTGGTGAATTGTCCTTATATAAATAATAAGATTGAAAAAATACCTAATACAGTCTGGATAATGAGAGCCAAGTTTCTTACGGTTGGAGAAAGAAAATACAAATTATAAAAAGGAGAAAATTGTTGTATTAGAACTTAAGGTATCATTAGGAACTCATTTTTAATATATAAATCAATGGATATAAAATAAGTATAGATGTGTATGTACATGTGTATCATTATATATACATATATTTTTTTAATCTCTGTTCACTCTGGTGTCAGAAAGTAAGGAAATGTTCAAAAGGTGATAGAAGCATGCCACAGGATACAAGAGGCAACCTGAAGAAGCTCTCAAAGACCATAGCTGTGACAATTTGAGAAAACTAATGACAGTATTAGATCTTCACCTAAGTCATAAAATAAATATATATAAGTGTATATTAAAATAAATAAATGAATAAAAAAATATATAAGTGAGAGAGAAGGGATAGCTTTTTCTTAAAGTAGAATTCCATTTGATAAACATAGAAAGAAAGATAGAAATAGAAAATTATTATGAGCTAAACACCATACTAATAATCATCGGAAGCAAGAACTATTGAAAGATGTTAAAAGTAGTGGGCTGAAATATGATGAGAAACAGGACATTCACCTAGTCTCAAAATATTTCCCCATAAGAAAATTATAAAGGATACGTAATAAGTTTAGGGTCTAGAAACCTGGTAGACACAACTTCAGCCAAGTTGTCAATGTTAACAACCCCAAAATAAGACAAATCAGCAACATGCACTGTGAAGGACACAATACCATTCCCGTTTTATTTTTGTCCCAAATGTCACCTCAATATTATTACGAGAGACCATCAGACAAACTCAAATTGAGAAACTTTCTGCAATATAACTGACCAGTACAAATAAAAAACATCAAGATTATAAAAGACAAGGAGAAGACTGGAGAACTGTAACAGATTAGCAGACTAAGGAAACATGACAACTGAATTCAATGTGGGATTCTTGATTGGATTTCTGACCAGGAAAAGGACATGGGTTGACATATTAGTATCATATCAAGGTTAGTTTCCTGGTTGAATAATCATATTATGATTATGTAAGATGTTGACATCAGGGGAAGTTGGGTGAAGGGTATACAGGGAATCTCTACTATTTTTGTACCTTTTCTGTTTCAGTTTATTTCAATATAAAAAAAAAATTAAAACTAATGGAATCTCACTTTCTTCAAATGAATTGCTTCTCTACATTTTCTTCAGCTACAGTATAAAATATTCTAACAGAATGAACAATAAAGATCATATTGAAGTAACATGTTGAGTTATATATGGATTAAATGGACTCCTTTTGAGGATGAGTTAATATCGTGGTTATTGTTGTTAGTTGCCATCCCGTTGGCTCCATGTCATGATGACTTACGTAGAACATGCCCTGTCCTGCACCATTTTCATGATCCTTGTATGTTTGAGCCTATTGTTGTGGCTATTGTCTCAATCTTTCTCATTGAGAGTTTCTTTCATTTTTGCTGACCCTCTACTTTACCAAACATAATGTCCTTTTTTGATTAATATAGTTGGTGTTTTGTATACATTTTTTGAGGCTGTTCATTTCTTTAGATAAGTAATAATATTTAAGAGATCATAGTAACTTATTTTTTCAGTGATATTAAAGCAGTGAACATCAATATGTGCATATCTTATACAAAGGAAGAAAATACTGTTTATGATGAATGTATTATTTTTTCCATTTTATAGCTAGTAAGTGAATTTAAATAAGCAGTATGTTTTTGGTTGAATACTAAATCATGTTTTCAATCTACTTTTAAAGTTCAACAATTGATAATTTCTGTAAGTAAAGGTCACATTCCTACAAAGTTTCAAGGATACATAAATATTTTTTTAAGTTCATATCATATTCATAGCTTTAGACTAGGCTAAAATAGGAGTAAAATACATATATGCCATGAATCTACCTTTAAAAAGAACTTACTTATTTAGGAAACATCTTGTACAACATTCAGATGATTATAGAATGAAAAATTAGGTAACGTAAAGCATTAAAGTGAATTAAATCCATTCCTTAAACTATGTGATATTCAAAACAAATGCTACGGTGATTAGGAACAACAAGAATCAGTGTTGGCTGGTATTCTCTTGGCAGGTATACTAGAAGTTTAGAGGCACATATTGGCATAAATCACCAGTAGGATTCAGATATTATGGAAAAGCTGTTTTAAAAAATTTGTGCCCTAGGAGGTGGTCTGGCAAGATGGCGGTCTAGGCAGAAGCACCACGCCGTCCCTCCACAACAAAGATCCGAAAAACTAAGCCAAACAGAGAATCAACAA
>NW_004443949.1:16378608-16403039 GCF_000243295.1 Trichechus manatus latirostris | reverse complement strand
ATCTGTTCTGTAAGCCTTCACCTGAAGTACAATAAAATATTTAAAAAAAAAAAAAAAAATTTGTGCCCTGGTATTTACTGGGGAAGGGGGGACCAGAAACTGGGAATCAAGTTTCTAGCCAGGAATTTGTTTCTGATTACTGGCCTGCCCTTGGACAAGTCACCTAGCATCTTGTAGCCCACTCCCTTCTCTCTAATACATAAACACTGGCCTAGAAGAATTTTCAGTTATAAAATATTCTGCTATTTTTTTTTTTTTCAATTGCTATTTATCTTTTTATGTAACTGTGAAAATACCTAGGAAGCCTTGGTGGCACAGTGATTAAAGTATTCTGCTGCTGAGTGAAAGTTAAGCAGTTCGAACTCACGGACACTCAAAGGCAGAAAGCTGTAGCAGTTGTAAAGACTACAGCCTTGGAAACTCTATGAGTCAGAATCGATTTGACAACATTTTTTTTTTTAATGACAATATCTGAAAAACAACAATCCTTATATTCAAGATGAAAAGTAATTTTCTTCTAGCAGTTGGTATGTGGCAGTGAACAAGTAGAAAATTCTGACATTCATTGATGTTAAGTTTAATACATTTTTAATTTTCTAGAAAATTTACTTCAGAATATCTAGACAGTCTCCTGAAGTTTAAGAATATAAAGGAATCTGGAATCTAACTTCCAAGGAGGAAAAAAAAGAAACCAATAATTTTCTTTTCCATTTTGAGATTATGGTATCATTATCAATAACAGATGAGTTACTATGTCACCATACTATTAAAGAAGAAAAGCATTTAATCACTTCCCTGGGATTCTTATACCTGCTTAATCACTATACAGTGTTATGGCATTGTAGGCACATATTAGCATATATTAAGAGTAATACAGCAAAATCAAACATTCACAATATGTCAAACATTTTGCAAAGAACTTGCAAAGCAAGACACTCATTTACTTCTTTAGAAATGCTAATTAATCATGAACAGTGCTCCAGAACAAGTTATCTACAGCAAACATACTCATAGCAATAGCTTTGTGGGTTAGGGAAATGGCATTGTTTCAAAAAATCTTTTATATGAAAGTTAAAGAGGAAAAAAACAAACCAGCAAACTTCAATCTTAATTGGAAATATCTAAAAGAAACTTTGAAACCCAGAGGAAAGAAAGAAAGCAAGAGAGACAGGAAATGATAATAAAAAAAAAAAAAAGAAACACAGACACTTCAAAAATAAACTCCCTTAGGAAAAAAGGTTGAAATTACAGTGTTGTTTTATATGGAAGTCTCAATGGATAGTTTCTAATTACATTTGCAAATAATATTTTCTGATCATATTATTAAGGGGATTGGAAGAGTCTCAGATTTATAAGACACAATGTGATCAACAAACTTTTAATTCTTTCTTGGCAAGAAACATTTTGACAACTAATTAAATTCAATTATAGATGAATGAGGGTGTGCATTTGTGTTACTTAGAAGCACACTTTCAAATGTGAAACTATTTAGAGCTGTATTACTATATATATATTTAGTTAGTTAGTTATATTTTTAATAGTTAGGAGCTGCATGCTTTCTAAGCCACTTCTGTATATTTCAAAACCCTACTCTTACTTAAAGGAATATGTTTGCTATCACTGAGGTACAGCGAAACAAGGCACCATTGTTTATTGAGAAAGCAGTTATTACTGATGGATTATAAAATCCTGACATTCATTTAGAGGTACTCTGGTGTTCATCCAGTTCAGCTGTCTCAGTTTATCTATGAGAAAACTGAAGAGAAGAAAGATGAATTGACTTGCCTACTTTTATATTATCCTGCGAGTGGAGAAGTTACAACTTTGCCTCAGATATAATATATAGAGTCTCGTTTTATGGTCCAATTTTTGTTTCAATTATTAGTCTGTTAGATACTTGTTGAAAATACTAACAAATGCTTCTGTCCCGGAAGCAATGCTGTACATGACAGTAGACCTTAAGATCCGCCTATTGTTAGCTGCCACAGAGTCAGCCCCCGACTCGGGGGGCTGCGTGGTCTTGCGCTAGCCTCATGATTGGCTGTGGATGGAACCATTGTGATCTCTAATGTTTTCAGTGGCTGTTTTTTTCAGAAGTAGATCTCCAGGCTTTTCTTCCTAGGCTATCATAGTCTGGAAGCTCCCCAGAAACCTGTTCTGTTTTGTAGTAACACTCAAGCCTCCACTGATAGATGGGTGGTGGCTGTGCATTAAGTGCATTGGCCGGAAGTCAAACCTGAGTCTCCTGTATGGAAGGAGAGAATTGTACCATTGAATCACCAGAGCAGCCGACCTGAAGCTCATTTAAGCTATAAGATGTGTGTGTTAGACTGGCTTCTTGGCTCTTAGGCCAGAAGTCCCTTCTGTACACAACAAAAAAATAACTCTATTTCCCCTTTTTTCTTTTTCTAAAATTTGAATCATATATATTTGGGTTAGCAGGACTCTTTTATTCAGTACAAATCCTCTTAAACACAATTGTAGAAAAAGGCAGCATGTCTTCCTTTCTCCCCTTCTTGCTGTACCTCTCTCATACTTGTGTTTCTCTTTCTATAGGCCCCCAGAAACCTCATGTTCTTTCTATAAACCTTTACTTATAATTATTTTTCTTTCTCTCAATTATATGAAGGGTCATTTTTAAAAGAGTGTCAACTATGTTAACAGATAAATACATGTAATTGTGGTCCCCACAGTATCCTCATGCCCTATTACAGGAGCTGCATGGAATTAAAAATGAGTATAATCCAGAAGGCGCTTCTTCTATATTCTGTGATAAAATTGTATTACAAATAGAAAGATTCTGACTTTTTAAATTGCAGAATCACCTTCAATTGTCAGGTTTATAAAAAATCACTAGTTATAAAATACTGGGCATGTCTTACTTCCATATAGCTTGGCCCCTTAGTCATCCAAACCTCAGGTCCTGGTAAAATTAATAACGCTCCATTTGGTTTCCAGAGTCTTATTGTGCTGTGGTTTTGGTTTCTTCACAGTGGAGCTGGACTGCCCTTGGAAGACTCTGAGTGTACTAAATGAACTGGTCTATTCACTTGGAGCCAAAGACTGTTTCCAGCTGATAAGTTTGATTGCTCTTTTCTAGTCAATGCAAAACTTCAAGGGGAATTACTGTAGTCTCCTTTTTATACCCGACATGTTGCCATTGAGCCGATACCGACTCATAGCAACCCTATAGGACAGAGTAGAACTTCCCCATAGGGTTTCCAAGGAGTGGCTGGTGGATTTGAACTGCCGACCCTTTGGTTAGCAGCTGAGCTCTTAACCACTGCACCATCAAGGCACCTTTGACACCCTAAGCCTACTGCAAAGCCCTGAGAAGATTGATAATAATAATAATAAAAGGCTTGTGGAATAATTTTAAAGTGAAAGAAAAGGGTTTAAAACCAAAAAAAAAACCAAACCCATTACTGTCAAGTTGATTTTGACTCTTAGTGACTCTATAGGACAAAGCAGAACTGCCCCATAGGGTTTCCAAGGCTGTATATCTTTATGGGAGCAGACTGCCACATCTTTCTCACTCAGAGATGCTGGTAGGTTCAAACCTTCGACCTATCAGTTAGCAGCCAAGTCCTTAACCACTATGCCGCCAGGATTCCCAGGAAAGCTTTAGGGCAACATAAATAATACAATATACAAGTAGGGGGGAAAAATGATGGACTTAATCAGGCTCTATGGAAAAGAGAAAAGTAATCTCTTAGAAGCAATCAATTTCTGTTAAATATGTGAAAAAATAGATAAAAATTGTTACAGTACATTTAAAATATTTTATTGTGCTAACTCTAAAATTTTAATGAGCTTTTTTAATAAAATTGAAAAGAGTATACCTGGTCAATTGAAATGAACAGTCCTTTGAAACTTGTAAAGCAAAGATTTGATCATTCCATACTAGAAACGATGTCACTGCAGCCTGGCGTTCCAAACCATCTGCAATTATGTGAATTATCCCAGTGGCATTTAAGCTAGGAACAGCTAATTGTAAGACTGATGAATAATAAGTAAACAGTTATTTCCTCATTATTTTACGTATGAGTTTTCAAATATTCAGAACTATGTTTATCAAAGAATGAAGGAGAGAAATCAAGATAATACCAACATTTAGAACTCATCTAAACAGAGTATGCTTTTCTATATATATATAATCATTTCAATTTTTCAAGTTATCTCTAAGCTTATTCCCAAATAGCAGAAAAATCATACCTTTTCAAACAGCATATTTCTATCCTATTAATTTTTTAAAATTTGAGGTAAAAATGACAGTATTATTAGTCTATTTCTCCACATTATATAGAAGATTTCATTTGAGGAATTCCCCTTTCTCTCTAAGACATTGCAGCATCCAAAAAAGAAATATCTATGTCTCTCCATAACATTGACTGGATATAACATTAACATGGATCCACTCTAGAAAGAGATGTAATTTGAAAGACTTACCGGTCTCAGATAAGTTATCTGAATTTTTATTTGTAATGAAGAAGAGAGATGGAAAGAGCAATCAGTGTGACTTTCTAGGAGAATAGTTGGGGAAAGAAACTGATAGAAGAGAAGAAAAACTGTGGGCAGAGAAAGAATGAAACAAGTTGTTCTTTTGCTATGAAAGGAGAGTTATGAGTAAGAGCAGAGAAGGCAAAAACTACAGCTGATGGCAGTGATGGACTCGACTACACGTTAAGCATACTGGAATCTTAGTGCCAAGAAGCTGTATCCTGCGGGAAGTTGCTTCCACAGCGAGCAATTGCTTTCACAAGACTAGGAATGTTGTGGCTTGAGGATTGGGCCAGAGTAATTTTCAAATTCTATACGTCACTTACAGCATTGATACACTTTTGTTTTCATTACCAAATAAACCTATTAATATATATATGATGCATTGTTAATAATATTTTGAAAATGACTAACATGGTTTTATATTTTGCCTTTATAAATATAAAAGGTACACATTGATATGCTGAAGATAATTGTATTCCTGAAGGGAAATTAGGATTGGCTACAAAGGGAACTAAAATGTAAGTCTGAGCTAATAATATGTTTCTTGCATACAAAATACACTTATGAATATTTTCTATGCATAATATCATCATGAATATATTCTCTGTAGATAGTAGCCTTTAAAGGAGAGATATTTTAGTATTTAGTAGAAAGATAATTCTTCCAGATTGTTTTTACCTCCATTTAAACAAATCAAGGGTCAAACAGAGAAGGCCGAAGCTCACAGTATTGTGAGAATAAACCTTTTGTATCCATTAAAGTTTTGTCAATGCTGTAGCAAAGAAGTATACAAAAGAGAAGATATGAAAGGAAAACACATCTGTGTTTTCTGGTGTAGAAGCTTATTGGAAGGAGAGGAAAGCAATCAGGTCTGGATCTTCCTTCCTCTGGGCTTTGACCCATCGTTGAGGAAATGCTTTATTATTTCTTTTTTTAAATATTTTATTTTATTTTTTGTTGAAAATATACACAGCAGAACATATACCAATCTAATAATTTCTACTTGCACAATTGAATGGCACTGATTATATTCTTCAAGTTGTACAACCATTTTCACCGTCCTTTTCTTAGTTGTTCCTTCTCCATTAACAAAAACTCACTTCCCCCTAAGCTTCCTATCTTACCTTTCAAGCTGCTGTTTTATTATCAGTTTGGTCCCATTTAGATAGTTCTTTAAAATAGCTCAATGCTCAAGGCAGCCATTCTTTACTAATTAAGCTAAACCATTATTTGGTTTAAAGAAGACTTCAGGGAGTATTTTTAGTTTAGGTTTAAGGTTTGAAGATTATCTCAGGGCAATAGCTTCAACGGTTCATCTAGTCTCACTGGCTCCCAAAAGTCTGGATTCCTTAAGAATTTGAAATTCTATTCTGCTTTCCCCTTTTTGATCAAGATTCTTCTATAGAATCTTTGATCGAAATATTCAGTAATGGTAGTCCAAGATGCCCTGGTGGTGCAGTGGTCAAGCAGGTAGCTCCTCAACTGCTCTGCAGAAGAAAGATGTGGCAGTCTGCTTCCATAGGATTATAGCCTTGGAAACCCTATGGGGCAGTTCCATTCTGTCCTCAATATAGGGTTGCTAGAATCACTATGAGTCAACTCTCCAGCAACAGGTTCATGATAGCCTGGCACCATCTAGTTCTTCTGGTATCATGGCAAAGATGTGGAAGTGCTTTAAGCACATAAGGTTACCACTGAGGACAGACCGGGCCTCTGACTCTTAGAGTTTGCCTTGCAGGTTGTTCCATACCACACTGAGGTAAAGTTATATCGAAGTAGATCTATTGGTACCATATACTCAATCAGAGAGAAGTTCCTGAGGTTTTATTTCTGCTTTTGCTTCTTATGTGTTGTAGGTAATGTCTAGATATTGCTGGGAATCTACATAGAAAGATTTGTGATAGGAAAACTAGTTTTGTAACGTATTTGTGAAGTGGACCACCCAAGCTGTGCCCAAAAAGGTACACAGACCCGACAGTGGTCTGTAAGATTGATGGACATAATCAGCCTTTCAGCAGGGATCAAAGAACACCATTGCTCATGTTTTAACCAAGAGAGACTCAGAGAACTGGTAGCTCTCATGTAGACAAAGGATAGAATCTCAGAGGACAGAGGTCATCGTGCCTAAGAACGTTTCAATTACAAATAAGAAAGATACATTCTTAGATGAAGAAGTCAAGGACACGCAATACTGAAAGACTGATCAAATTTATTCAAGAGGAACAGAAACTAATGTTTAAATTTTTGAATAAGACTAAATTTTAAACTGAATCACATGTATATTTTGGAGTGTGTGTATCCTCCTAAAAAGTTCAAGATAGCTCAGAAGCAATTACATTTTTCTGTCTACATATAAGTTGTAGCATAAGTTAAAGTTTGTGATTTACAATATGTCTCTATTGTTTTCAATATATGTGCAAAGAGAACATTACTTGGCTGAGTATAATAGAAATTCCCATAGTAAAGAAACAAGTTCTAGATCTTTAGGTCAGTCAAAGGGAAGGATGGACTTTACAATCTAAAAGATGACCCACCAATGTTAAATTAATGTATATTGTGTACAATACCAAAAAGTCTCCTGTGCTTCATAACAAAAATTATGTATCCTTTGGCATTTGGAAAATTCCCAAAGCAACTTGAAAAGAACTAGGATGTCCTCCAGCAGAACCAGTAAATGTTGAGGGATTAGTTTTCCCCTTCCTTTCCCTTTCATGAGAAATCAGTGTGAAGGTCTATAAGCACTCATCCATCCTGCCTTATCCAGTGCCATGCAAAGATCTTAAAAGGGTCATAACTAAGCATAGGGAGGTGGAGGTTATTTTGGAGCACACTATATAGTGTATAAGTGTACCCTGGAATGGGTTATGTAATAGCTTTTGGAATACAGTCATTGAGGCTTGGAGGTGAGACAATCTTAGAAAAGTCTTCATTGGATCTGTAACTAAACTATTTTAGAGGTGATCTAACAATTTATATTTTTTTTATTATGAAATTCATTAGCAGACCTCTGGTAAATTTCTCAACTCTTTTTAACTGTACTAAATAATTTATTTTTAGTCAGTGCTTAAAGCATTCTAATTATGTTGTTTAAGGTAATAATGGGTAAATAAAAGATTAACACTTTGCCCCTAGCTTATATATACTAACATTTCTTCTCTAATTATACTCACTTCTGGAAGGATGGAAACACAGTAGAAGTAGCAAAGGAGCAGAATGTGAAGCTCCACACTTTTTATATGCTGGTACTCTACCTAAGGGAAATTAAATTTCTTTCTGATATACAAGCCTTTATAAACATGCAAAGACAAGTTCCTTCTATTTCTTAAGAAATTCTAACCTGTAGAAAAAGATCAGAAGCAATTTATGTATCTTATTATGAAGATTCTATTTATATTGAACAATTCAGGGAGACCTGTTTGAGGCAGGCAGCTTCAAAGCCCAACCCTTCTAAGAGATACCTGCTCTAGCTTGTCCTCCTGCACTGAGCAGAATAGGCCACACATTGTTCTGAATTTGTCCTTGATAAGATAACACAGAACGGACCATAGTATAACTGGCCTCAACCAGTTTTAGCAGGTTTTCTACACTGTCTTAGGCTGGGTTCTCTAGAGAAGCAAAACCAGTAAAGAATGTAAATATATACATATATATATATAGAGAGAGAGAGAGAAATTTTTATCAAGGAAATAGCTCATGTGATTGTAGAGACTAGAATGTTCCAAGTCCATGGATCAGGATAGAGGCTTCTCCTGATTCACGTAGCCACAGGGTCCGGTGAACTCAAGACTGGCAGATCAGAGAGCAGGGCTCTTGCTGGCCAGCTGCAAAGTTTGAAAAATCTCAAGATGGGCAAGTAAACTGCTAGCTCAAGTTCCAAGAACCAGAGGTCAGACAAATAAGAGGTAGCTGCAGAATCCAGAACAAGCCAAAAGCTTTGGCAAGGTGAGCTAAAGGAAGTAGGTGGTGGAGGGTGGAGAGATGAAGGCTGAGGGAACAGTGAGCTGCCACAGACCCCACTCCCACTGGTACCACTCAGCAGATTCCGTCATGGGGGTGATCACATATCACATTTCAACAGGGGAATGATCACAACATTATACAACTGCCAAAAACACTGAGAATCATGGCCCAGCCAAGGTGACACACAATCTTAACCATCACATACACCATCTTAACACTTCAAGTGAACTATTAGCTCATTAAGTGCAAAATACATATAAACACCCTGCCTCTGGGTGAAGACTTAACATGCTAATGATGGAAAATTGACCTCTTCATCCGTCCGGGGGGGATAGAACCCTTTTCTAGAGAAAATGCAGTCATCCCCAAGCTCTGGGCAATTGTGTGAATGTCAATCCTGAATATTCATGATGAAATTGCGTTTCCTTGTTTGCTCTCTGTAAAAGTCCACTTCCTGAAGCTGCCTGCAAACAATCTTGGAGGCAGCAGCCCCAATTACTCCTTTCCTTGCACAATGAGATAAAGGCACCTTTCTTCTCTCCCACCTCAACCTCTTGTTTATTGGCTGTAGTAAGTCAAGCTGAGAAGAACCTGGGGTTTCCATCTGGCAACATTTCCCTCTAAATCACATTTTAGAATCATGTTGTATATGTTTTGTGATTACATTATTTATTATTTAGGTTATATAATAGTAAAAACAAACAAAAAAACATTTAATCTCTCTCAGAAAAATATAACAACTAACACTTGATATAGTGCTTGGTATTTTCACAAAGCATTTTATCTGTATTCCTTAATATTATAATCTCAAAAGAGACAGAAGCAATATGTTACTATTATTATTTCAAAAAGATGAAGAAGGGATATTTGTATCATATTCTGTCAAATATTTTGATTTTAAAAATATTTAACGTATATGTGATTTAGACTTTGCTGTTAATCTTACATGAAAAATTCAAATACTGCTTCAAATAACAATACAAATTTGTTTGTATATAAACACTGATGTTGTTGTTGTTGTTAGGTGCCATTGAGTTGGTTCCAACTCATAGTGACCCTATGTACAACAGAATGAAACACTGCCCGGTCTATAATAGAATGACTGTGAAGAAAGACAATTAAAAAAAAAAAAAAATGTGTTAACTAGCAAGTGACTCAGGAACTCACAAAGGGTAATCCTAAACTCATTTCTTTAAACATCCTGATTAACCAGAATACATAGTACATATATAATTTTTGTCTAGTAATTTAAAACAATTTTAAAGATACCTGAGAGTGCCACACGGTCATGTGTGTATCGGTATGTGTATATCTCTACAATGGCACTTGCCTTACTTCTGAAATATTCAGATTATTCTGCTCAATGAAAAAGTTAAGAAGAAGAAAAAAAATCAATTAAATAAAGTAAAATTACCTCATGCTAGGAAAAATGTACCCTATTAAGATAATTCATTTTGGATAGGAAGTGTAATTATTTGATTTTTTTTAAATAGAATGTTTTAAAATAAGAAGAACATTCTCTAAGAGGAAGGAAAAACAGGACAGTAGATATTAGAGTTGGTTTTTGAGGACCAAAATAAGCAAAGCCCTTCCTTTGAGACTAAGCAACCTCAATAGTCTATGCACTGATCACACAATAATCTTAATATTAGTTAAGTTTTGAGTAACAAGTTGCGTTCATTTATTTTAAAGAACATTTTTGGCCAAAAAAAAAAAATCCATAGATTTTTAATTGTAAATAAAAATTAACTTCCAGTTTTTAAATGCTTTATAAAAAATATCTTCCTCACTACTGAAAATAACAGTGTTTATTGCTTTTATGTCCCATCATAATTTGAAATATCTGGTCAGGAGAATATTTTTATTCATTTCAGGAGAGTTTTGAGTTGGTACTGAAAATGTCTAAGTTTTATGAATGTAATTAACTGATGCAACAGGGGTGATTATGTCAGAACAACTGAGTCCTACCTCAGGATTTGTCCTGAGCAAATCATACAGCCTCTGTGTAACTCCCATACTTTAGCAACACAAGCAACCTCATACAGGAGTATATTTTACAATTGTAAGAAAATGTGTTAGGTAACTTCAATTCAGTAACTTTGGGCCTATGTGCTGATGTTTGACTATCAGCTCTATGCTGGTGCTTTTAATTATTTAGATCCTGTGACAGCAAATCTTTCCATAAGATTGTGACAAAGGATGAAGGTAGCAGGTGTGAGCCTCTTTCAATTTGGATTTGATTGCTACTGAAGCTACTTAAGAATCAAGAAACTGTATTTTATGTCTGTGTACCTTGCTTATGTAATGAAGCTAATTATTCTAAAAATAATTGAGCTGACATTTCTGTGGTAATACCTTCAAACCTGAGCGTTATAATCTTTGAAAAGAAAAGGTTGAAGTTTAAATGATTATTTCTTATTTATAGTACAGTAATTTAGCATAGCCTGGAAATTACCTTGTGGGATTAGAATAGATGTTAATCAAATCCAAACAAGATGCGAGCGAAATAATTGGAGTTTAGGGTGGGAGCTTAATTTAGGGGTGCTTAAAAACCTCCATAACTCATTTATTTATGTAGAAAAACACATAATAACCTTTAAGGAAGTTTTGATAGCAAATGTCTGGCATTAAGAAAGCCTTGTGGGTATTTCAGGTACATTCAACAGTTACCTAACAGAAACAAATGTATTATATTTATTTCTTTCCAAAGGTGGCACATAATAGGTGGTACTATATGCTTGGTGCTAATCATGCAAATTATACATGTTGTAAATCCTATATTGGAAGGCAGTTTTTCTCAAAGTTTGGTCAGTAGAAAAAGCTGATTTTGAATAATAACAGGTACTTATTTAAAAGGCAGATTTATGAATCTCATCAGAATATTGCAAGTGAAATATGGATAACTGGATTTTTTAAGGATCTCAGAGGATTTCCATGAATACTAAAATCTGAGAAATTGTCTTAGTCATGTAGTGCTGCCCTAACAGAAATACCACAAGTGGATGGCTTTAACAAAGAGAAATTTATTTTCTCACAATCTAGTAGGCTAAAAGTTCAAATTCAGGGCATCAGCTCCAGGGGAAGACTTTCTGTCTCTGTCAGCCTTCTCATCATCCTCCCCCTAGACAAGGAGCTTCTCTGTGAAGGGACCCTGGGGCCAAAGGACACACTCTGCTCCCAGCACTGCTTTCTTGGTGGTATGGGGTCCCCCACTCTCTGCTTGCTTCTGTTTCTTTTTATCTCTTGAGAGATAAAAGGTGGTGCAGGCCACACCCCAGGGAAACTCCCTTTACATTGGATCAGGGATGCGACCTGGGTAAGGGTGGTGTTACAATCCCACCCTAATCCTCTTTAATGTAAAATTACAATCACAAAATGGAGGACAGCCACACAATACTGGGAATCATGGCCTAGCCAAATTGATACACACATTGTCTGGGGGACATAACTCAATCCATGACAATAGATTATGACTGCTACATACTAGATATACAAACTTTACTCATTGATTTATTTCTAAATAAAATAGGGGAACTAAAAATATAGATGCTTATCCATCTCACAGGGATATATGAAAAATAAAGAAAAAGTGCCTTTTAAACTGTAAAGTTTCATAAGTATTTTATTTGTTGTTTGAACATTTTAAACATTGCAAATGGAATACAAAAAAAAGGTATTTTAACAAGAGAAAAAAGATTTATGGTATGATAAATTCCTCAAGGATACAATTCTTGATGCTATTGTTACTATAATCTTAGATATTTTTTGTTAATAAAGTATTTCCTAACATGTCTATAACCTTTTTCATATGTGTCTTAGTTATCTAGTGCTACTGTAACAGAAATACTACAAGTGGATGGCTTTAACAAAGAAAAATTTATTCTCTCACAGTCTAGTAGGCTACAAGTCCAAATTCAGGGCGTCAGCTCCAGGGGAAGGCTTTCTCTCTCTGCTGGCTCTGGAAGAAGGTCTTGTCATCAATCCTCCCCTGGTCGAGGAGCTTCTCAGTGCAGGGACCTCGAGGCCAAAGAACGCGCTATCCTCCTGGCTCTTGTTTCTCAGTGGTATGAGGTCCCCAGCTCTCTGCTCAATTCCTTTTCCTTTTATCTCTTATAAGATAAAAGGTGATGCAGGCCACACCCCAGGGAAACTCCCTTTACATTGGATCAGGGATGTGACCTACATAAAGGTGTTACATCCCACCCTAATCCTCTTTAACATAATCTAATCTTGTGTCATTAACCACAGTCAGAGATTAGGATTTACAACACATAGCAAGATTATATCAATCACAAAATGGAGGACAACCACACAATACTGGGAATCATGGCCTAACCAAGTTGACACATATTTTTGGCAGACACAATTCAATCCATGACAATATGTCATCATTCCGATCACACCTTAGTGATTTTTATCATTAGTAAATGGCAAGCCTAGATATTAGAAATAATTATTCTATATGTCCTCCATTAATAAGTTACATATTTATTGATCATATTTGTCTTTTCCTTGATGACCTAGGATTAGGACAGACAATAATTTTTTTTAACTCTTAAAATAATAAGTTACTCATTTTCCAGAGCATGTTTTCCTTCCAAATTCCATACCTGATTTCTAAAAGCAAACGTAGATACTTATTTCAGGAACTATTGCTGACTGGAAAGCAAGAAACATAAAAAGTACATTTGAGTAAAGTATTGATTAGCACAGACAAGTCCTGGTGCACAGTGGTTAAAGAGATTGACTGCTAACTGAAAGTTAGGTGGTTCGAAACCACCAGCAGCTCCACAGAAGGAAGATTTGGCAGTCTGCTTCCTTAGAGACTTACAGTCTCAGAAACCCTATGGGATCACTATGAGTCAGAATCAACTCGATGGTGAATTTTTTTTTTTTTTAAAGTGGGTTAGCACATACAGATAAATTATTATGGTCTAAGACAAGTTAAAAAATGGACCAAAATTCTAGACAGTAGTCAGATATAGGTAGACAAACTCATATTTTAGTTACTACTGGTATAAAACATTAAATAATGATAATACACTTAAGGCATTCCAAGACTGTGACTATACACTTAATAAAAGCAAACATTTAACTGATATTAATACATATCATAGGAAATACTAGCTTGAAACTATTGTTTATAACAATACCTCTTTTACATTTAAGCCATTGGTTTTGGTAGTAGTATACATACTCATAAACCCATTGTCACTGAGTTGATTCTGACTCATGGTGGCCCCATGTGTTACAGAATAGAAATGCTCCGTGGGGTTTTCTTGACTGTAATCTTTATGGAAGCAGATCACCAGGACATTTTTCCACTGAGCTGGCGGGTGGGTTCAAACCAACAACCTTTAGGTTAGTAGTCAAGTGAAATCCAGGAACATTCAGTAGTATGCATATATATTATTTATTCATTTAACAAACTCATCTTTCCACTGACTCTTGAAGTGTTAAAATATATATTAATTCATTTAATCCTCATTAGATAGAAAGAAAGAGAATAACCTCAATTCCTCCTCCAATCAGTGGTGTAAACTGTGGTTTGTTATTGTAATTAAGGAAATTATATATTAGATATGCAATTTGCCTCCTTGATAAAATGTTAAGTGATGTTTATCTCAGCCCTTCAGGAATACAGTTATCACTATTACTAGTTGTTGTAGAGACTCTATGGACAGAGTAGAAAGGCTCCATATTGTTTCCTGGGCCATAACATTTACGAAGCCCTGGTGGTACAGTGGTTAAGAGCTCAGCCTCTGATGAAAAGGTCAGCAGTTTGAATCCACCAGTCATTCCTTTGGAAGCCTATTGGCAGTTCTACTCTGTTCTACAGTGTTCTACTCTATCCTATTGGGTGAGTGGCTATGAGTCAGAAACAACTTGATGGCAAGAGGTTTGTTTTTTTTTTTTTTTGGTTTTTAATCTTTATGAAAGCAGATCTCCAGGTCTTTTCTCCCAAGGAGAGGCTGGCTAGTTTGAACTGCTAAACTTATGGTTAGCCGCTGAGTGCTTAATCATTGTGCCGCCCAGACTCCTTAACACTATTGTTTACTAAGATCTTTATTCTTCCATTAGTAATGTGGATGTATAAATTTCATGAGAGAGGCAAGACAATTCTGAATCTTTCTTTTTTTTTTTTTGAGGGGAGAGGAGGGTTGATGAGTTTCCTATGGCAGTTGTCTTAGTTACCTAGTATTGCTGTAACAGAATACAAATGGATGATTTAAAGAACAGAAATTAATTTTCGTCAATTACTAGAGGCTAAAAGTCCCAATCAATGTCTCAGCTGTGTGGTATCCCTCCTTTCAAGTAGCCCTTGGCCATCATTGGTCCCTTGGCTTGTAGAAGATATGCATATCTTGTCTGTCTTCTCTAGTAAGTGGTTGTATCTGTGCCTAATCTGCTTTTATAGCTCAGAAATGATTAGGTTTAGGGTGTACCCTACACTGATACTACCTCATGAACATAACATTAAGTTGCATTATGGAAGATAATTACATTACAATACATTAAAACTTAAAAATTAAAATTGCCTTTGGTTGATTCTGAGTCATGATAACCCAATGTGTTGCAGAGTAGAACTGTGCTCCATAGGGTTTTCAAGGCTGTGACCTTTCAGAAGCAGATTTCCAAGCCTTTCTTCTGAGGCACCTCTGGGTGAGTTTGAACCTCCAAATTTTTCATTACTAGTTGTTATGGATTGAATTGTTGTTGGTGTTAGATGCTATCGAGTTGGTTCTGACTCATAGTGACCTTATGTACCAGAGAACAAAACACTGCCTGGTTCTGTGCCACCCTCACAGTCATCGCTATGTTTGAGCCCATTGTTGCAGCCATTGTGTCAATCCATCTCATTGAGGGTTTTCCTCTTTTTCGATGATCTTGTACCTTATCAAGCATGATGTGCTTCTCCAGTGACTGGTCTTTCCAGATAATATGTACAAAGGATGTGAGACAGTCTCAGAATCCTCACTTCTAAGGAGCATTCTGTCTGTACTTCTTCCCAGACAGATTTGTTTGTTCTTTTAGCAGTCCGTGCTGTAGTCAATATTCATTACCAACACCATAATTCAAAGGCACTAATTCTTCTTCAGTCTTCCTTATTCATTGTCCAGCTTTCGTATGCATATGAGGCGATTGAAAACACCATGGCTTGGATCAGGCACACCTTAGTCCTCAAAGTGACATCTTTGCTTTTTAACACTTTAAAGAGGTCTTTTGCAGCAGCTTTGCCCAATACAGTATGTCATTTGATTTCTTGACTGCTACTTCTGTGGGTGCTGATTGTGGACCCAAGTAAAATTAAATCTTTGACAACTTCAGTATTTTCTCTGTTTATCATGATGCTGCTTATCAGTCCAGTTGTGTGGATTTTTGTTTTCTTTATGTGGAGGTGTAATACATACTGAAGGCTATAACTACAGCTTTCACTATGGATTGAATTTGTCTCCCAAAAATATGTGTTGTAAATCCTAACCCCTATACTTGTGGTTATAATTCCATTTAGGAATTGGTTTTCTTTATTATGTTAAGAGGCCGTAGGGACGTAGGGTGTGTTTTAAGCCAATTGCCTTTGAGATATAAAAGGAGCAGATTAAGCTTGGAGAGGGAAGCAGAGTTGGGGAAAGACAGATGCCATGCCACATGAAGATCACCCACGTGCCAAGGAATAACGACTTGCCCCCCGAGCTGACAGAGAACGAAAGGCTTACTCTAGAGCTGGCATTCTGTCTTTGGGCTTTGAACCCCCTAAACTGTGAGAAAATAAATTTCCATTTGTTAAAGCCACCCACTTGTGGTATTTCTGTTTTGGGAGCACTAGATAACTAAAACAGTCCAGCACTTAACCGTTTGTGCCACTCAGGGACTCCACTTAGATTACATTACATTACATGCACAGCTTTAGGCATTACAGTTCCAACACATATTTTGGTAGGACACAATTAAATCGATAACACCACTATAATGACACAATGGTCTGATCCTCAACGTAGCATGGAGATGGCAAAAGATTGGGCAATGTTTCTTTCTATTGTGCATGGCGTCACCATGAGATAGGCATTGACTGGACGGCAGCTACAATCATAACAAATGGCATGAATAGTTTGATTCTTGCTTTAATCCAGATAAATATATAAAATCTCATTTAATCTTAAAGGAACACAATAAACTATATACCATTACTCACATTTTATAGACAAGAAGCTCAGGTTTAGGGATATTAAGTAGCATCTCTAATGTCCCACTTCGTAAGTGGCAGAACTGCACTTCTAAGTCAAGAATTATTGATTTTAAATCCTATTTTTAGTTCAGTAAACATATTTGAAATTTCAGTATGTTGAAATACAAATTAGAATTTCAATTTCTAACTGAAAAAAATGACTAATCCAAAATATTTAGAAATTAAGACCGTATCTCTAAATGATACATGTGTCGAAGTATAAAACAAAAGGGAGTTTAAACATTATTGAAATTGAATGTTAATGAAAATATAATAATCAAATTTGAGGGATCTTCTAAAGCAGTACCTAACAGGGAAGTTTGTAGCTTTACATTTTTATATTAGAAAAGTAAAATTAATTGCCCAAGGTTCAATTCTAATAGCTAGTAAATAAATAATAAAGTTAATCCAATGTAATTAGAGTAAAAAAAAAAAAGTAAAGATAAGAAAAATCAATGACAGAAAACAGACAGACTATGGGTAAATTATCAAAGCCACAAGTTGGTTACTTGAAGTGATTAACAAAATAAAGAAGCACCTAGTAGGATAGATTAAAAAAAAAAAAAAGGATATAGTTGCAGATCATACATTAAAAGAATACTCAAATAATATTATGGTAATGAACCCAATCTCTATAGGCCTATATTTATTGAAACAATTGAATACATTTCCAACATTTTCCCTTAAGCAAAACTCCAGAAAACCAATCCTACACTATCAGTTTTCAAAAAAAGAGGAGAAAACACTTTCTAACTAATTTAATAAGGAGACAAACATATAGTCATTTTAGTAGATGCTGGAAAAGCATTTTAAATAAGTCAACTACCATTTGTGGCAAAAACTCTCAGGAAATTAGGAACCTAGGAGAGCTTTCTCAGCAAAAGACAGGGGCAATACATCTATGGCTAACATCCTTCTTAGCAGGGAAATATCAAATGTTTTCCCCCCAAAACCAGGAACAAAGAAGCAAGGAGATCTGCTCTCACCATTTCTAATTTGGAAATCTTACTGGGCATGCTTTCTAAACTTTGCCTCTTTGCCAGCGTTCTACGAAAACAAAAACCTGCAAACAATAAAAGAACTCCACAATGAAGGGGAGGAGATTAATTTATTAAGCTCTCTTATAAAACTCCTTACTTGATTATTGTTCCTGTACCCTCTGGATCTACTACCCTCTAAGAAGATCTTTGTCCATTATTCTCTGTAGCTACATAGAAAGTGGAGCCCCACAGCTTTCGTTGTCTTTTCTTGTAAGGCCAAACAGTCCTCCCTATTGTCCGAGAAATTGTGCTGGTTATAGAGCGAATTGTGTCCCCCCTAAAAATGTGTCGATGTCCTAACGTCTGTCTGCACCTGTGAATGTGACTTTGTTTAGAAATTTGGGCTTTCTTTTGTTATGCTAACAAGATCGTACTGGAATAGGCTGGGTCCTAAACCATTACAATCCCTTCTGAGTTGTGTCTTATAAAAAGGAGTACAGACACAGAGAATCACACACAGGGCGAAGAGGCCATGTGGGGATCCCTGTACAAGCCAAAAATGCCAAGGAATATGCTCAGGGCTGCTAACAAGGAGGGACTTAAAGCCAATGCCCTGATTTGGACTTCTAGCCACCAAAACTGAGACAAGAAATTTCTCTTCTTTAAAGCCACCCACTTGTATTATTTTTGTATAGCAGCACTAGGAACCTAAGGCAGTGCCCTGTTTTCGTTCTTGTGTGATGTTGAGTCAATTCTGACTCATAGCAACCCTATACGACAGAGTAGAACTGCCCCATAGGGTCCCAGGCTGTAAGCTTCACTGGAGCAAATCAGCAGGTCTTTTTTCCAGAGAAGGTAGGTTTGAACCACAGACCTTCTGGTTAGTAGTCAAAAACTTGACCATTGCACCACCAGGGGTCCTTAAGACAGTGCCCTAGTATTTTTAAATTTGCAAAATGCCAACAAAATGGCCACTGGGCAGAGTAGGAACCAAAGATGATTCCTGAAGGCTTATGTATACAACATGGTATTTGAGGCAATGCGAGAACACTGCTCCCACACATGTATTTATTTTTCTCTGGAAATCAAGTTTCTATGTAAAGATCTGTCAAGACTCTTCGTGTATCCACTGCCTAAAAGTATTTCACTATGCTAATCTGTGACAAAACATATTTGTTGCTCCTTATATTTTAAGTACACAATGAACAAATCACTGTATGAAATTTTGAGTTATATTTGCCAGTTCAATGATTCCTTGTAAATGCATTTTACGTAAATAATGTGGCTTCAATAACTTAAAAGTGATACATCTTTGCAACACTAAAATATCTAATACAAGAAAACTTGAGATTTAGTGTAATAGTACTTGTCTCTTAACTAGAGGAAAACATCTAACCCCTTTGTAACCTAGTAAATATATGTTTCAATGAACCACTTAATTTACTTTCTTTTAAAATCAAATATATTTGAGATAATAGCAGCAAAAATAATATACTCATTCCTGTCAATCATAGAACATGTTTATGAGATTAGTGCAGGATGACTGGAATTCCTTACGATAATTTTAGATTTGCTCAAATTGGCAGATAATTCATTTCAACATTAATTATTCATTCAATTACCTCAACATTAATTTATCCTGCTTGACAGAAACTTCATTACAACATTTATTTCAGTCATATTGATTAAAATGTATGAAGATTCTAAAATTTGTTTTTCAGCAATATTTTCAACATTATGAGATTTTAAATTTGTATTTTATTAAAAATGAAGAAATATTTGACTTCTTTACATTTGGGAAAGCACGTTCCACTAGATTGCAAAGTATTGTTAATTCCTCTAGCAGATTTTCTTTTTTTTTTTTTAATTTTACCTTACTTAACATTCACATTGGTCTTTTTGCCTTTGGAATCCTGAGATTTAAGAACTGGATAGGATCATCGTTTAGGGAAGTTGATGGACCAAATCAGAAATCCCATGATGGAGAAATTGTCATCTAAAAGAAATGTGTACGGAGAAGACAGAGGGAGGGGTAGATTTTGAAGAAGAAACTCAAATTCAGGACAGAAGTGCTATTCCATTGGGGGAGAGGATATGAATCACAGAGCAAAGCTGGGTGGAAGGATTTCCAGGTCATCTTAGGCTTATGGCAAAATAAAGGCTGAAGCCAGAAATCATCCCTTGGACACATTGCTGCAGTCTCAGGTTTTTTGAGCCTCCAGTTGTAGGAGTTACTGGGTAGTACAATCAGTTCACCTACTAATCGCAAGGTTGGTGGTTCTAATCCACTCAGAAGCACCTTGGAAGAAAACCCTGGCAAACTGCTTCTGAAAGTCACAGCCTTGAAAACCCCATGGAGCCGTTTTACTCTGTAACACATGGATCACAGTGAGTCAGAACTGAGTCCATAACAACTGGTTTGGTTTTTTGATTTAATTCTATATGAAATTGGTCCCACTTTCAGTTTCTAAAATGATACTGATGTTTGTGCAAATGTACGATTTTTAGTCTGAACTTTTTCTTTCTCCCTGCTTACAATTGTATGAGTTGATTTGAGATGTTTGATTTTGAAATTACATAATATTCCAAGAGTGCCAAGCCACTTTTTCAATTCTTAAACTATTCTTGTTTTTTGATTTATAAAATATTCTCTGTCATTAATTCATATGATTGAAATGGTATTCTTTATATTCAGTACAAAATAAAGTGCTGTTGTTAGATACGGTCATAGCCACACCATGAACAACAGAAAGCAACACTGTCCAGTCCTGCCCCATCCTCACAATTGTTGCTATGTTTGAGCCCATTGTTGCAGCCAGTGTATCAATCCATTTTGTTGAGAATCTTCCTCTTTTTCGCTGACTCTCTACTTTACCCAGCATGATGTCTTTCTCCAGGGACTGGTCCCTCCTGATAACATGTCCAAAGTACGTGAGAAGAAGTCCTCGCTTCTAAGGAGCATTCTGGCTGTACTTCTTCCCAGACAGATTTGGTGACAGAACAATCTTCTGGCAGTTCATGGTATATTCAATATTCTTCTCCAACATCATAATACAAAGGCATCAATTATTCTTCAGTCTTCCTTATTCATTGTTCAGTTTTTACATGCATATAAGGCCATTGAAAACACCATAGCTTGGGTCAGGTGCACCTTAGTCCTGCAAGTCACATCTTTGCTTTTTAACACTTTAAAGAGGTCTGTTGGAGCTAATTTGTCCAATGCAACACGTCCTTTGATTTCTTGACTGCTGTTTCCACGGGCCTAAGAAAAGCAGCATCTTTAAATTTACATAAAGTAACATACTCCTAGAAAGTAACTAACTCATGCTTCACTTATAGGACGACAAGCATTTTCCTTTCCTTAAAACTGTATCTTCAGAGTGTTAATTTATTTGATTTTAGGTAAAGAGCTGCTTTTCCAAACGTAATTAGTTTTGTGAAGGATAGTCAAAATAAGGTGATTAAGAAACTTTGGGGGATTCAGTCTTTATGACTTACTTCATTAAACAGCCAAAGGCGGTTGGAGGAAACAATTATAGTAAGCAAAAAATATGTCCCATAATATGAGCCTGGCTTATTGTGAGGAGTACAGATTTTCCCAAGGGCTCATTTCAAATTAGAATAAACTGGCTAAATGAAAACAAAGCTTGGGAAAAAAAGAAATAGTGAGAGTTTTCATAATGAATTGCAGCACATTGATTTTCACTGAATTATGATCAATATGATTTGATTAATATCTATTGGTATGTAAGAATGTTTTTGTTGCTATACCAGGGTCAGCTTAAAAAGGTCATCCTAACTGTCACGTAAAACATTCCTGGGGTTCCATCTACAATGCCACCTCCTCCTGTTCTTTGGAAAACAGTATGCCAATCTAATCACTGACTTGTTGCTCTGGGCTGGGTTCTGAACCTTTCCCTGGTGTTTTATAACTTTCTTGATACTCCATGACAAGTTCTTTATTTTTTTAACTACTCAGGCTTACTTAGGTAAATATTGTGTTATCATCAATGGAAACATTAGGAGCTTTGCAGACGAAGCCCATTACAGGAACATATGTTTCTGCAGGTTTCTGTAGCGGTCTCTTGATGTCTGATTTTGTGCTTGCTGATGCCTGACCTGAGGATAATGCTTCTCTTGAGAGCCAAAGTGTTGGTCCTGGGTGCACATTATGTAGAAGTTTCTGGTATCAGTTCTGTTGATGTCTGTGATGGAGCCAGTATTTTTTTTGCCCTTCCTTTAAGATTGACCACTTTGAACATTTCTGTATCTCCTTACTCTGAATAACTGTTTAAGTCAATTTTTAAATTGGGTTGTCTCTCATTTTATCATTTATTTGTAGGAATTCATGCTAAATTCTGGATATAAGCACCTCATTGGTTATATCTAATGCAATGAACTTCTCCCACTTTTTGTATTAATTTTTTGTTTTACTATTTCTGTCTTTAGATGACAATAAGTAGTTAATTTTAATGTACTTCAATTATCAATTGTCTCCATAGTGTTTAAACGTTTCTGTGTTTTGTTTAATAATTTTTTTTTTACCCATAGTTTATGAAGATGCTCCCTGATATTAATATCTGGGAGTATTATTGGTTTATCTTTCACATTTAGACATATAAAAAAATGGAAATAATTTATATGTTTGCTGTGAGATAAGTGTAACTTTTTATTTCTTTAAAAATGTATGGATACTGGAGTTCCGGCAAAATGGCGCTGTAGGCAGAAGCACCACGCCGTCCCTCCACAGCAAAGATCCAAAAAACTAAGCCGAACAGAGAATACAACAATCCTGAAACCCTAAAACATCAAATGAAGAGATAAAGAACTCAGCCAAGCACCAAAGGAGTGAGAAAACTGACAGAGAACAGAGAGTGAGGAGAGATTCATGCAGAGGTCCCCTACCAGCTAACGCAGTGTGGATCTGCCATCTTGGACTCCTATCGGAGACCAGTAAATGGGGGTACGAGAAAGCAGCCTCAAGGAGCATCCAGTGGGAGACAAAACAACTGGTAAATTGCGATATAGGCTTTCCCACCCCCCCACCCTTCTTCACCCAGAATTGGCCTCCTCTGCTTCCCGCGGCCACAATCTCTTGACCGGGAAACACCGGATGCTTGGATTCCACACACCTGAATGGGCCGGCTCTCTGAGTGCCATTTGTTGGCTGCTGGTGTTATTTTTTTCCACTTCTTTTGATTTCTTCCTTACCTCTCACCACCTCCACCTCCCTTCCCTCAAATAACTGTCTCCATGCGCCATCTTTGCTTCTTCCTGAGGGGCTGCAGAGCTCTGGTAATTTGTGATATACAATTTCCCACTCCCTACCCTTCTTCACCCACACTCGGCCCCCTCTGCTTCCAGTGGACACAGTCTCTTGTCCAAGAAACACCAGCCCACAAAAGCTGGCTCTCTGAGTACCATTTGTTGGCTGCTAGTGTTGCTTTTTTTTCTGCTTCTTTTGATTTCTTCCTTACCTCTCACCACCTCCCCCTCCTTTCCCTCAAATACCTGGCTCCATGAGCCATCTATGCTTCCTGAGGAGCTGTGCAGCTCCGTTAGAGTGTGGATCTGCTTCCCGGTCTGGGCTGCCACGCTGGTGGGATCCTGGGGCTTTTGTTCGTTCGTTCGTTTTGAATTGTTTGTTTGTTTTCTTATCCTTTTCTTGAGTTGGGAGACCTTTATGGCCAGGCGGTGCTGCGTGGCTTGGAACATACCCCGTCGACTTGCATTGATGTGCACAGGAATCCCTGAGGGCATTTATTTTTTCGTTGTTTTTTCCTTTTTTTTCTGTTTTTTTGGGGGCCTTTCTTGTTATTTTTTTTTAATTTGTTTTGTTTTCTTTTCCCACTTCTTCCCCTTTTGTCTTTCTTCATTGCTCACTTTCTCATCTCTCTATATCTTCCTTCTCTTTCTGTTCCCTGAATACCTGGTGTTGTATACCTCTACGCCTTCTAGCCAGGCTATACTACAACACCTGAGAGCGACTTCCCCAGACCTCATAGCTGCACTGGTGGGATCCCTGAGAACTTTGCGGTTCTTTAACTTTTCTGATTTTTATTTATTCATTCTTTTCTTTTCTTTTCTTCCTCTTCCCTTTCTTTTATTCTCCATTTCATAGTCTCTCATCTCTCCACTTCAACGGCAAGTTCCCCTAGCATTCTTTTCTGTTGTTTGTATGTTTTTCGCTCCTGTTCCTAACTCCTATCTCCCATATCCATCTTAGCTCCACACATAACAATCTCCCTGCTACATCCTGCCTACCTGTCCCGGGCGCTTGACATCACACCACCAAGCAGCACAGGCACGGCCTACTGGAACCCGCCCTGCACTGATTACCGACCAGCTCTGGTGACTGTAGTAAGTGCCACAAACAACCCGTCCCAGGAACTCCTCTTCAGCTAGACCTGCCCTGCCATACCGTATCTCAGTGACTGACCCTGCGAATTGGAGAAGGAGGCGAAAAGTATTGTGCGCTCAGAGGAGCAAACAACAAAGAACACACAGTCTGCCTGCTTAGACATAGTCAAATTTTCATTAAAAGATTGGAAGAAACAAACAAATCTACAATCAATAAACGAGAAAAATAACTACTGAATGCCCCAAAGACAGCAGGCAATATCAAAACATTTACCAAAACAGAGCAGGATGGTTCCAGTAGGCGCCCAAAATAAAACATGAGATGACTCTCCACTGGAGGAAAATGCACTATAACTACCTGATAGGTAATTCAAATCTCTAATACACAGAATTCTCCAAGA
>NW_004443949.1:16341769-16377648 GCF_000243295.1 Trichechus manatus latirostris | reverse complement strand
ACTGGCCTAAAGGAGACTGGAGAAACCCCGAGAGTATGGCCCCCAGACACCCTTTTAGCTCAGTGGTGAAGTTATCTCCAAGGTTCACCGTTCAGCCTGGGAGTGGACAGCCTCATAAAACCAAATGAGACTAAGGAGGTACAGTAATCCAGTGACAAGGGCCAGAAGGCAGAAGGGGACAAGGAAGCTGGTGATAGGGAACCCAAGGTTGAGTAAGGATGTTGTTGATGTGTTGTGAGACGTCAACCGCTGTTATAGGGCAACATTTGTAGTAAGTTTTAAATGAGAAACTATTTTGTTCTGTAAGCCTTCATTTTAAGTGAGAATAACAGCAC
This sequence comes from Trichechus manatus latirostris, assembly GCF_000243295.1. Lineage (NCBI taxonomy): Eukaryota > Metazoa > Chordata > Mammalia > Sirenia > Trichechidae > Trichechus > Trichechus manatus. The sequence goes on along the minus strand of NW_004443949.1, from coordinate 16,377,313 downwards.
AATTGGAAGAGCATATCAATGTCCCTGAACTGTGCATGTAGAAATTTTTGAAATGGTGTATCTTGGCTATGTGTATTTTCACCAAAAAAAAAAGGTTGAGAACTTAGAGGGTTGACATGTTGTCGGGTTGTTAACCAATGTCATAAAACAACATGTGTATACTACTGTTTCATGAGAAACTATTTGTTCTGTAAGCCTTCACCTGAAGTACAATTAAAAAAAAAAATATGGATATCCATTTGGCCCAGCACCGTTTAAAGAAAAGTGTCCTTTCCTGAAAACTGCACAATATTGCTTTTCTATTAAATGCAATTTGTGTCTTCCTGAACTTAGTACTTTGATCCGTGGGTTTCTTTTCCTGAACTTTAGCAAATACGCTAGAATACTTACTAGAAGCATTTTATAGTAATTTGTGATATCTGGTAGAGTAAGTGAACTTTTCTGTTCACCTTCAAGTCTGTCTTTATTGTTCTTGGTCATTTGTATTTTCACATAAAATTTAGGATCAGCTTGTCAATTACTAAAACAAAACATAGTAATTGTGTAGTTTTTATTGGGTTGGCATTAAATGTGTAGAACAATTTAGAAAAAATTACATTTTAAATGTGGAGTCCTCCAACCCAAGAAGGTTTATATCCCTCCATTTTTTCTTAATTTTATCTTCTAAAAATTTCACTCAACAATAATATATATATTTTACATATCTTATTTAATATTTTTAATTCTGTTCTAAATAATATTTTCTTTTTATAACTGTACCATCTAATATAAATGCAGTTGTCTCTACAAATATATGCAAATATTTATTGATTTTTGTATGTTGATCTGGTATCCAAATGCACTGCCAAATTTATTAATTCTAATAATTTCTCTGTAGACTCCTTTTAAATGTAACACATACACAGTTATGTCATCTATAAATAACTAGAGCTGTTTTTTTCCCAATTCTTAGACCGTGTGTGTGCATATGTACATATACACACATATGCATATATACATATATATACATATGCATATATACATATATATTTATGCATACATACATATATATTATATATATTACTTATTTACTAGCTAGGAAATAAATACAATATTGCGTGAAATTGGTGAGAATTGATGACATTTTCCTATATTTGATCTCAGAAGAAAAGATTTAAACATTTCAGATTAAGTATTGTATTGAAGGTAGATTTTCTGCAGTTAGTTTTTATCTAAACAAAGATTCCCACACTTAGATTTGTAAGAAATTTAATTATGAATGAATATTGAGAAATATCAAATGCCTTCTTTTTGTAGCTAAGTATGCTATTATGATTGTTTCCCATCTCCTTTGCGAAGAAAATGAATTTACTGATTTTTTTTTAGAGATTTTATTGATGTGAATATATCCTAGAAATGCAACTCAATGAAACACCACCCACCTAGCATCTCTGTATAACCTGTATGTAGGTATATGCCTTGATGCTTCCTCTCATGACTAACCATACAATGTTAACTTCTAATCCATGTATTAGTGTTGACTGTTCTTGAATTTTATATAAATGGAATTATATACCATGATTTCTTTTGTACCTGCCCATTTTTCACTCAAAATTATTTTATGAGAATCATCTTTATTGACACATTGAAATGTATACAATCAATTGAAGTAGTAGTATTCTATGGGTAAATATACCACACTTTGTGTGTTGTTTTCTACTGTCAATGATTATTTAAGCATTTTCCAGTTTGGGATTATTATAAATAATGCTGTCTAGGGCCTAGCCTCGATGAAATGGCTCATTCCCTAACCTGCTGCTTAGAATCCTGTTCATGATAACCTTCTAGAATAGCAGCCTATGTCCTTCAGAGTAATCATACTAGCCAGTGTGGTGGAGTATTCATGGGAAAATTTTTCAAAAAACATGATTGATGATGTAGAAGAAGAGGTAGATATTGTTTGCGGAAAATTCTCTGTGGTGTTTCTGCTTACCTTGAGGCAATATTTTGTTCCAGACTAGCATTTTCAAGGAATTTTTTTTTTATAACAAACAACCTTGGAGATAGAGATAGTGTCTCCCTCCAGGGTAGAGTGAAGATTTGTTTCCAGACCAGTACACACAAAGAAAACAAAGCCAAACCCATTGCCTTCTAGTCAATTCCAACTCATAGCGACCCTATAGGACAGAGTAGAACTGCCCCATAGAGTTTCCAAGGAGCACCTGGTGGATTCAAACTGCCAACTTTTCGGTTAGCAGCGAAGCTCTTAACCACTATGCCACCAGAGTTTCCCCAGACTGGTAGAGTAAAGATAATGTCTTCTTCCAGAGCAAAGGTTGTGCAGGTTTTCTTCCAGCTTCCTTATAAATCCATTGGTGATGAGTTGCTTCCAACTCATAGCAACCCTATAGGACAGAGTAGAACTGCCCCATAGGGTTTCCAAGGAGCGGCTGGTAGGTTTGAACTGCTGACCTTTTGGTTAGCAAGCTCTTAACCACTGCACCATCAGGGCATTTTCTAAGCCTGGGGTTCCATAACTGTGAAGTAAATCCATTGTGTGTGCAACATTCACCTGGGCCAATTCAGCATCATCCCATGGAATTCATGGAAAGGAGTCAAAACAGATATGAACATGAAGCTCATGCTCCCTGCTATGCTGTAGTACAAAGTCCTTTGTCTCTGACCCAGAAATCTTGATCTTGTGTGCTCTGGTATCATCTATCAAACTGTGACAGGCTAACTTGTTAACTTGCAAGCAGGGTAAAATCTCAGAGTTTTCACAATTCTTGACATGTATGTGTTTCATTCTCTCTCTCTATATATATACATATGCACATATACACATGTATGTGTCTTTCGAATTACATTCTAACTTAATGATCCTTATTTTACCTATATCTAATCTGATTTTAAATGTATCCACTGTTTGTCCTTTCATTTTTATGATTTTTAGTTCTAGATATTACACGGATTTCCTTATTATAGCCTATAGCTGTCTGCAAAAATTCTCATTTTTGTCTCTTAACTTATTAAATTATATTGGTCACTGTTTATTTTAAACTTTATCTATATCCTGTATGGGTCAATACCTTTTGCCATTTTCTTGTCTTAGTTTTCATTCACATCTTGCTTCTTAGATGCCTAGATTATTTTGATTGAGTGCTTGGTCTACTATATGACGAACTATTAAGATAATTAGAGGTTCTGGATGATGCAATCTTTATCCATGGTGGCTTTATCTTTTGTAAAGGTTAATATTATGTCAACTTGGCTAAGCTATGATTCTCAGGGGTTTGGCAGACATTGAACTAATTGTTCTTCCATAATGTTATATAACATATTCACCTCTATAATGTGATCTGAAGTGATCAGCCAATCAATTGAAAGAGGAGTTCCCTTTGGGGTGTGGCCTGCTTCCAGTATATAAGTGGATGTTCTGGCAAAGCATCCTATCCTCTCAACACTGCACTCTTCTTGTCACCTGAATTCCAGTTCTTGGAATGTAAGCCTGACCTGCAGATTTTTGATTTGTCAGCCCCTGCAATAGATGAGCCATCAGAGGTCTTCAGCCTGCTGCCTGACCCATGGATTTGGGACGTGTCATCCTCCACAAATGCATCAGTCATTTCTTCACGATTATGTGCACCATTTCCTTGAAAGTAAATCTCTCTATACCTTCTCCTCACTTAACAACTGTCTTGTTATCTGATATTTTGCATTTATGACAATACAAAAAATCTACTATCCAACTATTTTGTGCATTAACAATGTATGTCTGTCAGTAATGAATGCCGAGGTGCGAGGTGAGAGTAATGTTAGTTGTGATGGTTAAGGTTGTGTGTTCAATTTGTCTGGGCCATGATTCTCGGTGGTTTGGCAGTTACATAATGATTTAATTTGATAGTTGTGTAATGATGTAGTTATTCTCCTTTTTATGATCTGTTGTAGTCATTCTCCATTTTTGTATAACACCAATTTCACATAATGACCTGGTATTTGGAAACTATGTTGATAAGTGAGGAGAGGGTGTATATATGTATGTATACATACATTTCACTGGTTTTGCATGTCTAGAAAACCCAGACTAAGACATCTTTGCTTCCATAAATGTTATGAACTTGAGATGATTTGAAATTGTTGTCAGTCTTAGTGAAGTTTTGTCTATTTCCAGTTCACTTTTATTGCTTCACTGTAGCAGTTTGATAACCCATTCCAAATCCTATGGATTTTGTCCAGGTGGTCCTGAACTCCAAGTTTGTCCCTTCAGTCTCATAGGTCTGTGGGAAGCTTTGCTCAGCTCCTCAAACTCTCAGCTGCAGTTTACAAAACTATTCATTTTTTTCTAAAAGAAAAAAGGTTCCAAAAGTCCTGTTTACCTATTTAGTCTTCTATCCTTCCTCAGACCTTGACTTCTTAATCCCTCACTGCCTTATAGTTGTCTGTTGTATGTTTATTTAGTCCAAGAGTAGTATTCTCAGTGAAGGGTTGTTCCAAACCATCTAGTCCATGGAAGTAGACATCTCCTAACCTTCTGTTTAATTCAACTCATTTATCTAAGCATAATTTTATCTAAAGATGAAACATCTTCCCCAGTAGGTCCTTAGTCTGTCAATGGCATAAACTTCTCTTGGTCTGCTTCATCTATCCTAAAGTCATATCTAGCCATACAGGAACCCTAGAGTGTTGAATATTTATTCTCAAGCAGAAAATGCTACTTTACATTAATTATGAAATGTTATGTGTGTTTATATATGCATATATGATATACAAAAATATTATATAGATATATAGAAGTGGTATATGTATCTCAAAAGGAACCTAAAGATAACATCAGGAAAACTATATTGCTAATCTTTTTCCAAGACAATGCAAAAATATCCTAGGTAATTTAGCAAGGAAACGAATCACTACGGAAAGAGAAAAATTGCTGTATTTCAAGGACCAGCAAAGAATGCCTCTTGGCTAACATTATTTCATAGGGATCCAGAAGAACATAATGGTCCGTCGTTTAGAATACGAACTTATGGAACATATCTAATTGTAATATAATAGATGTCATCAGCAATTTATCACATTGAAGAGTAAAGAATTTTACAGTAAGTCAACTGCAAGTCTCTGGAGTTCCTCATAATTAGAAGAATAGTTTATCAAAAGCAATTATATATCCTTGTCTTAATCTTTAGAATTTAGAGGCTTTAAATATATGAGAGTAGTGATTACTATTACAAGCTATCTTAAATCACTTTGGTCTGAATGGAAAGCCAAGCAATCTTGCAGAATGACTGTGCATTAAGCTACAATTATAGTTTCTATTGTATGCAAAGTCTTTCAGTGCAAGTCCCTATCAACTTAACATCCCACTGCTGATAAGGTGTTTTGTTTTTCTTTATCCCAATAAACATAGGACACCACAATCAGTTTGCTTTAACCTAGTAGGTAAACAAATATACTTTCAATATCTTTCCTCAGAGCTAGGTAATTTCTTGAACTTTATAGGACCTCTTAGTCTTCAGGGATCTTCACTGTCTCTCCAGTCCAAAAGACATCAACATATGGACCTACTATATTGATAACACCGTGCTGACAGGACTGTACTGTTCAACTTAGTAAATAATCTAAATGATATGTGTCTTTGGCTGGGTTCTCTAGAGAAGCAAAACCAGTAAAACATATAAATATATATAGAGAGAAAGATTTATATTAAGGAAATGGCTCACATTATTGTAGAGGCTGGAACATCCCAAGTCTGTGGATCAGGACAGAGGCTTCTCCTGCTTCAAGTAGCCACAGGGGCTGGCGAACCCAAGATTGGCAGGTTAGAGAGCAGAGGTCTTGCTCACAGGCCGTGAAGATCGAGGAATCCCAAGATCGGCAGGCAAGACCACAGGGCTTCTCCTGATTCATGTAGCTGCAGGAGCTGGTGAACTCAAGATCAGCAGGTCAGAAGCAGGGCTCTTGATTACAGGCTTTAAAGATCGATGAATCCTAAGATTGGCAGGCAAGACTGCAGGTAAGCTGCTAGCTTAAGTCCCAAGAACCAGAGGTCAGAGAAACAGGAGCCAGCTGCAGGATCCATAACAGGTTAAAGCCAGAATATCTGCTTATATTCAAATGCAGGTCACATGCTCAAGGAAACTGTCTTTCAACTAACTGGCTACTCACAGCAGATCCCATCATGGAGGTGATCGCATATCAAATCTCAACAGGGAAGTGTTCACTTTATATTGTTTTTGTTGTTGTTATTAGGTGACATCGAGTCGATTCCAACTCATAGCAACCTTATGTACTATAGAACGAAACATTGCCCAGTCCTGTGCCATCCTCACAATCCCTGTTATGCTTGAGCCCATCATTGCAGCCGCTGTGTCAATCCATGTTGTTGAGGGTCTTCCTCTTACCAAATTCTACCTTAGTTATGTAGTTCCGCTATAACTGAAGTACCACAAGTGGATGGCTTCAATAAAGAGAAATTTATTCTGTCACAGTCTAGTAGGTTACAAGTCCAAATTCAGGGTGTCATCTCCAGGGGAAGGCTTTCTCTCTCTGTCGGCTTTGGAGGAAGTTCTTGTCATCAATGTTCCCCGGGTCGAGGAGCATCTCAGCCACAGGAACTCCAGGTCCCAAGGACGCACTCTACTCTCGGTGCTGCTTTCTTGGTGGTAGGAAGTCCTCCACTCTCAGCTCATTCCCTTTACTTTTATGTCTTGTAAGATACATGACAGCCAAAACACTGAGAATCATGGTCCAGCCAAGGTGACATATAATCTTAACCATCACAATATGGTAATACATTTATCAGAGAGTAAGAAATATATCCCACAATTATGCTGGCCTTCTGTTTCAGGGAAGGTTCTATGGGATTCCTCCATGTCACAGAATAAATAGCTACACCTTTTACTTAATACCACTACAAAAAAAAGACACAATAGGTTTTGATCTAACCTATTTACTTGGTGATATGAAAGACAGTCAAGTGTGAATGAGATCCACAGCAAGAGAAATTTATCTAGATAGCCTTTATGATAGCTAAGTGGGTCTGTCACTTGACCTTTTGACCCAGTAAATCTAGGATTACTTATGCATTTGTGACAGTTGAGAATGCTGTACAGACAGTATAACGAATCACAACTGAAAACTAGAATGGAGATTTTTTTGTTTTTGATGCAAGACCATGAAGTCTTTGGCAAGTAACCATTATCTTTTTCAGAAATTGCTCTTGGATTGGATCTTCCCAGTAGATATCCCTTAGAGTGTTGCATCTTGTGGTCTACTTTGCTTGTAAGAAGATATGGCATAAGATAAAGATATCTCACAATTCATAGACAAGAGTGATTGATTTGTTGGATGGTCAAGGAAAGGAAGAAAGCAAGTTTGGGCAATTAGGACAAAAGAGAAGGATTCTTGCAGAGAGATCTTCTATAATCACCCAGAGTGTGAAAAAAAATTGTTTCAGGTGTAAATCATTAGCGAAAAGCCATTTAAGACAGAGAGGACTTTAACAGTCATCTAGATAAGATTACCTAAGCTAAGGATATAAGTGAGCCTCCTTCACCAACTACTGCAGTGCTTTCCCAAAGCCCTCATGAAAAAGAGGTTATTTTGCAAATAGGAGGCTATACGTAAAATTAATGAAATGGAATTCCTATAACTAAGGCTATTTTGGTTATGCCACTGTTGGGCTTTGAACTTAGTAGCATCAGTAAGCAGCCTCAAGCCCCTAATATTGTACTATATACTTAGGTGACCTTGAAACAGCTCAATTTTATTTTACTTCTCCTACTATGAAAAGAGTAACACTTCATCCTCATTCAAATAGATTTTTATTCTGGTTTCAAAAATACTTTTTCTGTCTCTGTGCCTCTGCCAGTGCTACTATCCATGTACTTATTGACAACAAACTATTTTAGTTTTTTATAGAGAATTGCTTCTTACTACGAATTCACTTTATAGCAGAATAAGAATGGCAGTAGGCCAAAGTCCATGGGGAGCATCAGTTTTATGATTTCCCTCCATTATTTTGAATCATCTCTCTTACTGAGGACCCGGTCAGGCATCACTTGTAAACAACACTGTGCAAGGTACAGAATACATGCTGCACAGGTCTGGAAATCAATAAGTAGAAGTAGTGGTGGTACCACCCACATTTACTGTTAAGTACCTATTTTCACAATATTTGCTTAGAATTTCTATGTCCTTCATTTCCTGCAATTTAGAGATATTTTGCCTTAAAAAGACATGATTCCACTAAGGGATCCAAAATTCCACTGAATTTGAAGATGAGAAAGTGGCTTTCTTTTTAGAGCTTCTGATATCATTGAAAGGAGCCCTGGTGGTGCAGTGGTTCAGTGCTCAACTGCTAACTGAAAGGTCAATGGTTCGAACCCAGCCGGCAGCTCTGTGGGAGAAAGATGTTGCATTTGGCTCCCATAAAGATTACAGCCTAGGGAACCGTATGGGGCAGTTCTAGCTGTCAAATGGGGTCACTGCGAGTTGGAATCGACTTCAAGGTAACAGGTTTGATTTTTGTCACTATTAGGGGGAAAATGGGAGTTTTGATGTTGATTTGGTGATTACTACAAATTGAAAACAGAGGAGACTCTGAATGTAACCATCATTTTCTCTGGGCGTATTTATTGTTCTCTTACAGCTAATGGTAAACGTTAACAGAAGACCATTGAAACAGTATAAAAGCAGAATGACTGTGGGCTTATATCTTTCAGAAATGAAAGTATATCTTACAGAAAAGTTTTAGAACTTGACCAGCAGAGATCCAGATTTAAGTTAAAGGGAATATGGTATAATTAATGGAAGAAAAGTTACGAACTCCAGCTGTGACTCAGTGACCAGTTGCAGAAATGAGAAATTGAAGAGTTCCCCTGCATAAAATTGCCTTTGTTTTCATATATATATATATATATCTGATAAGTATATATATATATATATATTCAGATATATGTATACCTGTTCTGATATATATGTGTGTGTGTGTATATATATATACTTTTATATATATATATATGTATATATATATATATATACTTATTCTGAAATATATGTATACATATACTTATTTTGATAATTTTGGTTAATTTTTTTTATATGCTACTTCCTTCCCCCAAATTACATATAGAGTGTATTGATTGTGGTTAATCATGCCATTTAATCTTTATATGAAACAATATTAGACACCATCATACAGAACTGCAGAAGACATGGACAACACTCAGATATCTGGGCCTAGAGTTGTATGTAATAATATTGTGGTTTGCCTTCTTTTGGATAATATGAACATAAATTTTGCATTGAAAAAGGGATAATTACATTATGTTTGTCTGGAACAAATTTTTCTTTTTTTTATTTGTAAATTTATGTATGGGAGAAGGACTTATTTGGGCAACCAACATTGTGGATTATTATATCCATTAAATTTATTGTTATTACTTGGCATATGGACACAGTACCTATTTTGGGATAGTCTCCCATTATGTGATTCTGAGGTCTTCTTCCTCCTTCACTGTGGAAGAAGCTGGGGTTATATAGTCTCTCTTTTCACTTCCTGGAGAGTTGAACATGAACACATGAGCTAAAATCACCCATTTAAATGTTCTTACCTGAAGTTTTGACTATTGAGGAACTAGTTCAAAAATAAATGGCCAACAGATAAGTATGTCCAGTGGTAGTGGTGGTTTGGAAATTAGTTTAAAGTCAAAGCGGGGAGACCATTGGGAGTATCCAAATAAGTTGTTTTGTGTGATATGGTATTTGTTGAATTGCCCTTTGTTGAGCCTTCCTTGCTCCTGACAATTTCCTGAAATTTGTTCTCTTGTCTTTTAGATGATTCTCTGAGAAGCTAGATATTCTTCCAATAAAATTCTTGCCTGTTTAATTTTTGTTGTTTCCAAACCAGAATCTCAAACTAATATAAAGAAAAATGCATCTGAGTTGCTAAAAAAACTAATTATGCAGCAAAAGAAAACAAAAATAAATTTCAGAAGGTTAATGTTCATATTATGTATTAAGAAATCAAAAAGATAGAAGAAAAAGTACAGTGGTAGGAATAAAGATTTAGATAAAGAGTACAGATAGAGGATGCAGATTTTGTAGTAGACTGAGCTTCAGATTAATCAAAGGTCACAGTACCCTTAATTACCCTTGAATTAGGTGTAGAATGTAAAGTTGAAGCAGGAGAGATTTGACTTTAAGTAATTTCAACAATGAATAATTGTTTCACAAACTTGCCTGAGCATAAATATTACTTGGGAACCTTATTAAAATTATGAATACAAGTTCCTCCCCTCTAGATTCTGATGTGTTAGTGTTAGGATGGGTCCGATATTTACTTTTATCAAAGCCCCTAGATAATCTCATGATCAAAAAGACTGGGACAATGCTGGACTAAAACTAATATTGTGTGAATAAGAGTACCAATTATCAACAGATGTTTGAAACTCAGATAATTATAATTTAAAGTATACTTTTGTTTATAATAATAACACAATAGTGCTTTGAAAAAGTTTCAAAGTTGAGATTTGAAAAAAAAAAAAAAATTGCCAAGCTGTAGAGTGCTATCTCCAACTCAACAAACTGGAGAGATTTAAGTTATTTTATTATGCTGCTTGTAAGGAGCTTGGACTTAAAAGTGCACAAAGGGGAAGCTGATTGTCTGCAGCTCTCTGAAACAGTCATACTTTGTTTTCAAATTCCTGGCAAGGATTCAGTCAGAAACATCTGCAAGAATCTAGCACTGGGTCGTGTATTCACTGATCTCTGTACCTGTTACTCTAATTACTACACTATAAAATTTTATTTTTATTCTAGCTCCCTCTGTTACTGCTGGAAGAGCATAGAGCAAACACAGCAGGGAAAGGGAGTCTAAGAAAAGAAAGCAAAGGAAGGGAATGCAACAGGAAAATATAGAAAATGAACTTGGAAACTAAGTGTCATGTACGGAATTACAAATAGACCCTTCACATCCTATAGTTTCTGCTTCCAGTACAGCCTCAAAAGTAAAAGAAATTTTATGGAAGTGAGCTAATACATTTGCTCAGACAATATAGGTACCAAACAAAAGATTAAGTTGGCCATGTGTATATTAAAAGAGGAGGAGGTGCGTTTATTATATGGATAAGCTTTAATGCATTCTCTTCACTTCTTGCTCATCTGTTTCTTTAAGCTGTATTGTCAGCAATAACTTCTGAAATTATATTCAGTTTTTCCCAAATCTGAATATGTTTAGATAAGCTTGGATCAAATTTTCAGCTCTGGCTAAGAGGTAGGTTAATGGATACACAAATTATTTTGAGGGCCTACCTTATTATCCACCACCTGTCTTTGTTTATCGTGTTGTGGTGGCTTACATGTGGCTATATGTTGGAAGCTATGCTGCTGATATTTCAAATATCAGCAGGGTCACGCATGGTAGACAGGTTTCAGTGGAGCCTTGAGACTAAGACTACGTAGAAATGCCTGGTGATGTACTTCTGAAAGTTAGCCAGTGAAAACTTTATGAATCACAACAGAATATTGTCAGATATAGTGTTAGAAGATGAGCCTCCTAGGTTGGAAGGCACTGCTTGATGGCCACAACAAGCATACGAACATTCATGAAGATGGTTCAGGACTGGGCAACATTTCATTCTGTTATACATAAGGTCTCCATGAGTTGGAACCAACTCCATGGCAACAAACAACAACTAACAATAACCTCTATTATCCTTTGGAAGTAGGAAATAATGAAAAATAAGAGGGGATGCAATTAAAAAAGAAGGGAGGGATAGTTGTGAGAGAGACTGCGATGGATTGAATTATGTCACCCAAAAATGTGTATCAACTTGGCTAGGCCATGATTCCCAGTATTGTGTGGTTGTCCACCGTTTTGTGATTTGATGTGATTATCCTATGTGTTATAAAGCCTAACCTCTATGATGTTAATGAGGCAAGATTAGGTTATATTAATATGGCAGGACTCGATCTAAAGGATTAGGTTTTATCTTGAGTCAATATCTTTTGAGAAATAACAGAGAGAAGCAAGCAGAAAGGACAGGGACCTTATTACCATCAAGCAAGAAGAGCCATGAGTAGAGCTTTTACTTTGGTCCCAGGTTCCTTGCACTGAGAAGCTCTTAGACCAGGGGAAGATTGATGACAAGGACCTTCCCCTAGAGCCGACAGAGACAGAAAACCTCCCCCTGGAGCTGGTGCCCTGATTTTGAACTTCTAACCTCCTAGACTGTGAGAGAATAAATTTCTGTTTGTTGAAGTTAACCACTTGTGGTATTTCTGTTATAGCAGCTCTAGATAACTAAGACAGAATTCAATACCCCAAATGGTATTAAATCCACAATCATATAAGTTTCTCTCTTAGAAACTTCATTGTTTTTGGAGTCTCAAGTTTCTAATTTATTAATTAGTTTTTAAATTTTTTTTCAATTGCAAGTGACAGAAAAAAAAGAAAGAAGAAACTAAACTGCTATAAGCACAATGGAATTTATAACTTATGCTGTTGGTAATCCAGAGTGTAGTGAGGCTGGATTTATGTGTTCCAATGTGTCCTCAGTACTCTCTCTCTGTTTTTAATGGCGGCAGCTTGCTCAGCTAAGACATCATCATGCAGTGTCATCATACAGTGGCACCATAGGAGTTCCTGCTGATGTCCTCTAGTCTTCAAGGCCATGTGAAAAGTAAAGTCCACCTCTCTCTGAATAAACATCAAAGAATGTCCGAAGGTGGTGTCTCATAGATTTTGGTTGGGTTATATGATCTTTCCTGTGATCAGTCAGTCTGAGTTGCCAATAGTGAGCCGAGTTCCTTGCCCTGGAGCCACAGATATAATTCTCTTTACCTGAAATACATGGAATGAGAATTGGGGAGCAGTAGTTACTCAAAGCAAATTGTGGTTCCTTTACAAGAAAAAGAGGCAAAGGTTCTGGGCCTGGAAAAAAACCCACAATGCCTGTTAGTGTGTTTACAAATTTACTCTAGGAGTTAGATAGTTGGACAATGTTTTCAGTCCCAAAATGAGCATCAAACCAATTAGAGGAGGCTGACCCAAACCCACTGCTGTCAAGTCAGAATCATAGTGACCCTAGAGGACAAGAGTAGAACTGCCCCATAGGGTTTTCAAGGCTGTAAATCTTTATGGATGGAGACTGCCACATCTTTCTGCGGCAGAGCGGCAGGTGAGTATGAACCACCAATCTTTCAGATGGCAGCTGAGAGCTTTATCTGCTGCACCAGCAACGCTCCTTAGAGCATGCTGAAGTACCCTAAAAGGCACAAGTAAGTTAATTACAGATGTTTGAGAGCACCTATGTCATATTCTCTTCATTACTAGTCATAATTAACAGCAGGGTTTACTTACTTCTTCCACTCTATCCTCATTTATTTATTTTCCTTCCATACTTGAACAGTTCATTTTATTTCCAAATGCTTCCAGAATAAATATTTATTTCCAAATGTTGCCAAAATCCTTGTAATTAATCATTAAAATGCTTATTCTAAGAATGATTAACTTATGATTCCACCCTTTCTCAGTAATAAGATGCTGTTAAATCATAGGTTTCTATAACAAATATCTGGGCATTGCTTCTATAAAACATTTACATTGAAAGAAAAGCTGACATATTTTCACCTAGTTAAGCAGTCGTAATGATTTCTATTTTCTTCTTACTAATTCTGTAGCCTAATAAAGGTCTGGTTTTGACTATTCTTTTACTTTGTCTATTTGGTTCCTAAATACTGGAATTTATTTATTAATACGATTCATATTTAAAAATGAATGCTTAAATAGAAGCACTTATCTATGCTTCGAATACAAATGGACTATTTTGATAGTAACAAATGCATCTGAAAACTGAAGACCGTATGCCGTTCAAACAAAGGAAAATGAGAGTCTTGTTTAATCCAGTGATAGAAAGCCTTCTTCAAATGGCTAACAAGATAAGGGAAATAAACTTAATTTCACAATTCAAGGAAGTTGTAACAAATATGCTGGGCAGAAAGTGGAGGGTGCTACTGAGACATCATGACTTGTATGCTACTCGGGACCTTTTTCTGCAGAGTTTTTTTTCTCTGTTTCTCTTTTTACTGTGTTAAGAGCTTTATACCCATGAAAGTGGAAAATATTACTCTAAATATGAATCTGCTTCTAAATCTCAATTCCCCTAAAATGTTCTTATTAGTTCAGATTCAGTCATGTACCACGCTTGGTCTAATCAATTTTACTAACAAGGCAGTTTCTTTATTAAAATGTGGAGGGAATGGGAACAGTTCAGGAAAGGATGCTCAGTAACGAATGTTTCAGCTTTTACACTGACAATTCAGGGTGGCATAGAACCCGTTTCACCAGTCCCTATATTATCCATACTTACAAATAATATATATGGGAAGGATGGATTGACTTTTTGTCAACCATTGTTCTACCCAGCTATCTCCTTAAAACAACGTCTATAAATTATCTGAGATGTATATCTAAAGATTGCAATTAGTCAAATTAAACTTAAATGTTGATTTTGTTTCATGAAATTAAATCAGATTAAACACTCTACGCATTAACATTTTATTTAATCTGAATTACCTATGTTATTGCCTCAATTTTCTCCTTCATGTCTATCTACCTTGAATATTTAAATTAAACAACTGATTTATGTTTATTTTGCCAAGAAATCTTCTGGGCAAAAATCTCAGATTGGCAAAAGGAGATATTTAAAGTATTCAATATCTAATTGGGCGTACTGGTAGTTTTGCCTTGCAAAGGTATAAAGTAAATGCTTTCTATTTAGCACTGAAAATCACATCTCCTATGGTTCATATTTATGTTTCATCTAAGAACAGGTGGAAGAAATCTACATGCCAAGAAGCCTCCTTTGGTATTCACAGTTTGAGAGCTTGAACTAAAAGAAGATGGCTTGACTTGTAAACAGCTTTACTTTTTATATAATTGACATGAAACTGGCAATACATCACAGAGGTATGCCTTAGTATATTACCTTTCACACAATACAATGTTATAAAAATCCTTACAAACCAAGCTTATAATTGGAAACTCAGAAATTTCTAAAAATAAAGGACTAGATTATTAATGGTCAAGCTTGAAATATATATTTTCTGAATCAGGAAACATATCGGGCCTCATCATAGTCATAATTCCAAATTAATGATACAAATGTTGTCTTTTAAACTTTGGTAAGTGTCCCAATATATAACGTAGATACAGTAGTCTCCTTCATAAAATCAGAATAATTTTTATGTCTTTTTTAGGAGCCATCCTGGGCTCCTGATGGAAGGTAAGGAGAATATTCCCAGGTACAGAGCTGTTATAGATGTAGCTATGATAAGCAGAGGAAAATACAATGAGAGTTATATGCTCTTCATAAAGTTAAACCACTCAAATCACTATAATGAATTTATTAAGTAATTTTGGATTCAGGAAAGACAAAAAATATCAGTCTTCCTATTAACTATGGTTATTACCTGTATGCTGTTTATTTCTCAGTTTGTTTGTTTTTTCCTCTAGGCTGCTGCCCTTCTAATAAGAAAATTTTTGCTCTACCTATGTTATAATTGACATTTGAGCTAGAGTCCTTAAAGCGCTATTTCAGGTCCAGCATCCATGCCATAGATAGCAGATAGTCAAAACTATTAAAAAGGCAAGGTACTGTATTGAAGGCTGCTTTCTTTTTATTTTTTAGACGCCCTTCTTCCCACATGAATCAGCTCTTCAGATAGCTATCCTGGTGAATCATTTCTGCTAATTCCTTCCAAAATGCTGACAACTAAAATGTTAACAGGCACTGCCCAGCCCACCCTTGCCACCCACTAGTTGTCCTTAAAACATCTCTACACTTAATGTTAGTTCCCCTTCTTTCCAGTTCAGAGCTAGACTTCCTTGGAGGCTGATGCTGTGAAAATACTGAATTTCTATCTCAACCTCTTGGGAGAAGACTGATTATGACATACACTTGCAATGCCATCAGGAAATGTTGGCAATCCCTGATCTTTTTGATAATTTAAGGCCTAAAATCAAAAGTGCCAGCTTCACATCATTTTTCTAAAATGAAAGAAATAGAATAAGCTCAAAGTATGGTACAATGCTAAACGTCTTTATGCCTCTCCTTGACATATTAACAGAAACAGGTCTATTCTTTCCTATTTCAATCAGTCTTGAAATTCTGGTTTCATGTCTTCTCAGAAGAAGAGACTATAATGGTATGTCAGGTGATCTTTCAGCATCCCTAAAAGATCTCTTTGTCTCTAGATTTCTTTCTAAGGACATTGTTAAATGACATGCAGAGAATGTTTTCTTCTTCCAGAGATAAATCCAGCAGGGAAGTCCTTAGAGACATTTGATTTGAGGGAAAATCCACAATCGTTCCAGTATATATTTCTGCTATTTGTAAGTGATCCTCTGAAGATCATTAAGATGTAATGTTCTTCACAGTCCTTTGTACACATTTTGGTCTCATTTTTTAGTTCTCATTTTAGCATTCAATATACATAGGAAGGTTAGTAGTGGATAGAATGGGAGAAACTCAATCTTCCCCATCTCCCACTATTTCAACTTCTTTTGAAGTTAATATCCAAATCTCATGGCGCATGAAGTCAAGTCAGAATGGAAGAGACTTGTTTTCTTCTATGGAGTTTCTCAGAAGTGGTAAGCCTAGTACCTGGTGCAGATAGGTGTAGTATAAGGCTGTGGGTTATGCTTGACTCTGAACAATCACAATAATCCAATAAGTTTGCAGAAATGCATAGAAAATTTACAAACAGCACCCCATTTCTTCTTGACAACGGTGAATCAAAGCATTGATACAAGACATTCCAGATGAGAAGTTTTAAATGCGTTCACTTCCTGTTTCCCCACCTTCTCACTACAGGATCTGATCAACAAATAGATACGGATGCTTGTTTTTCCCAACTCTGGTCTAAAGGCACAATGAGATACCTTTTTGGAGGTGATCCACTTAAATCTTTTTGCTTGTTTGGTGTCGTATAAGGAAAGTGCTCAGCTGAATCCATTTCAGGCAGTGCTCACTGCTATTTAAATGACGTCGCACCTGGTCCTAGGGGGTTGTGTGGCTGGTGACCGGGCTCCGATGACTAGAAGAGTCCTAAGACCTTGACTCCCTCTGGAAGTCAAGTCCACTGTAATTCAGATAGTTTGGGAGGCTCTGCTTTAGCTGGGGATCATGCTGGGCATGGTTTCTGTTTTGGTCAGGGTAGCATGGTGGACTTTCTTTGGTTCAGAACCTCTCCCCTCTGGCCGCTCTAGGCTGTATGCTTGGGTGGCCAGCCGTGGCTGAGGTGCTGCTTCAGTTGACAGCTTCCGCTGGCTGCGTGAGGCACTATTTGCTGTGGAGCGAGTGGAGGAGGAACCAGAGCATGAGCTCCGGGAGCCTGAGGAAGAGGAGCTAGGTTTCACAAGGTGGGCTTTTGGGGCTTCAGCATCTTCTCGAATTTCATTAGGTCTGTCTTCCTCCTCATATCTCTTTTTGTCTTTCCTTCGGATGAGCAGCCACACCAAGAGGAAAATCAGCAGGGCTCCAGCCACCATGCCTGTCACTGCTCCTGCAACCACGCAGATGCTTTTGTACATACTGCACAGTCACTCGCACCGCACAGCTTTCCTTCCCAGCCTCATTGCCTGCTGTGCACTGGCAGAGGCCAGAGGAGGACATGGTGAGGTTCTGCAGCAGAACGTGGCCAGGGTGGTTGTAGTCAATCCTCGATTTGGGAGGTAGATGTTCATCCTCTCCCTCTTTCTCTCGGATTAGTTGCCAGTAATACACAATGGGCTTTGTGCCAGAGGATGACTCGCACTGCAAAGTCAGGTCACTTCCTTTTCTCTGCTCTCCTTCCATCTCACACTTGGTATGGATGATTTCACTAAGACTTTAAAGATGACATGGCTCCACACATCGCGTCCTGAATTCTTCACCTTGCGGGTGTACCGGCCCTCGTCACTGGGATTCAGAGGCTCAATCGGCAGTGAGGCATCGCCGGCCAGAAAATTGGAAGCAAAGGGTACTGGGTCCTTCAGTTCCTCAGTCAAGCTGTTGTAGACATGACGACTGGAGTAAGTGATCACCTTTTGAGACTAAGGCAGCTCGGCTCTTGTGTTCCTTGTCTCTTCAGCTTCTGCTTCCTATGGCCTCTCTGCCCTTGGGCCTCACGCCCGCATCTGCCCTTCTGGGGCAAGTGTTCCAAAGCTCAGTAGCTCCACCAGTAAATGCCCGGAGGCACCCCACTCTGCCAGGAAGCCTCTTGCGCACAGACACTCAGCTCCCTTGCTCTGTGGGTCAGAAAGCCTAGCTCCATGGATAAGTGTCCAGAGGCACCCCACTCTCTGCCAGGAAGCCTCCTACGCATAGGCACTCAGCTCTCTCGCTCCGTGGGTCAGCTTCAGCACCGTCTTGGTGCTGGTTCCTGGTTCTGCTGCTGTTGGTTCTCTGCCACTGCTGCTTCTCTGCCGCTGCAGGTTCTCTGCTGTTGCTGGTCCTCTGCCACTGCCACCCCTCTATCCATTCACAGTTTCAAAACCGCTTCCACATTTTAGGCATCTGTTAGAGCAGCACCCCACTCTCTCAGTACCAAATTCTGTCTTAGTCATCTAGTGCTGCTCTAACAGAAATACCACGAGTGGATGGTTTTAACAAAGTTTTCCTTACAGTAAAGTAGGCTAAAAGTCCAAATTCAGGGCATCAGCTCAAGGGGAAGGCTTTCTCTCTGTGTCAGCTTTCTCATCAACATTCCCCCAGACTAGGAGCTTCTCCGTGCAGGGACCCTGGGTCCAAAGGACACGCTCTGCTCCTGGCACTGCTTTCTTGATGGTATGAGGTTCCCCTATTTTTTTTGGGGGGGGGTTGTCTCTTAAACACCCACTTTACGATCATTATTTGGACTGAGAGATGAGCTTAAGTGCTTCTTATTATATTATCTTAATTTTTCCCTGTATTTTTTAAACAAAGACATATACTGCAGTTGTAAGCAAAGGGTAACATAATTTTAAACAAACTACTACATTATTAATAATTGCCACCGATAGTTCTCACTGACTGTGAATTTGTAGCTCGTTGTTGTTGTTAGGTGCCGACAAGTTGGTTTCCACTCATAGCAACCCCAGGTGAAATGCCATATAGAGTTTTCTTGGATGTAATCTTTATGGAAACAAATTCCCAGTTCTCTCTTCCATGGAGCCTCTGAGTGGGTTTGAAATGCCAACTTTCCATTAACAGCCCAGTGCTTAACAGTTAGTTTGTGCCACAAGGGCTCCTTAGTAACTGATAGTGAGATTTATTTTTAGAAATGTCAATACCCAAGTCACAGCAAGAAAAATTAAGCCAGAATGTTCATTGGGAATGAGATACGAATATTTATTAAGCTACTCAGATGTTGCTTATGGGCAGGTAAGTTTGAGAAATAGTGTGCTGCTACACGTTTAAATTTAGTTCTTAATATAATTTTTTACCAACACACTGTTACACTCGCTCCTAAGCACAGCATCAGTGAAGTGTTTTATTAGCATCCTGAGATCACATACAATTTCTTCCTAGTAAAAGTAGTTCCATAGAATTTAAATCCAAACAGAAAGTATATTGTAAAGTACCTTTCTGAGAATCAGAGCATCTGAAAGTTGCATCTCAAATTATATTTAGTTCAATAACTTTATTTTATATAAAAGAAAAACAAGGCCCAGAAAGGATATTGATTTTCCCGAGGTCAGAAAATACATTTGGAACTAGACTCAGAACAAAAGTTCTATGACCTCCAGTGCAATGATACTTATACAAAGACGGTGACACAAGGTAAGGGTAGATAATACAGTTCTGGAAAATGCATTTAAAAATTAATAGCAATCAGCTCAGCACTAACAGTTGAGGCCTAGAAGGGAGAGGTTATAAAATATCAAGTGATATGCATTCCAAAAGATTATCACAAACTCATTGGCACAAAAAGTAATGATATAAAAGAAATCCCGGTCAAATAAGAAAATGATATAAAAGAAACCACTTCAATCTAGGAGGAGCATGGGAATTGGAAAGAAAAATAGATTCGGAGGTACTGAGAATAGGTTCTTAGAAGTGTTTACCTTTTTTGTTCAATGTCTAACCCCAGAGTTGGAGGCAAAAGATTTTTAGGTATTTTGAGGAGACAATCAAAAGCAGATCATATTTGGTTCCTATAGTTTAAATATTTAGAGGAGATTTCCCCAGGAGCTGCACTGTGCAAACTTTGAGCATTCAAAGTAAAATAAAAACGGCAGTAAGTATCGATAATGCAGAAGGAGGGCCTTCTAAATTTCTATTGGCTCCAGTTTCCAGTGTCTCCTGGGAGAATGGGAATGTACTTGATAATGTTGCTTGATAAAATTGATAATTAGTCATTATGGGTGGGGCAAGATAACCGTGTAGCTCAAAGACAGTGGTAGACAGAATAATGGCTCTCAAAGACGTCCTAATCCCTGGAACCTGTGAATAAGTTACCTTATTTGCAAAAGGAACTTTGCAGATGTGGTTAAATTAAGAATCTTGAGAGGGGGAGATTATCCTAGATTACCCAAGTGGGCCCAGTGGAATCTCAAGTGTCCTTATAAGAGAGAGGCAAGAGAGTCAGAATTGGAGAAGAGGATGTGATTATAGAAGCAGATATCAAAGACAGGTATCTGAAGATGATTTATTGCTGGTTTTGAAGATGGAGGATGTGGCTTCAAGCCAAAAATGGCAGGCAGCCTCTAGACTGGACATGGCAAGGGGACAGATTCTTCTCTAGAGACTCCAGAAGGAATGTAGCCCTGCTGACACCTTGATTTTAGTACCTCTGAACCCTAGACCTGTCATGTAATAAATGTGTGTTGTTTTATGCCAATAAATTTGTGGTCGTTTTTTACAGCCTCAGTGCAGAGATCAAATAGGAAACACAGTTATCCAATAGGAAGATCCACAACACATAAAAATGAGATAGTATGTGTGATCCAGGTAAGCTTTGCCAGTACCAGGAGAAATGACCAGGAGGTCATCTTTGTTGTTGTTAGGTGTCATCAAGTCAGTTCCAACTTATAGTGATTCCATGAATGACAGAAAGAAAGGCTGCCTGGTCCTGCACCATCCTCACAAGCATTGCTATATTCGAGCTCATTGTTGCAGCCACTGTGTAATCCATCTTGTTGAGGGCCTTTCTCTTTTTCGCTGACCCTCTACTTTACCAAGCATAATGTCCACCTCCAGTGACTGGTCCCTCCTGATAACATGTCCAAGTAAGTGAGATAAAATATCGCCATCCTTGCTTTTAAGGAGCATTCTGGCTGTATTTCTTCCAGGACAGATTTATTCATTCTTGTGGCAGTCCATGGTATGTTCGATATTCTTTGCCAACACCGTAATTCAAAGGTGTCATTTCTTCTTCAGTCTTCTTTACTCATTGTCCAGTTTTCACATGCATATGAGGTGATTGAAAAGACCAAGCTTGGATCAGGCTCAGGTTAGTCCTCAAAGTGGCGTCTTTGCTTTTTAACCTTAAAGATGTCTTTTGTAACAGATTTGCTCAAGGCAATACATCGTTTGATTTCTTGGCTACTGCTTCCATGGGTACTGATTGTGGATCCAAGTAAAATGATAACCTTGACAACTTCAATCTTTCCTCTGTTTATCATGATGTTGCTTATTTTTCCAGTTGTGGGGATTTTTGTTTTCTTTTTGTTGAGGTATAATCCATACTGAAGGCTGTGGTCTTTTATATTCATCAGTAATTGCTTCAAGTCATCTTCTCTTTCAGCAAGCAAGGTTGTATCATCTGCATATCGCAGGTTATTAAGGAGTCTTCCTTCAATCCTGATGCCGTGTTCTTCTTCATATAGTCCAGCTTCTTGGATTATTTGCTTAGCATACAGATATCTTTAGACACCACAAACTGACAACAGAGTAATCATAACTATCCTGCACCTCATTACAATGGAGAACAATGAGGGTTCAGAGCACCTATGCAACACTGTAGACCCTTCTACCATGAAGAAAAGCCCAGGTCCAGAAGGCTTCATTAGCAAATTCTATCTAACAATTAAAGACACATTAATATTACTTCTTTATTTTCTTTTACAAAAATTAGGATACGGGGAACACTTCCCAACTCATTTGATGGGGCCAGTATTACCCTGATATCAAAACCAAAATCATCACAAGAAAACTAAAGACCAATATCTCTTTTGAGTATAGATGTAAAAATACCCAATAAACTAGTCCCAAATCAAATCCAGCAACATATAAAAATAATTTTACACCGTGATCAAGTGGGATTCATCTTACGTTAGTTTAACATTCAAAAATCATTTAAAACACCATATCAACAGAATAAAAAGCACAAACCATGTGATAATCTGAATTGCTGCATAAAATACTTTTGAAAAAAATCCAGTTAGCTTCCATTTTGAAAACTCTCAACAAGCTAGAAATAGAAGAGAACTTCCTCAACCTGATAAAGGATATCTATGGAAGACTTACAGCTAACCTTACCCTAAGTGCTCTCCTCCTAAGATCAGAATAAGGGGAGGATGCCTACTCTCACCACTTCTGTTAAACGTTGTACTAGAATTCTAATCAGGACAACTAAGAAAGAAAAATAAATTAAACACAACCAGATTAGAAAGTAAGAAGTAAAATGTTCACTATTTGCAGATGACATTATCTTACATATAGAAAATCCTAAGAAATACACACACACACACACAAACACATAGACACACACACACAGAATGGACTTGATGGTGAAGAGTTTGATTTTTTGGTTTATACCCGCAGATGTAATTCTGTTTGGGAATAGGTTTGTCTATGTTATGTTAATGAAGCCATATCAGTTTAGGAGCACGAAGAGGGAAGATAAATGCCACCTGAAGATTGCCAAAGACCAGAGGAACTCTGGGGCTTTAGAAGCTGAAGGAAATAAGAATCTTCCCTCAGAGCCAACAGAGACAGCCTTCTCCTGTAGCTGGTTCCCTGAATTCAGACTTCTAGCTTCCTGAGCTGTGAAAATAAATTTCTGTTCTTTAAAGCTACCCACTTGTAGTATTTCTGTTCTAGCAGCACTAGGAAAATAAGACAAATTTTAAATACCTTTACCTGTGTGGGAAACATTAAATGGAGTTTTGCCTTTTTATTAGTAAGCTGATGCAATTACTGTAGGTTGCTTAGAACCTGATATACCTAGTATAATGCTTTAACATAACTGTAGAGAAAGGGATGCTTTCTTTGGGGGAGAGGTTGTTATAAAATGTAGCCAGAAAATACATAAAGAAGGAGGGATTCACACAGGCAGAACTGGAACATAATAGCCCTCCTTTTGTAACAGAAGAGAAGAGCAAAGCTCCCATAACAGAATGTGGTTTGAAAATTAACCAACAGAGTCTGTGTGAGACTCTTCTGTAAGCAGAGTATCTGGAGGATGCTGAAAACTTTCTGTGGGATTGGCTTTTTTTCCTAGTTCTGAGATGGAAAATCACTGTTGTGAAACTCTTTTCTATTCAGGTTGGCCAGGTTGGTCTGAAAAAAAAAAAAAAAAAAGATGTTTTCGGCTTACTTGACTATCCAGGGAGGTTATTTCCCAGCTTTCTGGAAGAAGCTGAAGGCAGTGGGAGTGTGACAACCCTGGAAGGTAACGCAGCCCTCCATGACAGAAATAATTCAGACTCAAAGTCAGGCAGCACTTTTTAAAAACAGTTTTATTTTTTTGTTAAACTAGGTGATGCCAATTGGCATTGCAATTTGACAATTCCGTTAGGGAGAGATCTCAACCCTGCTGATTTAATTACTAGGCTTTGGACCTGATTTGCTTAGCTTCCTGCTGTATTGAGTATTGCTGGGGAACCCAAACTAAAATTATTTAGCAATATTGAAAAATAAAATCATGGCAGAGTCTATTTTAGTTAAAAATAACAATAACAAAAAGGGAATTTGTAAAGCAGAAAGATATTATATTGGGTTATACTGGAAAGACCTTTCCTTTTCTTTTTTTTTGACTCCCAGATGCTAGTCTGGTCATCCAAGCCAAGTGAAGAGAATTGTTTGTGATTAAAAAGTAATTCACTGAAGTGAGTGCAGCTGGAGCAATGAGCGTTACTGCCAGACTCGGTGAGATCTATCGAAGCAAATCCTAATTGTTTCAACTAAAACAAAAATTTTTTTCCTCGTAAGTCTGAAATGTTTATTTTATGCATAAAAACTTTAGTGAATTTTAGCAATAAAATTTGTAAAGACAAGGGCGATTTTGCCCATCTAACCAACATTAGCATCCTATGAATGTGCATACAAATAATCATATGTTGTTGTTGTTGTTAGGTGCTGTCAAATCGGTTCCGACTCATAGTGACCCTATAGGACAGAGTAGAACTGCCCCATAGGGTTTCTCAGGCGTGGCTGGTGGATTGGAACTGCCGACCTTTTGGTTAGCAGCCGAACTCTTAACCATTATGCCACCAGGGCTCCAAATAATCATATACAAGCTGCTTTAAGATAAGCTTCTAAACATTGGACAACCTTTTTTTATTCCCTGTCTTATCATTTAGATGCCAGTGGCTTACAAATGAGGAGCTTGTGAAAGAAAAAAGGAATTTTTAAATTATTTTTTAAATTTAAATATCTATGTACACTTTTAACCTTTTAATTGAAATACCATTAAAGATAGAGATATTTTATCGACATTCTTTTGTCATTTTCTTTACCGAGTATTGTTTCCATGACCTTCACCTCAGAGTTTTCTGTGTGGTGAACACCTTCCTTCCACACCAACCGAGGGAAAATGTTACTTTAGCTTAGTATCTTCCAGGTTTCTTTGGGCTATTGCTTGCTCTGACCTTCCAGCACCCTGAACATTTCTCTCTATTTTGGCATGTACTATAATTTTAAAACTATTTACCTCCATTTCTGTCTCACCCAAGAGACTGCTACTTCTTGAAGGTCAGAGATGGCAACATTTTCACCTTGTTACAGGAGCCCCCTTCATGCCTCACATTCAGTCCAGAGCAGTGCGCTTGGTACCTAGGGATCATTTGTGAAAGTATAGTGAATGCAAAGTGGAAGAATGAATAAATCTTACATATAATTTCCATAATTTCTTAATATTTTTATAATCATGTCTTTTGCTTAAATATGTCAATGTTATTTTTAATAAGAAATATTCATATGGGTAATATTTAATAAATGACTAAGTAATAAATGTATCTTATTGCTTCATTTTGCATTTTTATATCAAGTAATTATATTGTATTAATATATTAAGTAATATATTTCTTTTATAAGACACATGCTCCAATTTTATAATTGAATTCATTGGGACACAGCATTAATAAATTTATTTTAAAGCAAACTTTGTTAGAATTTAAATGTTTTAAGAACGGAAGGATAGACATATTCTCTGTCAGAGTATATATATGTATATATAGGTTGTCCCCAACTTACTATGGGATTTTGTTCCCATGGCTACTTTCTAAGTAGGTTCTGACGTGCGTCGAATACTTCTTTTTTTTTTTTTTTTTAAATTACTCTTTAGGTGAAAGTTTATAGCTCAAGTTAATTTCTCATACAAAAATTTATACACATTGTGACATGAGCTGCAGTCCCCACGAAGTGACAGCACACTCCCCCTTTCCACCCAGGGCTCTCTGTGTCCATTCAACCAGTTCCTGTCCCTTCCTGCCTTCTCATCCTGCCTCCGGACACGTGGTCTCCTGTATCTGATTCAACTAAGAAGTACATTCCTCACGTGCATTATTTTTTGTTTTATAGTCATGTCTAATCTTTGTCTGAAGAGTGGGCTTTGTCAATGGTTTCAGTTCCGGGTTAACAGTGCGCCTGGGAGCCATAGTTTTGGGGGTCCCTCCAGTTTTTTTTTTTTTTAAGTTTTCATTATTATTGCCTTTTACTATCGGTATCTTTATAAATCTGATCTTTATTTGTCTTTCGGGTTGGCATGAGAACGATAACATCAGCAGATTATATGCTGCGCCACTGTATGTAGTACATATTACTAACATGGGATGTACCAAAAAAAAAAATAAAGAACTACTGACGGTCTTAAGTGCAGTTGTTGGTAACTCAAATACCTCGTAAATCAGGGACTAAGATAGAACAGACAGGAGGGTAGGAATTGTTGTTGCTAATTATTGTCCAGTCTATTTCAACTCCTGGTGGGGTTCAAGGTTTGAGAGTCTGACTGAGAAAAACTGTAGGAGTTATAGTTCCAATGTCAATGAGAAGAAAAAAATAGGAGGCATTTGTGAAAGATGATTGAAATTTTGCAAATTGTGATTATGGAAGGGGTACAAAGATTGTACCCTTATAGTGATAAAGTCTTGGTATGATTATAGGAGTGAGATGCTGAAGCAGAGGGAAGGGCAAGAACGTTGAAGGTGAAGAGATTAAGCTACTCAAAGGCCAGGCTATTTGAAAATCTTTGTGGATATTAAACACCAAACCAAGGCTTGTGAGTAGCATGGATGTGACAGTGAGCTAAGTAAAACAAAAAAAAAAAAAAAAAAAGAAAAAAATAGTGAATGAGAAAGAATGTCCCAGAAATCTGTATATGACTGCAGTAAGGAGCAGCGCAAGGCAGTATCGTCAACGTTCTTATGGCTGTGGTGGTGTTTTTTTGTTTGCTTGTTTTTTGTGTTTTTCGGGAGTAGATAGGAAAAAAACGGCAAAGTAAGGATTTTGTCATTATTATATGCCCACTACTTTTCTAAGCTCTTTACGTATAGTTCATTTAATAATCACAACAACATTATTAGGTGGGTACTATTGCTTTTTTTTCTTTTTTACATATGAGGAAACTGAGGCACAGAGCATTAATTATCTTGCCCACAATCATCTAGTTGTTCTTCAACCTCAATCAGTCTGGCTCATGAGTCTGTGCTGTTAATTAGTGGTCATACTGCTTCCATATGAGGTATATGAGGAGGTAGTCCTTTAGAGGAGCCTAGTATCTATGGTCTTCCCCATTCCTCCCCTAGCTAGCATTTTAGGATTTGGGAAAAATTGTCCCACCCTCACCACCATCTGAGTCCTGATGTTTGTTAGCAGGGGTAAAGAGATATCTTTCTGGGCTAGGCACAAATGTGTCTGACCCCTGCCCCTCCAGGGTGATCAGGCAGGAAAATCTACATTGAACTCCTCCATGTAGGGTATCCTGCAGGCTTTGGAGTATACAATGTTTTGGGGAGGACCTTTGGAGTCCATTGGGTATGGTGCAAGATGGAGGCACACAAAGAAGAGTTTGCCATCTCTACTGGGACAGCTTCCAGAAGCCAGGGGGGACCAGCTCCATTAAACTGCTTCATTTGAGGCCCTCAGCTGCAGTGGCTATGTGGAATCATGAGTAGCACAGTGGCACAGTACTTAAGCACTCAGCTGTTAACTAAAAGGTTGGTTGGAACTCACCAGCCACTCTGCGGGAGAAAAATGTGGCAACCAGCTTCATAAAGATTTACAGCCTTGGAAACCGGGTGGGGCAGTTCTACTCTGTCTTATAGGTTTGCTATGAGTTGGAATCAACTGGAAGGTGATGGTTTTTTAACTAAACATTACTAGCCAGGGCAATTGAGTCCCTCACCTACAGTGTACCACGAGGCACAGATAGAAGTTTTCCATCTCCTGGACAGCTTTTGAGCTGAGGGACCACTCATCATAGAACTTTTCCTGTACTGTTCTGTTGCTTCTTTTTCTAAGTAATAAAAGCTGCTCTACTGTGCTAACACTCTGGGAGCATCTTGTGTACTCAGGCTATGACAGAAGGAAGTAATACTCATGGAGGAGTCACTATTAGGGATTGGTACCATTTTTATACTGGCCTTCTGGCTATGCAGGATTCTGAGACAACCTGTGAGTGTATCACAAGGCATAAATGAGGGGAAAATATGTGCCATCTGTGATGGTGGCATAAGAAAGAAGATCCTTAAAAAGCCGACAGTTATCTTTTAGAGACAGACAATGAAGGAACATTCTGAGGAGAGACTGATGATATGATAGGGAATGTTGCTATCCATGAACCATGTGTCACTGAAGGCAAAATCACTGCGGGGGAGGGTACCACCAGGAAGATGGATATTTGTGACAGATTGAAGGGCATATGGGGTATATCATATTTCTGTATGAGAGTCTTGTAATGAGAAGCTTTCTGGGAATTTTTAGCCTCTTGTGATTCTCAGTGTAAATATGGAAATTGGGATCTCTCCTAATGGTTTTTAGTTTCATGCAGTTGTCTCAAAATAGGTCCCTTAGATATACTGTGCCTGTGAGTCATTTGTTTATTACTTTTAGAGTCCATACATTAAACTTTTGGAATTATCAGGTGGCTTTTACTGAGTGAAACTTTATTATGCATGACAGTTATTTCTTTGAACTTGTCCTTCATTGTTTTTACACGGAAGTGCCTTTTATTTTTCCTTCAATTGTTGATACCATTTTGAACTACCATCTCATCATCAAATCAACATGGTAATTAATACAAATACATGTAGCTTTCACCAAATGTGCATGTACTATGTGCCAGGTGCTTCACATATACCACAATAATCTTATTAAGGCTGGATTTAATCATCCCCTACTTAAGTATGAGAAATAAAGAGATTATACAACTTGCCCAATTCTCAGCTATTGAATAGCAGCTTTGACATTCAGACCTAAGTTTGTCTGCTGTCACTGCCTGGTCTCTTTCCCCTGAACTGCGTGCAAGTTCCTACATGTTATGGCCTATTATAGCAGAATCAGAGCAAACTAGTTATTGTGATTCTAAAATACAAACAAACAAAATCCCCACGTAAAAAGATTTAAGAGCCACAAAGTTATGCTTTTGGCAAATGATATATTTACTAAATACTCAAATCTATATCTCTCCATCTTTATGTGGCATAATGATACCCACAAAACACATGAATGGAAATTAGAAATACCCTAGTCTACTCCATAATTTCAGAACAGTAATCTAGATAAAATAATTAATCAAACTATTTATTTTTGTACTCATTGACAAATTGGTGGCACTTTCCATATACAAAATCCTCCAAAAGAAAGTAATGCTCTATAACTTTGTTAGCCACATATCATAGGAATATATCTAAGAAATAAACTACTTTCAAATCTATATATTTTGTCAATCTTTGCTTCTATACAGTAGAAATGATGTGATTTTTGCATCTCAGATCATTTTTCACATAGTACAGTCTTTCCTTTAGTATAGCAATAACTTTAGTGTGGAAATATAGCCAGCTTCTGGCATTTAATGGGAAAGAAATTTAAGACTTAACAAAGTATTTGCATGAACATTTCATTTCTGTGAAGAATAGATAGTGTTCTACGTGAGTGTAAAGCCTTGTAAATCCACAAGAATAAAGGCATACAAGAAATATATCCAGCTGTTTCTATATTTTCGGCAAACTTGAATGGGCTGGTACACTTGAATGACCAAAATATATATTTTTCAATTTACTTATCACAAAATGCTGCTGGGTAGCTAACTGAATTATGCACCTTTTCAAGGAATTAATAAGTGAGATATTCAAAGAAATGTAATTGCAAGAAAATGTGATTTTTTTTTCTCTAAGGAAAAAACTACCTTTTTGATATTAGTGCAATAGACTAGAATTAAATGCATTTTAAAATAAAAATGTAGGAAGTATGATTTGACCAAGAAGAAGTCAATGAAGAAAGTGGTTTCTTGGGAAACAGTTCAAAGCACTTGTCTTCTAAATTTTGCTCACTGCTTGTGATGGTTGGGGCCCTGGTGATGAGGTGGTTAAGAGCCACAGCGTGCTACAGCTGCAAACCAAAAAGGCTGGCAGTTCAGATCCACTAACGGCTCCTTGGAAACCCATGGGGCAGTTCTACTCTGCCCTATAGGGTCGCTATGAGTTGGAATTGACTCGACGGCAACGGGTTTTGTTTTGTTTTGTTTTGTGATGAC
The DNA here is from genome assembly GCF_000243295.1 of Trichechus manatus latirostris. Lineage (NCBI taxonomy): Eukaryota > Metazoa > Chordata > Mammalia > Sirenia > Trichechidae > Trichechus > Trichechus manatus. The sequence continues at coordinate 16,347,397 of NW_004443949.1, read as the reverse complement.
TAATATTATGTGTCAACTTGGCTAGGCTGTAATTCTCAGTGCTTTAGAAGACAGTATGTATCACCTCCCATTTTGTGATCTGATATGAGCAGCCAATCAGTTGAAAAAGGAGTTTCCTTAGGAAATGTGGCCTGCACCCATGGTATAAACTAATGTTCTGGCAAAGCTTGTTCTCTCTCGATCCTGCATTCCTCTCGTCATCTTCTGACTTCTGGTTGTTTGGATCTGAGAAGTTTCCAGCCTGCTGCCTGACCTCAAGATTTGGGTTTGTTAGCCCCTGCAACCACATGATTCAGGAGAAGCCTTCAGCCTGCTGCCTGACCCATAGATTTTGGACTTGCCAGCCTCCACAATTGTGTAACCATTTCCTTGAAATTATGTCTCTCTCTATATTTATATATATGCTACACTGGTTATGTTCCTCTAGACAACACAGCATAGGACACTACAGTTGATGTTTATCTTGTGATTTTGCTTTAGCTTTTCTTTTTTTTTAATGCAAACCCTCTGACAACAAGAAATGTAATCATCACAATTTACTGACAATTGTTTAAAAATTTATTTTTTAGACATCTCTTCATATTTTTAAGGATGTATTAAAAATATACACCAATGGGCCTTTTTCTAAGCAAAAAACACGTTCATTGTGGGATGTTTAAAATATCTATTTTCCTCTAGCAAGAGGAAATAAACTTTTTACTGAATTACAGCAATCGGGACAGTTTCCCAAACCGCAAAATAAATTTGATAAATAAAAGGCCAATTAATCTGTCAAGCCTACAGTCATTCAACCTTTCAAGTGTTCTTTTATACTATCCATGGGTATACCAGGGGTAAGAGTTTCAAAGGCAGGGGCCACACAAGTAAAAATCCTGGTTGGACTATGATTGCAGAGGCTCCTAGTGTATTTGCCTCCTATTGAGAAAGGGGCAAAGCAGAGAGGCAGTGGATCTGCAGGGCCCTGCAGCATCTTATAGTCTATATAAAGACATTGGAATATCCTCAGGTGGACATGCAAAGCTTTGGAGGGTCATGAGCAGAGCACTGATATGATCTGAACGGCATTTTAACAAGAGCACACTGCTGTTTGAAGAAGAAGGAGAAGGAGCAAAAGAAGGAAAAAGAGGAGAAGAGGAAGAAGAATGAATGTCAAAGATTCCAGATAGTAACTGATTTGTCTTTTTATAGAGCAGAATTGAAAAGCTGAAACATTTCTCATACATTTCAGTGACACATCAATTCTGGAGATGAATTCAACCTTTAAAGTATTTTGCTGCACTTGACTTGATAAACATCAGTCAGCCACGTCACCACCCTTCTCATACCCCCAATTGAAACCTCTGCCAGCTCTACCTTTATTGTAACAAATCAGACAAAAATAGGAAACAAATAAAGACAAATTTGAATAAAATTGTTTACTAGTTTTTTTTTTTTTTTTTTAAACTGGGGCTTGTTAATAAACATTAATTTGAACCTCAGAGGAGTAGGATAAATATATTTACCGTCTTTTTTTTTTTATTCTGTGCTTGATGAAACTGAGCAGCTGGGTGAATGTGAAGACTGCATCACACTGGGTCAATACATATTTTAACATCTAAAAAAAATTATAATGTGGACCAGGGACATTTTGTCTTTTTGGATGCTTGTACCTATTACACCTTTTTCTGGGTGGGTAAGCTGAGGTATGGTTGTGAGGATGAGACACTCACACCTAAAACTTTATTATATGTAATTATAAAAATCATTTTCAATAGAAAATCTCTTATCCAATTTCCATTTAACTGTCTGTTTCTGCTTTGCTTCCTAGCTACTATTCTTAAAATCCTGGAGGGTTTTTTTTTTTTTTTTTTCCAAACACAGAGATGTTTAACTACCTCTAGGTTATTTCTTTCTAATGCTGTCAGTGCTTGCAAGTGACATATTAAGTTATTCCCCTAAATGCAGAGAATTCATTTTATAAAAGGTAGTAGCTAATATAATAATTTTTTATCCTATTATACATACAGGACATAAATGAAGTACACTAAAATTTTTAGTGGGATTACAGACCAATTTAAAAATCTTACTGTATGATCTGAAAGAAATAATTATTATACACTTAGAAAAATTTACTGAAATAGTACATTTATAAAGCAGATGTTGCATATAACATAATTCTTCTATCCTTATTTAATACAAATAATGAAATAATGTATTACGGAACCATAAGGTTAGAGGAATTTTCAGCAACAATGTACTATGTACTAGCCTGAATATATAGACAAAATCTATACTACTCTTAAAAAGAATAGTAAAATATACATTCAACATTTTTTTTAAATTTTTTTATTGTACTTCAGGAGCAGGTTTACAGAACAAATAGATTCTCATAAAACAGTAGAACACATATTGTTTTATGAGATTGGTTAACAACCCCACGACATGTCAACCCTCTCCCTTCTCGACCTTTTCTTTTTTTGGTGAAAATATACATAGCCAAAGATACACCGTTTCAAAAATTTCTACATGCACGGTTCAGTGACATCAACTACACTCTTCCAATTGTGCTGCAGTTCTCACTTTGGATGAAGGTTTACAGAACAAAATAGTTTCTCTTTAAACAGTACATGTGTTGCCCTATGACAATGGTTAACAACCTCACAACACATCAACACTATCCTTACTCAACCTTGGCTTCCCTATCACCAGCTTTCCTGTCCCCCTCTGCCTTCTAGTCCTTGTCCTTAGACTGCTGTGCCTCATTAGTCCCATTTGGTATTTGGGGCTGTCCGCTCCCCGGCTGAACGGTGAACCTCAGAAGTGACTTCACTACTGAGCTAAAAGGGTGTCTGGGGGCATACTCTTGGGGTTTCTCCAGCCTCCTTTAGGCCAGTAAATCTACTCTTTTTTTGTGAGTTAGAATTTTGTTCTGCATCCTTCTTCAGCATTGTCCAGAAGCCTCTGTTGTGATCCTGGTCAGAGCATTCAGTGGTGGTAGCCAGGCACCATCTAGCTGTACTGGACTAGGTCTGGTGGAGGCCTTGGTAGCTGTGGTCCATTAGTCCTTCAGACTAATCTTCTCCTTGTATCCTGTTCTCTTCACTCTCCCTTGCTCCCAAAGGGATGAGACCAGCAGAGAATCTTAGATGGCTGCTCACAGGCTTTTAAGACACCAGACACTACTCACCAAGGTAGAATGTAGAACCATTATATTTATAAACTGTGTTATGACAATTGAGCTAGATGTTCCCCAAGACCATGGTCACCACAGCCCTCTGCCCAGCAATTCAGTCCCTCAGAGAGTTTGGAAGTGTCTATGGAGCTTCCATGACCTTTCCTTGTACAAGTTGTGCTGGCTTCCCCGGTATTGTATACTGTCTCACCCTTCACCCAAGATACCACTTATCTATTGCTAAATAGTATTTCCCCCCAACCCCTCCCATCCCTCGAAACCGACAAAGATTCTTACATTTTGAGTGTGAACTTTTTCATGGGTTTTCACAATACAGGTCTCATACAATATTTCTCCTTTTGTGATTGACTTATTTCACTCAGCAGAATGTTCTCCAGTTTCATCCATGTTATGAAATGCTTCACAGTTTCATCATTATTCTTCCTCGTTGCATAGTACTCCATTGTGTGTATGTACCATAGTTTGTTTATTCATTCATCTGTTGCTGGGCATCTAGGTTGTTTCCATCATTTTGCTGTTGTGAACAATGCTGCTGTGAACATAGGTGTGTATATGTCTATTCGAGTGACAACTCTTATTTCTCTAGGATCTATTCCTAGGAGTGGAATTGCTGGATCGAATGGTATGTCTATTTCTAGCTTTCTAAGGAAGTGCCATATCATTTTCCAAAATGGTCGTATCATTTTGCATTGTCACCAGCAGTGCATAAGAGTTCCGATCTCCCCGGAGCCCCTCTGACATTTGTTATTTCCAGTGTTTTTGATTCGTGCACTAATGCCAGGGTGAGATGATATCTCATTGTGGTTTTAATTTGCGTTTCTCTAATGGCTAGTGATCGCGAGCATTTCCTCATGTGTCTGTTGGCCGCTTGAATGTCTTCCTTGGTGAAGTGTCTGTTCATTTCCTTTGCCCATTTTTTAATAGGATTCTCTGTCTTTTTGATGTAGAGGTGTTGGATTTTCTTGTAGATTATGGAGATTAGAAATTTGTCTGACTTGTACTGTCCAAAAATTTTTTCCCAGTCTCTCGGTTCCCTTTTTACTCTTTTGGTGAAGTCTTTTGAAGAGCATAGGTGTTTGATTTATAGAAGATCCAGTTATCTAGTATATTTTCTGGAGTTTATGTGTTGATGGTTATGGTTTGTATCGTGTTAATGCCATGTATTAAGCCCGGTAGCATTGGTAGGATATTTTCTTCTATGAACTTTATAGTTTTTGGCTTTATAATTAGGTCTTTGATCCATTTTGAATTAGTTTTTGTGTATGGCATGAGGTATGGGTCCTGTTTCATTTTTTTGCATATGGATATCCAGTTTTGCCAGCACCATTTGTTAAAAAGACTGTCTTTTCCACATTTGATAGACTTTGGGCCCTTGTAGAAGATCAGGTGACCATAGGTGGATTGATTTACATCTGGGTTCCCAATTCTGTTCCATTGGTCAATGTATCTGTTATTGTACCAGTACCAGGCTGTTTTGACTACCGTAGCTGGATAGTAGGTTCTGAGGTCAGGTAGTCTGAGACCTCCCACTTTATTCTTCTTCTTCAGTAGTGCTTTACTTCTTCCCTTTCCATATAAAGTTAGTGATTAGTTTTCCATCTCTTTGAAGAATGTTGTTGGTATTTGAATAGGGATTGTGTTGTATTTGTAAATTGCTTTGGGTAGAATTGTCATTTTCACAAGGTTGAGTCTACCTATCCATGAGCATGGTATGTTTTTCCATTTATGTAGATCCCTTTGGGTTTCTTGAAGTAGTGTTTTGTAGTTTTCTTTGTATAGGTCTTTTACATCCGGATAGATTTATTCATAAGTATGTTATTATTTTAGGGGCTATTATAAATGATATTGTTTTCCTGATTTCCTTTTCATCATTCTCGTTATAGGTGTATAGGAATTCAACAGATTTTTGTATGTTTATCTTGTATCCTGCTACTCTGCTGAATCTTTCTATTAGTTCCAGTAAATGTCTCATGGAGTCCTTAGGGTTTTCTATGTATAGTATCATATCATCCACAAACAGGGACAGTTTAACTTCTTCATCACCAATTTGGATGTCCTTTATTTCTTTTTGTTGCCTTATTGCTCTAGCTAGAACTTCCAGCACAATGTTAAATAGGAGTGGTGATAAAGGGCATCCTTATCTTGTTCATGTTCTCCATTAAGAATGATGTTGACTATTACTTTTGCATAGATGCCCTTTATTATGTTGAGAAATTTCCCTTCTATACCTATCTTGTTGAGAGTTTTTATCAGGAATGGGTATTGTACTTTTTGGAATACCTTTTCCGCATCGAGATGATCATGTGATTCTTTTTTTTCTTTTTATTTATGTGGTGGATTACGTTGATTGATTTTCTAACGTTGAACCATCCTTGCATAACTGGTATGAATCCTACTTGGTCTTGGTGTATTATTTTTTTGAAATGATGCTGAATTCTATTGGCTAGAATTTTGTT
>NW_004443949.1:16315084-16340174 GCF_000243295.1 Trichechus manatus latirostris | reverse complement strand
CTGTGCTGAGTTACTTTTGTTTGTGGATTTTTTTTTTTCATTTCTTTTGTTTTTGTAGGTTTTGTTTTTGCTGAGACTTTATGTTTTTCCTCTTTATTTTTATGAGTATGTTTGTTAACTTTCTTTGTGGTTACCCTGAAGTTTACCCTGATCTTTCTAAGTTTGAAGCAGTCTATTATTACTTGGTATCACCTTGCCTTCTTCTCCATTAGAAGGCTCTATACCTACACCATTTTTTCCTTTTTTTAATGTTCTAATGTTGTTGTAATTTACTGATTAACTTCTCTGATTCCATGTTGTATTTCTTTTGGTTTTGGATAGTCCTTGAGAGTTCATTTCCTACATTGGTATGTGGCTGGTACGATCCTGAGTCCTAGATTCTGCCTGTGAGCTGAAGTTGTTTGTTCTCAGATCAAAGAGCTCCCTTTACTAATTCTTGTAAGTTTGTTTGGTTTTGACAAATTTCCTTAATTTCTGTTTATCTAGAAATGTCCTACTTTCACCATCATATTTTAATGAGAGTTTTGCAGGATGTATTGTTCTTGGCTGGCAATTTTTTCTTTCAGTATTTTGTATATGTCATCCCCTTGCCTTCTTGCCTGCATGGTTTCTGCCGAATAATCTGAGCTTAGTCTTATCGTTTCTCTCCTGTATGTCACTTCTTGTTTTTCACCAGCTGCTCTCAGGATTCTTTGTTTGTCTTTGGTTTTGGCGAAAGTGATTGTGATATGGCTTGGTGATTTTCTTTTGGGGTCTATCCTATATGGGGTTTTTTGAGCTTCTCGGATAGCCAGCTTTTCATCTTTCATGATATTGGGGAAGTTTTCTGTCAGCAGGTCTTCAATGATCCTCTCTGTGTTTTCTGTTTTCTCCCCCTGTTCTGGAACTCTGATCACTTGCAAATTTTTGCTTTTGATTGTATCCCACATAACTCTCAGGGTCTCTTCACTTTCCTTTGCTCTTTTTTCTGATTTTTCCTGGAACAGAGTTGTATCCAAGTGTTTGTCTTCAATTCCACTGATCCTGTCTTCCACCGTTTCAAGTCTGTTCCTCAGCCCTTCTATGGGACCATCCATTTCTGAAATCTTGTTGTTTATCTTTTGGATTTCTAATTGTTGTTTTTGTATAATTTCTAGTTGTTAATTTCTTTTGTTCCTGTTTTGTTCCTGTATTATTTTCCTGAATTCTTCCAATTTTTTGTCCACATTTTCCATGACTTTGTCTATTTTTTCCTCATTTTTGTCTGCTTTTTGCTTCAACTCTTGGAGAATTCTGAGTATTAGAGATTTGAATTCCCTATCAAGTAGTTCTAGTGCCTTTTCTTCCTCTGGAAAGTCATCTGGTGTTTTATTTTGGATTCCTACTGGAACCATCCTTTCCTGTTTTTGTAAATGTTTTGATATTGTCTGCTGTCTTCGGGGCATTCAGTAGTTATTTTTCTCGTTTATTGATTGTAGATATGTTTGTTTCGTCCTTTTTTTTTTTTATTTGGCTATGTCTGAGCAGTTGGGCTGTGTGTTCTTTGTTGTTTGCTCGTCTGTGGGCATGATACTTTTTGCCTCCTTCCCCAGTTGGCAGGGTCAGTCGCTCAGATATGGTACAGCAGGCAGGTCTAGCTGAAGAGGAGTTACTGGGATGGGTTGTTTGTGGCACTTACTACACCCACCAGGGTGTGCTGGTGATCAGTGCAGGGCAGGTTCCAGTAGGCCAACCCTGTGCTGCTTGGTGGTGTGATGTTAAGCGCACGAGGCAGGTAGTCAGGATGTAGGGAGGAGAGTGTTATGTGTGGAGCTAAGATGGATATGGGAGAGACGAGAGAGGAACAGCAGCCAAAAACATACAAACAAATAGAAGAAGAGTGCTAGGGAGGCTTGCTGTTGGAGTGGAGTGATGAGATACTATGAAATGAAGAAAAACAAAAAGGGAAAGAAGATGGAAAAATAAGAAAAGAATGAATAAATAAAAATCAGAAAGGAAAAAGAACAGCTCATCTCCCAGAGATCCCACCAGTGCGGCTATGAAATCTGGGTAGGTTGTTCTCAGGTATCGCAGTACAGGCTGGCTAGAAGGTGTAGAGGTATTTAGCACCAGGTATTCAAGGAACAGAAAGAGAAAGAAGGTATAGAGAGATGAGAAACTGAGTAACGAAAAAAGACAAAAAGGGAAAAAGAGGAAAAGAAATCAAAACAAATTTAAAAAACAAAAACACAAGAAAAGCCCCTCAAAAAACAGAAAATAAAAATAAAAAAAAACCCACAAAGAAAGAAATGCTCTCAGGGATCCCTCTGCGTGTCTGCGCAAGCCGAGGGGGTAGGTTCCAAGCCACGCAGCACTGCCCGGCCAGAACAGGCTCCCAACTGAAGAAAAGGAAAAGAAAACAAACGAACTGTTCAAAACAAACAAACAGAAGCCCTGGGATCCCACCAGCATGGCAGCCCAGACCAGGAAGCAGTTCCACACTCGAACAGAGCTCCGTAGCCCCTCAGGAAGAAGCAAAGATGGCGCACAGAGCCAGGTATTTGAGCGAAAGGAGGGGGAGGTGGAGACGTAAAGAATAAATCAGCAGCAGCCAACAAATAGAACTCAGAGAGCCGGCCAGTGCTGGTGGGTGGAATCCAAGCAGCCTGTGCTTCCTAGACAAAAGACTGAGGCCACGGGAAGCAGAGGAGGCCTAGTGGGGGTGAAAAAGGGTGGGGGGTGGGAAAGCATATACCCAAAATTACCGGTTGTTTTGTCTCCCGCTGGGATCTCCGTAAAGCTGCTTTCTCATACCCTTATTTGCTGGTCTCCGATAGGAGTCCAAGATGGCGGATCTGTGCTGCGTTAGCTGATAGGGGACCTCTGCATGAATCTCTCCTCGCTCTCCGTTCTCTGTCATTTTTTTCCTTCCTTTGGTGCTTGGCTGAGTTCTTTATCTCTTCATTTGATGTTTTAGGGTTTCAGGATTGCTGTTTTCTCTGTTTGGCTTAGTTTTTCGGATCTTTGCTGTGGAGGGACTGTGTGGTGTTTCTGCCTAGAGCGCCATTTTGCCAGAAGTGTGACGCCACTTTTTTAGATTTCTACAGAGGTCTTGTAGTTCCTAGGTGGTGCAAATGTTTAACACACTTGACTGCTAACCAAAAGTTTAGGGGTTGGAGTCCACCAGAGATGTCTCAGAATAAAGGCCTGGTGATCTACTTCTGAAAAACTGGCCATTGAAAACTCTATGGAGCACAGTTCTGCTCTGACACACAGGGGGTCATCATAAGTTGGAGCTGACTCAAAGGCAACTGGTTTTACAGAGGTCCTGGGGCTTTACAATCTGCTTCTCTTTTTATCCACATAATAGTGCTTGTTCCCTTGAAAGCCTCTTCTTGGCTATATGGAAATCTGCCTAGTGTCTAGCCTCCTCTGGAATGTAAGAGGGTCATTCCCTGCTAGGATATACCACCTACCAAGGAAGAACTTCACCATGATTGGTGACCAATCACCTGGCAAAAATATGTTATAAATTCAGTAAAATCCAATTGGCTAAAAACCACTTTACCAAGTAGCCAGATTATCAGGTATAAAAAAGGTACTGACGAATCAAAGAGTAAATTATTTTAAGTACTTGTAAAGTTTAAAGCAAGCAATATAGAAGGTGATGGCTTTAGCAGCTTCTGAGTATTCTTCCTGAACTGCATTTGGTTGGTTCAGAGTTTCAGTTTAAGCTTAATTCTAATTGCAATTTCATTGTATTTACCTGCAGCACTTTCACCACATCAGTTCTGCTGTGTGCAGTCGAGGTACAGTGTTCTCTGCTTTTTTCCAGACTTTGGGCTGATAATATTTGGGAATGGATTTCTTGTGTGTTTTGATTTACAAGAGTTTACAAATGTTCACTTTCAATGCTTTGACAAATATGGAGTTATCTCACTTTGAACACATTTCCAATACTAATCCAGAAGGGTAACTGACTTGATCAAATGTATATTTTGTGTAATTTCCAAAAGTATGAGATGCTGCAGAGGCCTGAGACTTTTTTAAAACCACAGCAAAATTAAAACCGAAATGAACTAAATTAAGCTAACACTTCGAAAAGATTCAAAGTTGTTGAAGCCATCCTTTACAATGCAATTTACAATAAACTTTATAAATATTTAACAGGAACACATTTTGTGAAAATGTAATTTGGCAAGCATAAGGCTTTAATTTGTAGTGAGTTCATTATCAGTGAAATGGTTTCCAACATATAAGCCACATCCCCAATGGGACACCTAGCAAGATCTCATAAGTGAGCTGAGGCTTTCACACAAACAAAAATAAGATTTGTTTCCAGAGGTATCTTCTATCTGCCTTGAAAAAAATCTCTTAGACAAATCTCTTAGACATACAAATGTTTGATTCTTCTTTTGGGATGGAAGATAAAAGGAAAATGTATAATAAATATGAAAAATAAATACAAATTAAAATTCCAAGGAGATATTTTGCTCCGTAAGAATATAATGAAATTATAAATAACGTACTTGTTCCAAGTTATATAAACCATAATAATTATTTTCCCATCAAATGATTGATTCTGTATCACTGTAACAACACTGTAAAATTATTTTAAATGCTTTGAGGATAAAGAAATTGGTGTTTTAGACTATATTAGCTAGTTCCCCATTCCACAAAGTTAAGTCTATAGAAGATCTCAGTATTTCTTGTTGCTAAAGTTTATCTGTTTGATATTTTAGTGAAATGTTATGTATATTCTCCTTGCCAAAGGTCAAAGAGAAAACGGTTTAGGAAAATGGCATTTGCAAGTGTGATAAAAGCCCCCATCAAACATGTACTTTACATTAAGCTTATGGCCTGCTTCCTCCACTATTTAAGGTGTTTAAGGAAGAAGGAGAATTTACCTCTTTTGTATTCTTCAGACCACTTTATTAGAGACTGTCAAAATAGTGTTCTTGCTTTTTTCAGATAAAACATGCTTTTAACCAAAATCCAATAAATCATTCATATTTTCAAGTTTGTTTGCGATTTTAATTTATGCACAGTTTAAACATCATCAGTAAGGTTGCTATGTAACTTCACAAGATGCTTAGCAAGAATATAAATGTGCAGCTTGCTATGTTTGCTAATGGACTTTAAAAATTTTTTTTTCTCTTCATGCTTCTATGAAGCATTTTCTAAATCAGCTATTGCTCAAATTGTCAGTGAAGAGGTCCCTGGTTAGACTGGTGTGATTTCCATTTAACTTGTACTTGCTTTGCCTGCCGCCTGACACTTCAGACTTCATCGTGTATTCTGCTCCGGCGCTTCAGTTTTGTCGCACTAGTTCCTGACACCTTCACTGATTTGCAGCGAGCATTAGTGCATTCTCCAGGCTTTTGTTACCTATTACTCTGTAGATTCCTAGGAAATGTTCTTGAAGGAGTTAAGCATAACTGCTTAGCTGATTTAGGGTCTTATCCAAGAATTTGTCTAAATTTCATCATGTTTGGACACTACATGCTAAAAAGAGAATCAATGAATTAGACAGAAGATCAGATAAAATAGCTTTAAAAATCTCTTCCGATCGACAGCTTTTATAATTCAGAGTAATCACTACATCTTAAGACTTATTTTTCTGCTTTACATCAAAGGGTAATGGGTAGGAGAGATTTGTTTTTTTTTTTTTTTTTTTGTGAACGTTATAACAACTGTTAATATTTTAGTTGTTGATCTATATTATACTTTTCAAAATGTTTTAATCAATATACATGTTTATTGTATCATTGATGTTTATTCTGAAACCAGTTGTATTATGCTTTAACAAATGCTCAGCATTGGGAGCACAAATCCTCATTAATATAAAATACAGAAGGAATAATTTGTCAGCCTTGCTGGAAAAACCACAAGAATAGATAAAAGAGTAAAAAATTGTTATATTATACAGATATAAAATAATTCATTTGCAGCATGAGTTTCAAATCTAGAAAGTGAGAGTCCCTGTCAGTAATGTGATAGTCCTGGAATTACATGTAGTATTTGTTACATGAATGAAATATCAAATCAGGTTTCTTGAGAAAAAATAGTTAACGATCCAGTTATGATATTGATAATAATAGGGATAATCAGAAGGAACTGTAATATAACATGAAGGACATGAACCCCTATTTGAGGATCAGGGATTGCAATACTATAGGATAATTTAAGGCAATAATTAAAATTGAAAAATTATTTGGGATCACAGAAAATAAACGAAAAACACATTCCAGGGACGTAAAAAATTTAGAATTCATGTCAACCCTCTGGAACTAGGGCTTGGATGCTGTAGATGATGTCTAAAGCCTTTATTGTGTTCAGTTTCATGTAAAGTGCATTTGTATGCGTGCATGCGCACGTGCGCGCGCGCGCGCGCACACACACACACATACACACACACACACACACACACACACACACAAAGGATTGGCTTCCACAATTTAAATGCATAGGTAAATAAACCTGACATTGTAATCAGGGAAATGGTCTGTTTCTCAGTTCGAAGTGACATTAGGGAGATGTCTCTATAAAAAATTAAACCAAACCAAACAACAACAAAAAACCCTGTATGTATATACATATATATTTCTAATTTTATAATACAAGACAACAATTAAATTAAGCCTACTTGTTGACTTACAATGCATGTGAACCATCGGTCTGAATAAGGCACCTTTCTCCTTTTTCTTCCTTAGCCTCATTCCTCCCATTGTCCTTTTCAACTGCATCTAGCATCAGAGGCGTCTACTTTAATATGTGCTCTCTCTCTAGATATACATACATGGGTATGTATGCCCCTCAGAAAATATATTATTTCATGAATATATCCATTTTTAATTTACACGAGTGAGTTTTTAAAATAAGTCTCGTGGGATTTTAATTTTTGCTACTCAACAAAATGTTCTAAGATTTATGCACATATACATAGCATTCCATTATATAAATGTACTATCTTTTATTTGTGAACTGTATTTATTCTTGGTTATCAACAACTCTTATATATTTCATACATACTACAAGCACCAGCTAATACTAGATTGCATTGTCCATTCTTCTCTGCTAGTTATCTGAAGAGCAATAGTGTCTCATGATTGAACTTTTGAATAAAGAGGCAGCCCGCAGTCATTTTCAGAGACAACATTCTGATTCTGCAGAAACTGAAACTGACCTAAACAAAGAAACTGTTGAAGCTATTGGTCTAAAAATACAGATGTGTATGCCACTTCTTTGTAAGGAAATCACTTTTTGGATTTATCTGTTCTTTTGCTGAAATACAGAGTTTCTGATGTAACATCAAGAAGATGGTGGTACTGCATGAGAAAATGACAGTCTTTTAAAGCTAACACAGTTTGCTGCTGTCTATGGTATCCTTGATTAATGCATATGTTTTTAGTTATCCTTTTACAAAAAAAAAAGCTTTTACTGTTCAAGTGATAAGAATTGCTTTTTTCTTTTTTTCTTTCCCTTCTTGGTAAAGCTATCCAATGAAACTTGAACCCATGTAAATTTGTAAATAATTGATTATTTTGATTAGTTTCAGTTGCCATCTGAAATAAAATCCAAAATAATACTGGATTAAACGAGAGAGAAACACATTTATCTCTTATGAAATAGCTGAGATGTTATCGGCCCAGGAGTGATATGGGGGCTCCATGGTTTCAGCAATCCAAGTTCTTCCTATGTTGCTGCTCAGCCGTTCTGGCATTGCACCTGAATACAAAGAAGGTGGAAGAGGGAGAGAAAGGGAACCCCTGAGTCACCTTTTAAAGTTTCCAGGAAGTTTTGTTACACTGTACTTCATCTTACATCTTATTAGTCAGCACTTACTCATGAGGAGATACAATATGAATCAAGGGAGACTAGTCTTTATTCTAGGCAGCTGTATCCTCTGATAATAATTGGAAGGCTATTTTCTGCCACAGAGTCAAGTGGTTTCCTGAAAATATGGCCCATCTTTACATTTCTTTGTGTAGCAATACATCCTTTGCTTCTCGAATCAAATCCCTTACTTTATCCATTATGTATTGTGTTTGACATCAGAATGAGCACTTCTACTGCAGATTTTTCTTTCCCTAGAGTTTTTTGAGCTATGTCAAGGATAGCTCTTTCATCATTTGCTGTACTTCTTGTCTTCACGTCTTTTCAGATAACTTCTGCTCAGTCTCAGATACTTTTGGCAACCTCAGTGTTTATTTTTCAGTTTTTAGATTATATTTCTTTCCTAGTTTCTTGAAAAATGGAATTTCTTTAAAAATTATATATATATATCCTTTTACTATTATGAGATTTCAAAGATGATAAGGAGAAAATGCTGAAATAAACAATCTTCAATGCAGATGTTCTTATAAAGCATTTAAAATTTTATTTCTATGGAGGAAAACACAGACAATAAAGACAATTTTAGTTCAACTTGGGAAAAAGTGGTAATTATGAAAAAGTTACTTAAGTTCTCTTCTAGACTAAGCACCTAGGAAGTCATGTAATTTTAATCCTGGTAACAAAAGGAAAAAAATAATCCATTGCCTACAAGTCGATACTGACTCATAGCAACCCTCTAGGACAGAGCAAAACTGCCCCATATGGTTTCCAAGGAGTGGCTGGTGAATTCACATTGCCGACCTGTTGGTTAGCAGCCTGAGCTCTTAACCACTGCACCACAGGGGCTCCAAGGGGGCCTCTCTTGGTAACAAGAGAAGGAGTATGATAAATGAGAAAAAGAATGTGTTTGGATAGCGATATTGTTGAATTCTATACCCATTTTAACAATTAGTAACTAATAACAACTAATGACTGTGTGACTTTTGGAAAAGTATTAATCTATGATTTTTGCTTTCTGAATTTTTAAAACATATAAACATGATTATTTTCTTTTACAGAGTTGTTATGTCCCAATATGGCATATATGACTCTTATAAAGGCCATGCCACCATTCAGGCCAGCTGCTTCAGGTAATGGGGTACATACAGAGACTTCTGATTTCAATGAACATGCATGTTTTTTTCTATACTTTTACTGTGAAATTATTTTCTTGGTCAGAAGTAATTATGTATGGAATACTCTGATGGTGAGTAAGGCATTCTGTAAGTTTTTGGATGGTGGTTTTTGCAGAAGCATTGTAGGTAAGAAAGACAAACTCATCATCTGTCTAAGGGTCTATTCCAGTAGAACAAGGTGCCGCCCATTCTATTATGGCATATCTCAATTAATTAACGTGTCACCAGGTCATTTACTGGTATTCTGCCAGTTTGGGGGCTTAGTATTGGTCTCTGCTTTGGGCAAGTTGAGCAGTACTTATAGCTGAAGGCACATTATCCTTTTTGAGTGAAAATTCATGTTGCTGACCACATGAATAACTCTCACCATTGCTGCTATGAACACTTTGTTTATGAGTCCAATGTGCAAGAACAGGGACAGCTAGAGAAAGAAATTTACTTATGTCATTAAAATGGGTCAACTTGTCCCTCTGATTATTGTGAATTTCCTTTTCTAGCTTGCTCTTTGGTGAGTTTTCACATGGAACACATATTTTCACATCTACTGTCCATTCACAAATACTTTTTTACATAACTCTCTCCAAATTTCCCTGTAATAATTTTTCACCATTTTTTTCCAAATCCATGACCATTCAGCCAAACATTTTGCCACTGCCCATGAATTAATGTAGATCCATACTTCTGCACATCTCTCCTTCCAGAAAAAAAAAGAATAATCAGCTAAACTGCACAAAGGTCTAGATTTTCCTTCATTAGGGAAACTTTGTTTAGGATTGCCTTCCTTTAGGGTGATCCCACAGTAAAGCTGTAGTGTTGCAGCTGTGCACTTGTAAGTAATATGCTAGCATATTGGGCAAAAACGTCTGTAAACAGACTCTCCCCCCCCCCTTTTTTTCATCAGTCACGACTCATAGGGAACTTCCCATAAGACTGTAAGTGCAGCTTGAAAGAGAAGAGACAATGTAGCATAGATTTTCCACAGATACACTATTGAATCTGTTACATTATGTGATCCAAGTATGACAGCCTGAACCTGTTTGCAGAGCCTCCTCTTGTTCTAGGACCCATTCAAATATGCCAGCTTTTTGAGTCACTCAGTGAACAAGTCAGGGTAGCATAAGAATGAGATATATGTTGTCTCCAAATTCCAAAGAAGTCCTCTCAGCATTGTGTCTCTTTTGCAGTGGTTAGAGAGACTGAATGAAGGGACTTACCATCCAACTCAGAAGTAATATCTCAACATTTTCCAGACCCCTGATTTTTTGTGGAATTTCTTTCTCTTATTTTTGCATGCATTTTTTTTATTGAGTTTTTTTGAGTAATCTATACATCCTACTAAGCAGGTCCCATCAACATGATATTATCAATACCAGCATTGGGAGCACATTGTGACATGCAGAGATCGTCAAGGTCCCTCCAGACTGCACAGGGATGTGGGATTAGAGAGTATAGATATGAGGTAGGACAGTAAAGACATATTACTGGCATGCTCAGCTGAAAGAAAACTGCTTTTGATGGTCTTTACTAACAAGTATAGATAAAAAAGCATTTTCCAAATCAATGGCTGTGTAACAAGTACTGCCTGGGGAATGTGTTAATTTACTCCACTATGAAACCTCACCTAGAACCTCAGCTGAAATTGAAGTCAACATGTGATTGAGATGATGATAATCTATTGTTATTCTCCAAGATAATCTAGATTCTGCCTGACCCAAATATGCAAGTTGAATGAGGATGCCGAATGAATCACCACCCTTGCACTCTACAAGTCATTTCAGAGTGGCAGTAATCTCTACGGTATCTTCCGAATTGATTTTGGAGTACTCCTTTTGTAGATGGAGCCAGTTCTAGTGACTTCCACTTGACATTTTTTATTATAAGGGCTCAGGGAACAATGTGGAAATTCTCCCAGGTGCTGAGTGTTACTATTTCAATTATGGAATATAATCATAGGTTTTTTTCAGGGACGCTCTGGTCCCTGTGTGAGATGGACACAAGCCAAAATGTAATTGTTCAAATGACCTCTATATGCCTTAATATGTGGACCAGACTGGCACTTCATGTCTCCAGAATTAATGTCATTTCAGAGTCAGGGTCCACTAATGCCTGGTAAATGGATGCAGGTTATTTTGGGGAAAGGAGAAAGAAATCTTTACTATACTTGTTTGACCTTAGTGGTTCATTTTTTTTAAGAACCTTCCTGCAGCCTGAGAATTGAATGTTTCAGGGGCTATGATTCTCTATTATGTTGATTTAAATCACACTGCTGTTTATCTAACCTAAAACTTATCTACTCATACAATTTAATAGTCTACCCATCTATTTTGACTTTTAGATATATCGATCAACTAGCCAATACCAAAAGTCTATGCAGGTCAGACTAATATGCTTATTGTTTTGGGTCTGTCACCTATCAGGGTAAGTGTGCATATCTTGCCTTTAGCAATCGAGGGCAACGACTTGGCTCAGATCCCATTATTCCCATTAAATTAGAGGAGCTCATTTCAATGGCAACTATTTCTACTGTCATTCTTGGCTTACACAAAATAGCCACCACAGAATAAATCTTGAAGTACAGAAGGACTCCAGTCATAGATGTATTTCTGCAGGTGTGTAAAATACTATCCTCCGTAACCTCTTGTGCAACACAGTTAGGGGGTGGTGAGTGGATTTCTATGAGAAATCCATTCAAGCATTCCAGTCTCCCATAGTCTTTGGAAACCTTCATTTACTATATGCTAAAGAACTTCTAATATTTTCACTTCATTTATTGTAGTGCACCTTTGGATCTAAACTAAGCAACCGAACAAATGCTAGAGCCACCTCTGGCCACTTGAACAGAATATCTATTTAAGGAACATAAATTCAGCCTGCTTCAATATTACATTATTTTACTCTGTTCTAACAACTTTAGGATTAATTCCAACACATATTCCCCATGTTTCTGTCTATATAAATTTGCAAAATCTTGGTAATATTTTTGTATGTACCACATCTTCTCATGGTACACACTTTTTACCTTATTCTCTGGGTCTTGCTAGAAATTAAACCTAGTTATAAATCCAGAAGTACAGGTAGTCCCCAACTTAAGATATATTCAAGTTACAACAAACCACATTTATGACTGTCTGGTTTCATTTATTTATTTTTTTGGTATATCTTATCACTAGTAATATGTATTACATACAATGTTAAAATATATCTGTAAGTTTATATGTAATATTTCCAACCCCCAAAGACAAATAAATATCAGATTTATAAAACATACTGATAATAAAACGCAATAATAATGAAAGTTAAAAAAAAAAAAAAGGTACTTAAATCATGGAGTTGTTGGAACAAAACCTGCCTTAAGTTGGGGACTACCTGTAACAAGTGGTGATGAGGTAGGTCCCGAGGAAACTCAGCAGTCCCCTGGAAGACAACTACCTCAGGGGAAGCCACTAAAGTTTCATCAGGCAAAGGCTGACTAACCTCTTCAGACTGGGGAAAGAAGGCTTCTACTGACAGGGGGCTGAGCAAAATTTGAGGGATTCTAGGTCCCCAGCTAACTGGAATCTGAAGATATATGGCCATCAATCTATATAACAAGAATCCTCCTTCCTCCAGTTCATGATGTGTTCCTTAAATCTCTTTGAGCCCTCACAGGCAGCATCATCCATGTTGAGATTTCTACTAGCAGCAGTTCAAGAAAATTTAGGCTTTCTCTCTCACGCTCCTCTAAATTCTTCTAGCCTTTGTCCACTACCTGATTCTAAAGCCACTCCCACATTCTTAGGTATTATAGCAGCACCTAAAATCTCTATTGTTGCCCAAAAAATTACTACAAACTTAGTGGCTTAAAAAAAACCTCAAATTTATTATTCCCAAATTCCCATGGATCAGGAGTCTGGGCACAGGTTAGCTGGGTCCTTTTCTCAGGGGTTCACCAGAATGACTAAAATCAAGGTGTTAGTCAGGCCTGCATTCTCATCTGAGGTTCAGGGTCCTCTGAGAAGCTTATTTAGGTTGTTGGTATAATTCACCTTCCTGAAGTTTCTCTGCTTTCTTTCTGGCTGTCAGATGAGGGATGTTCTCAGCTCCTAGAGCCTGCCTGCTGTCGCCTGCAATATGCTCCTTTCCACAACATGCAGTTTGTATCTTCAAGGATGGCAGGAAAATTCTCTGATGTTTCATCTTCTTTTAAGGGATCACCTTATTATGTCAACCTCGCTAAGTATACTACTTTTGACTATTTCAAAGTCAGCTGATTGATAACAATGGAAATAATATCCCATCATATTCACAACTTTTACACATTCGACAGGAGAGAATTATACCAAGTTTTTATAACAAGGGGCAAGGATCATGCAGAACATATCAGAATTCTGCCTATTACAACTAGCGAACTTTGAAGACATTAAAAAATCATATTATGCTCCTTAATTTCATAAAACTATTCTATGATAGCAACTTATTGACCACCCAAAGTTTTGTCTTCTTTAGATACATGATTACAGTGTCTAGAGATGCTAGTTTAAGTAACTCTTTTGTAATTCATGGCACTGACAACTGCTAACCACGTTACCACTAGAAACAGTGTCATTAATGTCTTTAAATATAATTCTATCAGAGAACCACTGCCAGATGACACAGACCCAATTCAGAGAGCTTACTATTAGGTTTCTGTTCCTGTGGACTCTTAGTATACCAATCACTCTAACCATTAGGATTTATTCAGAGAGAAGGAAAACAACTCTGAGTGATAAAGAATAAGGAATTTAGGGCTGATGTAATTTGGGAGCAAGTAGAGAAGTCTATGTAATTATTTTGTTTCTGCATCTGAGAGTCGGTCCAAAGTTACAATGAGTCAGCAAAATAGGCAGCTAGAAAGGAGAACTGGAAGTGGATGGCATCAAGGAAAAACTGAAGCTTGATAAAACAAACTTAAACCTAATAGGACAAAGTGAAACCATTTCTGTCCTTCGCTGTCTTTAAGTGCTGTTGTGGGTGATCTGGAGTACAAACTGATATTCTTTGTCATGGAACTGTACTTGCATGGCTCAGGATCAGAGAAAATGGAGGTGTAGATCTAGTGGGAACTGGAATAACTGCAGGTCCAGGTGAAGTCTCAACTCAACATGGTGAGTCATCATATCAGTGACAACATGTGCAAGTGGCCACAAAGCCTGGCAACTTTCTCCAGTCTTCAGAGAAGAAAAAATATGGCTACTACTCCACTCCACATTCCATTGGATCACCTTTCTTTGGAATGGGCATGAATATTGATCTCTTCCAGTCAGTTGGCCTGGTAGCTGTCTTCCCAATTTTTTGGCGTAGATGAGTGAGCACTTCAAGCATTGCATTCATTTGTAGAAACATCTCAAATGCTATTCCATTAATTCCTGGAGCCTTGTTTTTCACCAATGTCTTCAGTGCAGCTTGGACTTCCTCCTTCGGTACCATGGGTTCTTGATCATATGCTACCTCTTGAAAAGGTTGAACGTTGGCCAATTCTTTTTGGTACAATGATTCTGTGTATTCCTTCCATTTTCTTTTGATATTTCCTGCATTGTTCAACATTTTGCCTATAGAATCTGTCAATATTGCAAGTCAAGGCTTAATTTTTTCTTCAGTTTTTTTAGCTTAAGAAATGCTGAAAGTATTCTTCCCTTTTCATTTTTTGATTCCAGGTCTTTGCACATTTCTTCATAATACTTTACTTTGTCTTCTCGAGCCATCCTTTGAAATTGTCTGTTCAGCTCTTTTGTTTCATCATTTCTTCCAGTCATTTTAGCTACTCTGTGTTTAAGAGCAAGTTTCAGAGTCTTTTCTAACAACCATTTTGGTCTTTTCTTTCTTTCCTGTCTTTTTAATGACCTTTCACTTTCTTCATGTACGATCAATGAGCAACAACATCATAATAAACAGAGAAAATATTGAAGTTGTCAGTATTTCATTTTACTTGGCTCCATAATCAACACCCATGGAAGCCCATGGAAGCAGCAGTAGAGAAATCAGAGTATTGCATTGGACAAATCCACTGTAAAAGACGTCTTTAAAATGTTAGAAAGAAAAGATGTCAGATTGGGAACTAAGGTGCACCTGACCCGAGCCATGGTGTTTTCAGTCGCCTCATATGCATGCAAAAGTTGGACTATGAATAAGGAAGAGCGAAGAAGAATTGATGCATTTGAATTACGGTGTTGGCGAAGAATATTGAATATACCATGGACTTTCATAAGAACAAACAAATCTGTCTTGGAAGAAGTACAGTCAGAATGCTCCTTAAGCAAAGATGGTGAGACTTCGTCTCACTTACTTTGGACATTTATCCGTTGAGACAAGTCCCTGGAGAAGGACATTGTGCTGGGTAAAACAGAGGGTCAGTGAAAAGTAGGAAGATCCTCAACGAGATGAATTGACACTGTGGTTGCAACAATGGGCTCAAACACAGCAGTGGTTGTGAGAATGAGGCAGAATCAGGTAGCGTTTTGTTCTGTTGTACACAGAGTCGCTATGAGTCGGAACCTACTTGAGGGCACCTAACATCACAGTAACACTTCACTCCTACCTTCTTCCAAACCAACTCATAGCAACCCTATAAGACAGAGTACAGCTGCCGCATAGAGCTTCCAAGGCTGTAAACTTTACAGAGGCAGACTGCCACATCTTTTTTCCTACAGAGTAGAGAGTGGATTCGAAATGCCAGCATCTCAGTTAGCTGCTGAGCTCTTAACCACTATGCCGCCAGGCTCCCCTGCCTTCATACAGTCATGGAAGTTTGTCTGTTAGCCAATGCTAACCTGGGACCATATAGTGAAAAGAATTCTGGGAGATGTAGCTACAGATGAGCTAAACAGATGGAATAATAAACCATCAGAATTTACAAGGCAGGACAAGAACTAAAAGGTAGATATTTTAGGGAGGGACATTTAAGATAAAGGTAAGAATAACCTGTTCAATAACACTAGATGTGTAGTAACTGATGAGCTTTGTGACAAAGCAACACATTTTGTTTTATTGACAGAGTTTGATGTAGCCTGTATAACAAGATAGATTTTTCAACAGAAATTGTAACTTTGGAGATAATGGTAAATTCATGAACTTTTCGAGTTTTTCAATTCTAAGAACCTAATTTATTGCAGAAACAATTTGACATTTTACTTATAACGATTTTTATTTGAAGAAAATTCAAAACTTTATTCAGAAATCATCCCTTAATTTTATGACAGGAAGCAATATATTCGTGAGAAGTATGCGTTTTTGGTCTGAATTCAGTTTAAGAAATATTTCTTAGACATTGTATATATTATGTGTCATTCACTGTGCTAAGTTTGGGGATCACCAAGTTGTAAAAAAGAAAGTCTGTGGCTTCAGAAAATACCTCTTTATAAGTTACAGTACTGAGAAAGAAAATAAAACATTATTATTTTTCTTTCTTAAAACATTACATTATCTTAGGCAGAAAGATAAGTAAATATTTTCAGATACTGCATTTAAAAAATGTTTTTATAATAATAAAAATTTAAAGCCATAGGCATCTGGAGACCTATCTAGGCATCTCACTTTTCAATAAAGAAAATAGATTATCTCTTTTGTAAAATACACAATTTTGCCATTCATTTTACTAAAATATTGCAATATTTCATGATTTTGGATTTTTTTTACTATTTGTTTTCATCAGGCAGTTAAATTTTGACTTGACATTTCAAAATCCCTGATACAAATAGCTAAGTAAATAAAGTCTTGCTACATGCAATTAATGCTTTGATTATAAGAAATCAAGGTCCATTTATACTGTGCCAATACTTGATCATTTAATCAGAGCATATAGAATACAGAGTATGTTTATGTGTTTGAGTATGAATTCATGTTTAAAAAGGGATTTTCAATATTTAAATTCAGTCCTGGTAAACACAGTAGATAATTTTCCATAAGTGGTATATAAAAATTAGATGGCAAAAAAATGTAAATAAATAAAATATGTCAACTTCTACATAGAAAAATGTGCTCCATGGAAAGGGTGTTTCCTCTACTACAATTATTGAGAATAACAGGGAGTGTTAAACCTGAAGAGCAAATCTAATGTGGCTGGGCTAAAACACTAAAAGTGAGTGAGATTGGCAGGAAAAATCAAGCAGGTATTAGCGCTGTGACACCAAAGAAGAAGCATTTTTATAAGAAGGTGTTTTTATAATACTAAAAATGGAAAGCCATAGGCGGCTTCAGATAATAGTACTCAAAAGTATCATGAGTCCTTTTAACCATTTAGAGATTACATCTTAACTTCATCAATTTTAAATATTCTTTTGCTTTTTAGAGGTTCCCCTCCCCAAGTTAACTTTTTGCTAGCGTATCTTATTTGTTTTTCAATATGCTTTGCGTTTCTCCTCTGTAGGGGACATTGTGACCCTTCTTTCAGATCCCATAGGCTTTCTGTTTCTCCTATTCCACTCTGGCATAAAACAGTGACTGACATATACCAGGAACTTAATAAATGTTTCTTGCACTGAATTGAATATTTTCACTGACGTTTTTATATGTGGGACAAACTATGTAGCCTCCATCCTGATAGTTTATATACATTTGAGAACAAATTATTAACTCAAATAACCTGCCTGTCCCCAAATCCTTTAAATAATGAGAGCTCTCAAATACTATTAATCAAACTACATGGAGAAGAGTCATACATATTCATGAATTGTTTATTACTGTAGTTCTTAATGATAGTGCAGCTCATTTTATATAAAAATTCAATCTTTTTTCTTGTATATCATTTGGTAAAGCTCGTTTCTGAACAGAATGTGAATGATTATCAGTTCTTTTCTTGCTTTGATGTGCAGTCTGTACATGAAGGAAGATACACCAAACCACAGTTGCGATGCTTATTCAGAAAAGATATGAATTTGAAAGATTATGCAGATAGCAGCATTCCAATAGCTTGGGCTTTTCCTATTTCCTGAGCTTTTTTTTGCATTAGTAAGTCCTTGTAAATTCTACAAACTCTTGAATTGTCCACAATTATACACCAGCTATGCATGAATGCCCATGTATCCAGGCTGAATACTGTAATTATCAGGACTGATTTTTATTGTGAAGTTATAACCACTTCATCACTTCCTAATGTGAATCAGGCCTGTAAGGAATGTTATGCGGTTTGTAAATGGTAATTAGGGAAATATGAAAAAAAAGAATATTTTAGAGGGGAGGCTGTAATGGTTTTCTGGCTTAGAATATTAGAAGGGCTGCTGCTTACAGTTGAGTGCTTATCGATGGTGACTTTGTAAAAACATGAAAAATTTTAAGTCTTTATTGCTCCCTGAACCAAATTAGATCACTCAGCTTTTAAAAGTCAAAACCTTAACCTCTTTCTATCTTACATTTAAGTACTCTGTATGAGATTTTGTATATAATTTGCATGCATATATATACATATAGATAATATAAAAATATTTATTATATATATTTGAAAAATATATATTATATATATAAAACTAAAGCATGTATGGTGGCAAATGAACACAGAATAGCTAAGTTAACATGCATTGAATATAAATTTTGTAAGAAGATTTGAAAAGTAACCATAAGGGGAAAAAAAGGCTTTTAAGTAGAATGTGCCAATTCAAGTACTTAGATTCCAATTCTTTCTCCTTTCAGAATATTGTATACATTGACCTTAGTTTGTTCATTGATGGTGTTTCATGTCTGATAATTATGTTTTATTTCTGATGTGGTTATTGTTTCTACAGCAAGGAAGTATTTTCACTACTGAAATAAATAAAGTTATTATACAATAAACATTGCAGTTCATTTGGATACTCTTCCTAGAGTTAAGCTATCACATATCTAAAAATCAGTCAGCGCAGGACAGTTAGGCAGCAAGCACCAAATTATTCATCATGTACTTAGATTTGACTTTAAATGAGTCTAAGTTGAAGCTGCTTTCCATAATGGATATTCCTATTACCGGATTAGATTATATTCAAATTCTTTTTTAAAAAATAAAACAGCATATAAACACATGGAAAGAAACAAATAAACAAACCAAAAACAAACACAATTTTAGTTTAGTGCTTGGCTCATAGAACTTTTGAAAAAAAAAATAAAGTGACATCTTGTACTCTTCAGGAAGTAATATTTTCCTATTTCTTGGGTAAATTTTACCTTATCAACATGAAATGTCTTATGAGAATTGTCCAAATACATCCATGTCCTAAGGAAAATTATTCTCTTTTTAAAAAAAAGAAGACATCTTACCCTGATTTAACTAAGCAATTTGCATATTCACATTTCTAATCCCATCATGCTTCTATTCTAAAGAAAGGTGTTTTTCTTAACCCCAATATCCTTCAGTTTATCTAAATATTATATTAAATAAATATTAATATTTAATTATTAACTTAAATTCCCCCAAATTCTAGAGAATCTAATAATATTTATGGAGGCATATAGGTGGATTTATTGGGATAGAAGAAGGAGGTAGATTATTAACGAAGTTACAATTTGGATACTTGAACAATAGTCTGATGTCATCAGTGTGCAAATTGGCACATTATTCACTTTATGAGGTTAATTTAATGGACTGCTATGAATATTGCAGAAAACTTCTGAGTTCCCTCAAAGTTATAGAATTAGAATTTCTAAATGTTTATTAAGAAAAAACAGTTGCCATTGAGTTGATGCCAATTCTTGGTAACCCAATGTGTACCAGACAGAGTAGAATGGCCATCATAGGGTTTTCAGTGGCTGATTTTTCAGTAGACTGTTGGGCCTTTCTTCCAAGGCATCTCTGGGTGGACTCAAAATTTCTACATTTTGGTTAGCACCCAAGAATTTTAGCTATTTGCACCATCCAGAGACCTCGAATACTCATTGGCTATTATTATTTAAACAGCTGTTTTTGTTTCTGTTTTAGAAGTGGTCCAGATTCCATGAGATTCTGACATATTCTATTTCCAATATTGATCTTCAAATTTTATATGCTGATATAAATTCAGATTAAGTTTTAATAAAAAAGGAAATACATGAATAAAAATGCACATTAATTTTTTTTTATTTATGAGATACTAAGTTTATTACTCCTTAAATTATTATTGGATCAAAATTTTTAATTCTGCAAATCATCAGTCTATTATTTCTGAGTATTTAAGTTTAGAAACGCCTTACTTAAAATGCAATAAATTTCCAGCAAGTTTTCAGGTTCCAGAGATACATTATTTATGTTGACAAAGTGGAAAGAGTCCATTTGCTTTAATATTTATGAGGGAAAATCAATGAGACATACAATGCAGTATTACTAAGCTTTAAAATCACTACAAGATATAAATTCAATTAATGGAATGTTAACCAAGGAATACAGTCAGCAATTTATAAATAAATAATGGTTATAAACATCCAACTTTTTAAGATTCTTTGGAATACTCTGCCGAAGCGGGCCTTTCGGTGATGTATTCTGCTAACTAAATCCATTAAAAAACGTAATTGTAAGGAAAATTAGATGCAGTTTTGCTCACAGCAGACTACATATTTTAAAGCTATATTGGTTTTTAAGCCTTTGAAGATAATAAGGAGATTCATTAAGCGATTACCTTTGAGTTACTTGAAATATTGAATAGCCTCAGAATGGTCTGGTTCAAAGAGGTTTAACTGGGGTGAGCTGTGTCATGCCTTTTAAATAAAATATTTTGTAAGATATTCATAATAAGAATATTAATTTCTAAAGCATGTTTACAATAAATAAAGTGAAAAATAAAATCGGCTTACTACTTGGGAATAAAAAAATGCTTGTTAATAAAATGGCTTAATCAAATAAAATGTAAAAGCTATGATATTTGAAAATATGAGAATAAAATACACTTAGTTCATACAAAACTTCAATATTATTGGCCAGAAATAAATGTTTGTTTTCTCCCTTTAGTAACAGATACCTTTAGTAACAGATGTGAATTAGTATTATATCGAACATTTACCAAGAATCAATGAGAACTTAAAAAAAAAAAAGCCAAAGAAAGTATGAACGTTTTCTCTTAAGATATTTATTTTTACAATGAATATACGAATAAAACCATAATCAATGTTACTCTACTTTGCATGCAGTGATTTTATAAAGCGGGAAGGCAGTAGCCAGGCTGTTCATTTCAAATACCTTGAGGTTATTTAACCAAGGACAATTTGTCTTCTCATATTTGCCATTCAGCAGTCACTTCACAATTGACATAAGTCTTAATCTCATTTATTAAAAACACCAGATTAGGACATTGCAAATGAATTAACTCGTATATTGATGTGCATGTACCAGTCAAGTGCAAAGGATTTTTAAGCTTTACCAAATACTTTGATCTTGATCGTAATGAGAATCCTTCTAGCTGTCTATAAAATGTTCATGACTCGTTGAATGAAGCCTGTAAAACGTTTTCTAGGTGAAATTATATTTGAGAATTCTTTGTGCAATTGATACCACGTAGGTTTTTGCAAAAATGTTATTAGTTTTTTTTTTTTTAATACCACTTAAAATGTTAATTATAATAGTCAGGTATGTTATCCAAGTAAATGTCACCAAATACATAAAATTTAGTGAGAAATGCTGTATATATTCTTCAGTACTTGACTCAAAGAAAAATTAGTTCCCTCCTTGAATCTATGATTTTTTAACTTAGAGTTTATGTGTTCCCTTTCAACTTCAAAGTAGTGTCAATATTAAAGATTGATTTTTTAAGTTGCTGTTGATAATTTTCACTGGTCGTATATTAATTTCAAGGAGCCCTAGTGGTGCATGGTTAAGAGCTTGGCTGCTAACCAAAAGGTCAGCAGTTCGAATCCACCAGCTGCTCCTTGGAAACCCTGTGGGGCAGTTCTACTCTGTCCAGTGTCGCTGTAAATGGGAACTGATTTTACAGCAGTAGGTTTGGTTTGGTTTATATTAATTTCAAGTGGCAAAATCATTTTCAGTGGCTAATTGACTTAGAACGTTCAATTGATAGTTAAATCATGAAGTAAAATGTTTTTTGATTTTATACATGTTGAATAATTTAATGTGGGGATATGTGCCATTAAAATACGGATGCATAAAGGCCTCTGTACTGCACAACATGTTGAGACTTGTCCCCAACATGTTGAGACTTGTCACGACTTGTTTTTCCAAACCCGTTACTGATTGGCTTGTTTACCTGAATTTCTCCTCCCTTGCCCAAAACTTATTGTTATTCACCCAAAGCCCATTGTTCTGTTATTTGCTTCACTGCTTGCTGTATTGACTATAAAATAAACTCCTGGGACTGAAGCCGGGGTTCGACTCCTCAGAGTGACCCTCCTGGCCCCACTTCTCTGTAAGAGTTGTGGCATTGGTTATTGTCTCCGCCGCCCTGACAACCATCGCCGCTGCGACAATTTAACATATTTTTTTTGTAAAAAGAACACTAATAGGTAATAAGTAAGTAGATATGCACTAGAGACAGTTTTAACCACCAAGTCTCCAAAACTGAAGAAGCTGGTATGCCAGTGAAAGCACTGATTAAGTTGCCCAACCCTGTTCCAATCGGGTACATAAAATGAATATAAATGCTATTAACATATGAAAATTCACCTATATTGTTAAAGATTGAAAGAAAAAGGAAAACACAGGATGCTTACATTTTTTTTCCCTTAAGAATCCAGAGAGTAAGTAAAGTTTGCTTTTATCTTCATTCATTACTCTTCATCAACCGTTCCTGTCTGTCAGAAGGCTGTATGCCCAGCACATCTGTTATCTCCAAATATCAGACACCAGGAGGACTATATGTATTCAAACCTTTCATGTTGCATCATAAAACATCAAATGCTTGTTATTTATTTATTGTTCTGTATTTGGACCTGTACATGGTTTCACTGTCAGATGACTGACAACATTTTGCTTGAGGAGGAGAAAAATGCACTGTAGGTCATGTTATTTCTGCCATAAGAAACAGGGCAAGGAGGATGCTCCACACTTTAGCAAGAAGTAACACACTTTTGTTAAAATAAATTGGTTCAGCCAAAAGTGTTTCATTTAGTTCTTTGGATCTGTTCGAGTTGTTCTGAGGTTCGTTGTAATTAGAAATAAGAACAACTGTGGTTCCCTCTGGCTTTTGAAATTTAACCAAGTTGGAATTTAAAAAAAAAAAAAAAATCTTTAATCTGAATTCAGTCTTCAATCTGATCTGCCAGTTTAAGTTAGGAAAGAAACCCAACAACATCAGTAAACCAAAGGCTAAGAAACAATAACATTACAAGAATAATAAAATCCTTAAAATGCTCCACAGAAAAATTTAATTCTCACACTGTCATAGGATTTAAGTGGATCTACAAATGTTTTGTTACAATGGGCAACTTTAAAAATAATTATTATAAAAATATATGTAATAAAACATTTGCTATTTCGATTTTTTTCAATATGAACTTCAGTGACACGGATTATGTTCATCATGTTTGCAACTATCACCGCTATCCCTTTCCAAATTTGTCCTTCACCCTTACCAGAAACTAATAGCACCCTATGCAATGACTCCTCGTCTAACCCTCCCTTCTGATCCTGATAACCA
This sequence comes from Trichechus manatus latirostris, assembly GCF_000243295.1. NCBI lineage: Eukaryota > Metazoa > Chordata > Mammalia > Sirenia > Trichechidae > Trichechus > Trichechus manatus. Next base: position 16,316,668 of record NW_004443949.1, on the reverse strand, counting down.
CTAATAAACTTTGGTCTCCATACATTTTCCTATTCTAGACATTTCATAGCAGTGGGATTATAAAAGATTTGTCCATTTTTGACTTATTTCACTCAGCATAATGATTTCAAGGCTCATTTGTGTTGTAGCATGTTTCGGGACTTTATTTTACTTTTGCTGAGTAATATTCCATTGCATATATATACCACGTTTTGTTTATCCATTCATCTGTTGATGGTCACTTGGGTCGTTTCTACCTTTTGGCTATTATGGATAATACTGCAATAAAACAATGGTCTACATATGTCTGAGTCACTGTTTTCAATATTTTTGTGTATATACTTAGGAGTGGGTTTGCTGGGTCATATGATAATTCTACGATAAATATTTTGAGGAACTGCCAAACTTTTTCCAATAACTGTAATAATTTACAATTTTATAGGCAATGATAAGGGTTCTAATTTCTTCACATCCTCATCAACACCTTTTGTTTTTCATTTTTTTCATCACTACCATTTCAGTGGTGATGAGGTGGTATCTCATTGTGGTTTTGGAGTGCATCTCCCTAATGGCTAATGAGATTGAATATCTTCTCATGTGCTCATTGGCCATTCGTATATCTTCATTGGTAAATGTCTATTCAAGTCCTTTGCTTATTTTTTCACTGGATTGTTTGTCTTTTTGTTGATGAATTGTAGGAGTTCTTTATATATGTTGGATGTTAAACCCTTGTCAGGTAGGTATATGCTTCTCCAAAATTTTCTCCCAACTGCAGATTGTCTTTTCCCTTTGACTAAATAGGCCTTTGAGGCACAAAAAGTTTCAATTTTGATGAAATCCAACTTACCTATTTTGTCTGTTACTGCCCATGCAGTCATGTCATATCTACTAGTCCATTGTCAGAAAACTAGATCCTGAAGTACTACCTCCATGTTTTTGTTCCAAGAGTTTTACAGTTTTATTCTTTCAGTTAGGTCTTTGGGCCATTTTGAGTTAGTTTTCATGTATGGTGTATGTTATGGATCTGTGTTCATTCTTTTACTTGTGGGAATTCAAGAGTCCCAGCACCATTTATTAAAGAAAAAATTCTTTCCTCATTGAGTGGACTTAGGCCGCTTATCAAAAATCAATTGACTATAGATGCATGATTTTATTTCTGGACACTCAATTCTATTACATTGTTTTATGTGTCTATCATACCAGTACAAGATAGTTTTGATTACTGTAGCTTTATAGTGTTTTAAAATTGGTAATTGTGGTGTATCACACTGGTTGATTTTCAGAAAATGAACCACTTTTGGTTTCATTGAACACATTTCACTTAATCATGTTATATAATTTTTAAAATATGCTTTTGGAATCAGTTTACTAATATTTTGGTGTTGATTTTTGCATATATATTCATAATAGATATTGGTCTGTAGTTTTCTTATGATCTCTTTCATATCAGAGTAATGGTAGCCTCACAAAATGAGTTAGGAAGTGTTTCCTCCTCTTCTACATTTTGAAAATATTCAAGAAGTATTAGAGTAACTTTTCTTTTTTTTTTAATATATATATTTTTTTATTGTACTTCAGGTGAAGGCTTAGAGAACAAATAGTTTC
>NW_004443949.1:16312058-16314087 GCF_000243295.1 Trichechus manatus latirostris | reverse complement strand
ATTGTGTACTGTCTCACCCTTCACCCAAGATACCACTTATCTATTGCCTATTTAGTATTCTCCCCCACCTGTTCCATCCCTTGTAACCGACAAAGATTCTTACATTTTGTGTGTGAACTTTTTCATGGGTTTTTACAATAGTGGTCTCATACAGTATTTGTCCTTTTGTGATTGAATTATTTCACTCAGCATAATGTCCTCCATTTCATCCATGTTATGAGATGCTTCACAGATTCATCATTGTTCTTCCTTGTTGCATAGTACTCCACTGTGTGTATATACCAGAGTTTGTGTATCCATTCATCTGTTGATGGGCATCTAGGTTGTTTCCATCGTTTTGCTATTGTGAAGAATGCTGCCATGAACTTAGGTGTGCATATGTCTATTTGAGTGATGACTGTTATTTCTCTAGGATATATTCCTTGGAGTGGGATTGCTGGATCGAATGGTATGTTTATTTCTAGCTTTCTAAGGAAGTGCCATATCATTTTCCAAAATGGTTGTATCATTTTGCGTTCCCACCAGCAGTGCATAAGAGTTCCCATCTCCCCCGCAGCGCCTCCAACATTTGTCATTTTCAGTGTATTTGATTCGTGCCGTAATGCCGGGGTGAGATGGTACCTCACTGTGGGTTTAATTTGTATTTTCCTAATGGCTAGTGATCGCGAGCATTTCCTCGTGTCTGTTGGCCATTTGAATGTCTTCTTTGGTGAAGTGTATATTCATTTATTTTGCCCTTTTTTTAATAGGATTATTTGTCTTTTTGTTGTAGAGGTGTTGGATTTTCTTGTAGATTATGGAGATTAGACCTTCGTCTGACTTGTACTGTCCAAAAATTTTTTCCCAGTCTGTAGGTTCTCTTTTTACTCTTTTGGTGAAGTCTTTGTAAGAGCACAGGTGTTTGATTTTTAGAAGATCCCAGTTATCTAGCTTACCTTTTGGGGTTTGTGCATTGATGGTTACGGTTTGTATCCTGTTAATGCTGTGTATTAAGACCTGTAGCATTGGTCCTATATTTTCTTCTATGAACTTTATAGTTTTGGCTTCATATTCAGGTCTTTAATCCATTTTGAAGTAGTTTTTGTATATGGCGTGAGGTATGGGTCCTGTTTCATTTTTTTGCAGATGGATATCAAGTTTTACCAGCACCATTTGTTAAAAAGCCTGTCTCTTCCCCATTTTATAGACTTTGGGGTCTTGTGGAAGAGCAGGTGACCAAAGGTGGATGGATTAAAATCTGGGTTCTCATTTTTGTTCCATTGGTCAATGTATCTGTCTTTGTACCAGTACCAGACTGTTTTGATTACTGTAGCTGTATAGTAGGTTTTGAAGTCAGGTAGTGTGAGTTCTCCAACTTTACTCTTCTTCTTCAGTAGTGCTTTACTTATTCGGGGCTTCTTCCCTTTCCATATAAAGTTTATGATTAGTTTTTCCATCTCTTTGAAGAATGTTGTTGGTATTTGGATCAGGATTGCATTTATTTGTAAATTGCTTTTGGTGGAATCTCATTTTCACAGTGTTGAGTCTACCTATTCATGAGAATGGTATGTTTTTCCACTTAGGTAGTTCTCTTTGGGTTTTTTGCAGTACTGTTCTGTAGTTTTCTTTGTATAGGTCTTTTACATCCCTGGTCAGATTCATTCCTAAGTATTGTAACTTTTTAGGGGCTATTATAAATGGTATTGTTTTCCTGATTTCATTTCATCGTTCTCCTTATTGGTGTATAGGAATCAAACTGATTTTTTTAATGTATATCTTGTATCCTGCTACTCTGCTGAATCTTTCTATTAGTTCCAGTAGTTTTTTCGTGGAGTCTTTAGGGTTCTCTATCTATAGTATCATATCATCTGCAAACAGGGACAGTTTAACTTCTTTATTACCAATTTGGATGCCCTTTATTTCTCTCTCTTGCCTTATTGCTCTAGCTAGAACTTCCAGCACAATGTTAAATAGGAGTGGTGATAAAGGGCTTGCTTGCCTTGTTCCTGTTCTCAAGGGGAATGTTTTCAGCCTCTCTCCATTAAGAATG
>NW_004443949.1:16309895-16310891 GCF_000243295.1 Trichechus manatus latirostris | reverse complement strand
GTTTTGGATCTTGTTGAGGATTGCTCTGTGGCCTAAGATGTGGTCTATTCTGGAGAACGTTCCATGTGCTTTGGAAAAGAATGTGTAATTTGCAGCGGTTGGATGGATTGTTCTATATATGTCTATGAGGTCAAGTTGGCTGATTGTGCCCTTCAGGTCTTCTGTATCTTTGCTGACTCTTTTTAGTCGTTCTGTCCTTACTGAGAGTGGTGTGTTGAAGTCTCCTACTATTATTGTGGCACTGTCAATTTCTTTTTGCAGTGTTGTTAGAGTTTGTTTTATGTATTTTGGGGTCCTGTCATTGGGTGCGTAGATGTTTATTATGGTTATGTCTTCATGATGGATCATCCCTTTAATCATGATATAGTGTCCTTCATTGTCTTTTATAGTGGATTTTGTTTCAAAGTCTATTTTATCTGAGATTAGAATTGCCACTCCTGCTCTTTTTTGGTACATGTTAGCTTGATATATTTTTTTCCAACCTTTGACTTTTAGTAAATTCACATCTTTGTTTCTAAGATGTGTCTCTTGTAGACACCATACTGATGGATCCTGTTTTCTTATCCATTCTGTCACTCTCTGTCTCTTTATTGGTGCATTGAGTCCATTTACATTCAGTGTAATTATTATTAGATGTGAGTTTGTTGCTGTCATTTTGTGGTGCTTTTTTTTGTGGTGCTGAAGTTTTCCTTGTTCTTCTTACTCTCTTGTGTTGAGTTAATTTTGTTTGTGGATATTTTTTCATTTCTTTTGTTTTTGTAGGTTTTGTTTTTGCTGAGACTTTATGTTTTTCCTGTTTATTTTTATGAGTATGTTTGTTACCTTTCTTTGTGGTTACCGTGAATTTAACCCTTATCTTTCTATGTTTGAATCAGTTTACCATTACTTTGTATCGCCTTGTCTTCCTCTCTGTTAGAAGGTTCTATACCTATGCCGTTTATTCCCTCTTTTATTGTTTTGATGTTGTTGTCATTTACTGATTAACTGCTCTGATTC
>NW_004443949.1:16300558-16307619 GCF_000243295.1 Trichechus manatus latirostris | reverse complement strand
CAGTGCGGGTGGGTGGAATCCAAGCAGCCTGTGCTTCCTGGACAAAAGACTGTGGTCATGGGAAGCAGAGGAGGCCGAGTGGGGGTGAAGAAGGGTGGGGGGTGGGAAAGCGTATATCGCAAATTACTGGTTGTTTTGTCTCCTGCTGGAAGCTCCATGAAGCTGCTTTCTCATAACCCCTGTTTGCTGGTCTCTGATAGGAATCCAAGATGGCCAAGCAGCCCTGTTTTATCTGATAGGGGACCTCTGCATGAATCTCTCCTCGTTCTCCATTCTCTGTCAGTTTTCTCACTCCTTTTGGTGCTTGGCTGAGTTCTTTATCTCTTCATTTGATGTTTTAGGGTTTCAGGATTGCTGTTTTCTGTGTTCGGCTCAGTTTTTTGGATCTTTGCTGTGGAAGCATGGCATGATACTTCTGCCTAGAATGCCATTTTGCCGGAAGTCTTCCTGGAGTGACTTTTATAAATATTTTGTAGAATTCCCCAGTGAAGCAATTCTGGTCCAAGATTTTTCTTTTTTGGGAGTTTTTTGAGTACCAATTCAATCTCTTCAAGTTTATGCATTTGTTGACATCTTCCATTTCTTTTTGAGTCAGTGTAGTCAGTTTATATGTTTCTAGGCACCTGTTTATTTCATCTAAGTTGTATAATTTTTGGTGTACAATTGTTCATAGTATTTTCTTATGATCATTTTTAGTTCTGTGGGGTTTGTTGTAATGACCTCACTTTCATTTCTTAGTTTAGATATTTGTGTCTTTTCTTTTTTTTTTTCTTTATCAGTCTAGCTAAAGGTTTGCAACTTTATTCCTCCATCACTAAAATTAACTCAGCTTTTGAGACCAAATTTCAGCTGAGAATGGAAAACAAACTGGCTTTTTTTAAAAAAAAAGTGTGTCTTCTGAGTGAAGCTCGTATACTTCCCTTTTTTTCTTTTTTCTCTACCTCTGAGCTTTCTAGGAATGCTGTGAATTCCTAGGAGGGAGTATGTATTTCCTCAGAATCAGGGGAGGGATGGCTTGCCCTAATTAAGTTGACTGTCTTGTATGGCATTTGCTGAGATGTTTAGAGACTGCCCTTTGTGTTTTGCATGTCTGCTGTGCTAACAGTATGTCCCACCATACATTTTGGCTTTGAAGACATCTCTTTATCATATAACTGACACAAAAGACGAAACCAAACCTTTTGCCATCAAGTCAATTCTGACTGATAGCAACCCTATAAACAAAGTCCATCCTCATTCAGTCACTCTCAACCATAGCATGAAAGTATTTCGGATATGCTTCCATACCACACTAAGTGCCGAGGACTCCACGATGGTTTCTCAGGTTTATTCCCCTGTTTTCATTCAAACTTTGCTGTTATGCTATGTTTTTACCAGGCAGGATTCAGAGTCCCTGGAGAGACTTGCAGTCGGCTACACCCTAGGAAGCAAAGAATAGATAGCACTACGCTACAAATCTCTAATTTATCTGTGATTCCTGCCATCCCTTTCTCTTGAAGGGCAAACAGGGTTCAAAACTCCCACACCTGTTCCTAAACGTTTTGTTAGAGGGTCAGTGAAAAAGAGAAAGCCTCTCATTGAGATGGATTGACAGTGGCTGTAAACATAGCAATGGTTGTGAGGATGACACAGAACTGGGCAGTATTTCATTTTGTTGTACATAGGGTCGCTATGAGTTGGAACTGACTGGACAGCAACTAACAGCAACAACAGTCCAAACATGGATAAGTATAAAAACAAAATTTATAAGAATGCATTCAGAGCAGCAGTATATTGATACAAAATCATCTTTTCTAATTTTAAATTAATTCTTTGGTGTGTTTTCAACAAGAGAAATTCAAATGGGATTAAAAAGAAAAGATACAGGAAGAAAAAGAGAATGGAAGGACAAAAAAGAAAGAGGAATAATCATCACAGTACCTCCTGTGCATATATAATAGAAAAGATTATCCTTATGAATTAAGATGCTTGTGTATGATACAGAGTTTTTGTTGTTATGTACTACTGAGTTGGTTCCGACTCATAGCAACCCTATATACAACAGAATGAAACACTGTTCAGTCCTGCACCATCCTCACAATCCTTGCTATGTCTGAGCCCATTGTTGCAGCCACTGTGTCAATCCATCTCATTAAGGATCTTCCTCTTTTTCACTGACCCTCTACTTTATCAAGCTTGATGTCCTTCTCCAGGGACTTGTCCCTCCTAATAACACGTCCAAAGTATGTGAGACAAAGTCTCGCCATCCTCACTTCTAAGGAGCACTCTGATTGTACTTCTTCCAAGACAGATTTGTTCATTCTTCTGGCAGTCGATGATATATTTAATATTCTTTGCCAGCACCATAATCCAAAGGTGTCATTTCTCCTTCTGTCTTCCTTATTCATCCTCCAGCTTTCGTATGTATATGAGCGGACTGAAAACACCAAGGCTTGGGTCAAGCGCACTTTAATCCTCAAAGTGACATCTCTGCTTTTTAACACTTTAAAGGGGCCTTTTGCAGCAGATTTGCCCAATGATACAAGGTAAAATCGTTAAATTCCAAGTAACTAAATTTATGTTTTAGAGTAATTTAAAATCAATAATCGGCAGCCTTTGATAAATTTTAGCTCATTTTTTAAAATTTTAACTGATTTTTTTAAACATGCTTTGGAAGGACAAAATAATCATTTTCTTGTAGTACTGAGTAAATAAATGAATCATGAAAGAAGAGCCATTGCTTTCTTTTTCATTGCTCTCAGATTTACTATAATTTCCCAATTGACCTCAGCTGAAATCTTTGCCTCCCTGAATGACTACTAAAATTTTCTTAGAAAAAAATCCAAGGTATTATCTTTATCCCCAAGAGAAATTTTACTCTTTTTATTGCTGCATAATCTTTATTATGGCGTTCTTTATTACTCAGATCAGTTTATTAAAAATATTTGGTCAGGGTCAGATAGTATAATTCCATGGACTTTTGAGTGTTTACAATGCATTAGTTTCAGACTTCTTGGTATAGAAGAAAATGTTGACAACCTTATCTGCTTCACGCATCCTATAGTATGATCAACAAACAGAGACAACTATAAAATTCAATTTCTATGTAAGTGGAAAGATCAGCTTTTGAAAACAGCAGATATGGAGCCCATTTTGAGAAGCAGTAGATGAGAGAAAGATTGCAGAAAAGAGACTGGTGTGCAGATGGATCTTAACTGTGATGGAATATTACTAAAACTAACCCCACAAGTAGTTTCCTGCCGTAGGTAATAAACGTTGAAAATGGGTTAGACCTGGTGCATGAAAAAAAAGGCATGAAAAATATCAGAGAAAACATTGTTGGAAAGCATGTCTAAGGGAGGAAGAACAGGAGGGCTAGTGGTGAAAGGAGAGAAAGAAGCAGGCTATTGGAGTTCATGTTGATGTTAGCTGCTTTGGAGTCAGCCCCTGACTCATGGCAAACCCATGCATAATAAAACAAAATGCTGCTAGGTCCTGGGTCATCCCCATGATTGGTTGCAGATAAGACTGTTGCGATCAATAGGGTTTTCATTGGCTGATTTTTGGAAGTAGATTACTAGGCCTTTCTTCCTTGTGTATCTTAGTATGAAAGCTCTGCTGAAACATGTTTGGCATCTTGTTGTTGTTAGTTGCACTCCAGTTAATTCCAACTCATGGCGACCCCAAGTGTGCAGAGTAGAACCGCTTCATAGTGTTTGCAAGGCTGTGACCATTCTGAAACAGATATCCAGGTGCCTCTAGGTGTGTTTGAACCACCAACATTTCGGCTAGTAGTCAAGCACTTAACTGTTTTTGCTACTCAGGGACTCCTTTCAGCTTCACAGCAATATGCAGTCCTCCACTGATAGATGGGTGGTGACTGTGCATGAGGCGCATTGGCCTGAGTCAAACCCAGGTCTCCGCATGGAAAGTGAGAACTCTACTACTGAATTACTACTCATCTACGTTGAAGTTTTTAAGCCTATGGAAACAAGAACACATCACTGAAGCAGAAGCAACACTGATTACCACCCCCCCACACACACTCAACACACACACACACACACACACACACACACACACACACACACACAAATAGGCACCATTTATGAAATTCCTGAAGTTAACCACCACAAGAATAGGGAGCTCTTAAACAAAGAAAGTAAAAAATGCCACCTGAACTCCTCATCCTGCCATCCTCCAATCTGTTCTTGCTGGTACAGAAAAATTCTACAAAGCTTGTCATGAACAGGGAAAGTCAACTTATATCTGAAGAAAGCTACTATAAGAATAAAACAGTGACAATCAAAAATCTTAGACATGAAAATACTGCTTATGGGTCACCCTGAAAAAAGTCACGAAGAAGAGTAAAACTTTAAAGCATTTTTTGCTATTAATAAAATAAAATTAAATAAGAAACTACAAATATGAAGGAAACATAACAAATTTCATATTCAAAATCTCATGATCATAATTGTACAATTGGACAAACAATGGAAAGATGCAAAATAAGAGTAAGCTCAACAAAGGAAAAACAGCTGAAGCACAGGACAAAATCATCACACAAATGTTACAAGGTGCCATGGAAGAATAGATAAAAACTGAAAATAAAGTAGAAAGCGTGAAGCAGAAAAATGAAGGAAATGCATAAACACACACATGAATGCATATATACTTATTTATAGATATAGATGTAGGTATACATAGAGGTGTATAAATTGTAGTCCCTGAAAAACAAACACAAAACATTGGATAATAAACAATATTCAAAATTGAAATAGTGAAACTTTGTAATAATAATTGTAAAAAAACAAAAAAACAAAAAACAGGATCTGTCTATCAATAAGGTTAATCCTGTGCCTGAAAAATTGATCTAGAATGGAGAACCTAGAAAAACTGTACACTAGAAAACTTATATTTGAAGGACGATGGAAAAAAAAAAATCCTTGGTATCACAGTTCAGGCAACAAAGCCAAGACACTCACAAAAGAAATAAAGTTGATCTCAGACTTATTATCAGAAACATAAAAAGGAAGTCAACAGTGGAGCAACATTTTCAAGAAACTTGAAACGAACAGATTGAATACAAAGCTTTATATCCAAGCTCTTCCTGTATCCAAGACTGTAGATAAACATCATAAACATGCAAGTTGTGGTCTTTGTTGTTAATTGCCCTTGAGTTGATCTTGAATTATGGTGGCCCCATAAGTGCTGAGGAGAATTGCTCAGTACAATTTGCAAGGCTGTGATCTTTCAGAAGCAGATGGGCTGACCTGTCTTCCAGGTGCCTTTGGGTGTGTTCAAACCGCCAACCTTCTGGCTAGTAGTTCAGTGTTTACTTATTTCTATCACCCAGCAACTCCAAATATGCAAGAACTCAAGGAAAACTGAACTCATGACCCATCCATGAAGAATCTGTTAGAAAACAAGCTTCATCCAAAGCAAAGGAATAAAGGAAACTTCAGCAAAGAATTGATGAAAGACACTTGTTATATTTAATGATATAGATTTAAAATGAAGTGAAAAATGATGATTTGAACATTAAAATAATATTAACTACATAATTATAATTTTTAAGTCCTGGGTCCATATTGATGTTCAATGAACACGCAAGTAAATAAAAGAGACAGTGGTAAGAAAACATCTTCTTTACAGAAGAATATAGGCTAATAATTCTTAGGGATGATTTCCTCAATTAAAAAAAATAAAATAAAACACTAACCCTCAGAAGGGTATACTTTAAATTAAAGATATTTTCCAGAGAATTTTTCTGTTCAAGTTTTATGATGCTGTGTTACAGATGGAAATGCTAAAATATGTCCTAGAGTTATAGATTATTAATGAACTATGAATTAAATTATCTGAAAAATTAATTACTAAGCATTTGTCTGTTAAAAGTGCTATTTTAATTCATCAAGGGTCATATAAATTTTTTATGAATCATGAATAAACGTGTAAAGGATTTCTTTGCCTTTACTACAGCATATAAACCAAAAAACTATTATTTGTAATTTAATAGATGTAGGAATTCAAGCAAAGTTTAAATAGACTTTTTGAATCACATGATTTCACCACTTACTACAGGTAATAAAAAATTTTCCAGTAGAAAGAGAGAGAAAGAGAGGGAAAGAGGTGTGGTAGGGGGTGGGGTGGGGGGGTGGAGGGAGATTAATGGATAAGGTCAAAACAATATATTGAATCTGTAATCAAATTTAATATATGAAAAACACCTTAATTATTACATAACAGTACATTTTTAAAATGCTGCTAGTGGCAGAGAGTGATTGAAGATGTAAAAATTTATTTTTAATATATATAATAATGACTATCCTATTCACAGATTATTCAGGTATAAACAATCTTATCATTTGAATTCAGAGAAAATAAACTTGAGGGAAAGTGCATACTGTGCACATTAACCCATTATAAATTATTTATTTCCAGTTACATAAGCAAGTTCAGGCAGTATCAGTCATGATTGACCCAGATAACCAGAACTACCCAGATGAAACAACGTCTTGTTGAGAACAATAAACGTATGTTGCTTTAAGCCCCGAAGTCTTGGTGTGATTTGTTATTCAGAAATAGCTAACTGATATAAGTTTGCAAGGTATTTGTGAGGGTCAAGTGGATAATATCTAGCATACTCTATCTATTTTGACCGTCTTCATTCTTCTTTGATATTGGCATGGGTAAAATAATCTGTGTCATCAGCACGGGGAGAGGGGGCATAGACAATTTCATTATCAGCTGCATTATGGCATTCAACTTGCCCTCCTCACATCCTTGAGCAATGTATTCCCAGAATCTCATTTTGATTGGTCATTTCCTGAGGCTACTTCCAGTACCAATTACTAATCGATCAACTTCTGGACAAGAAAAGATGTCTCACCAAAAGGTGTAATCAAGGGAAGAGTAAGACTCTATTAAAAAAAAAAAAAAAAAGCAGATGCATTTTCAAAATGGCGCTCTAGGCAGAAGCACCACGCCGTCCCTCCACAGCAAAGATCTGAAAAACTAAGCCAAACAGAGAATACAAAAATCCTGAAACCCTAAAACATCAAATGAAGAGATAAAGAACT
>NW_004443949.1:16234754-16295433 GCF_000243295.1 Trichechus manatus latirostris | reverse complement strand
TGAAGTACAATAGAAAAAATGAAAACAAAACAAAAAAAAACAGGTTGAGAAGTTAGAGGGTTGATAAGTTGTGGGGTTGTTAACCAATGTCATAAAACAACATGTGTACGTCTGTTTCATGAGAAACTATTTGTTCTGTAAGCCTTCACCTGAAGTACAATAGAAAAAATGAAAACAAAACAAAACAAAACAGTAAGGTAGGAAAAAAAATGAGCATAATAAAGGAAAATCAGCAAAAGATGGTGAAGCACTTTATCACCTCTGGGCTGAAGGTGCATTGGGATTGAGCAGTGACTTGGATCCACAGAAAGCTGTACCTGAAATAGAGAGAGACCCGCTGAACTATCAGTGTGGCTACTGATAAAGGAAAGCAGCCTCTGCTAACCCTGGGACAGCAAGGAGGGAGCTAGGCGAATAAATACCTTGATCTTATTCTGGTCTAATGCCTCCTATTGGCAAATGCTAATCGGGAGGTAGAAGGCAAGGCAGTCCCTCAAATCAGTCCATAGATATCATCTTCCCTGTGCTATAAGCAGAGATGTAATAGATTTGGAGGGATTAACAGACAATATCAGAGGGGTCGTTCCATAAATTCCCATCTTTATAACAATTTATGTTACTCTTCCCAGTCTGAATACTGATGTTCAATTTTTCCATGAAGTTTTCAAGTTTTATGTGCAAATACCAATATTATTGATCATTGCCATATTTTATGAAAGGTGATATGAATTAATATGGATCTAATATTGAAAATATAAATTTATTTCTGTGCTTTAAATGATGGTTTTTTGTGAGGAAATGAAAAGTAAATTCTTATTTGCTTCCTCTGAGTTTTCTTTCATTACAAAGGAATTTCATTATAAAGTTCTTAATAATACAGAATAAAATCAGTATTTGTAATTCAGTAATAGATATATAAATTATAAAATTGGGTAAGGCTACTCTAGATAGGTAAGCATTTGCGTGACGGTCAATATATATTTATACCTTCAGAGTACCTAGAGAACTTTTGAGGGCATATATTTTCCATGCCTTTATAAAGCCAACACACTACTAGACAGTACTGGTTGAAATCATCTTTTTAAAAAATTTGAAATGGTTTAATCTTTTCTTTGTCTCTCTATCTCTCTCTCTCTGTATATATATATGTATATGTATACATATATATGCACACCAGACACACACATATTCACACATATTCACACATATGCATATATAATTAATTACTTAAGAATATCAAAATCTAAACAAATGGACTCTTCAATGTATACTTTTGTACATTTAAAATAATTGGGTTTCCAGAGGCTTTATACTGTACTTTATTGCATGGACAAATCCTTGTTTTTATTTATGACAGTTTTGTTTTCAGTATCACTGGGATTAGCTCAGTTATTACATCAGTGGAGAAAATCCAAGAAAATAATATCTTACTTCCAGGTAAATTTAATTCACTTAGGTTCCATAATATTTACAAAGCATTTATTATACCTCCTGAGATTTGAGAAAGGAGCTATGGTAGCCCAAATGGTTAAGGGCTCAACTGCTAACCAAAAGCCTGGCAGTTCAAACCCACTCAGCAGCTCCACAGGAGAAAGACCTGGGGATCTACTTCTGTAAAGATTCAAAACCAATCCACTATCACAGAGTCGATTCCAACTCATAGCAACCTCATAGAGTTTCCAAGACTGTAAATCTTTATGGAAGCAGACTCCTACATCTTTCTCCTGCGGAGCCACTGGTGGTTTCAAACTGCCAATCTTTCTGTTAGCAGTTGATTACTTTACCCACTGAGCCATCAGAGCTCCTGCTGTAAAGATCACAGCCAAAACAAACCCGTCCGGCAGTCCTACTCTGTCACATGGGTAGCTATGTGTTGGAATCAACTCGATGACACCTAACAACAACAACGTATGCTTTGGGAATGAAGAGGTTGTCGATGGTGATGTCATTAACTGAGAAAAAGAATAATAAGGAACATACACTGGTCAATAAAGATTCTATTATGCATGCATTTTGTCTGAGGTGTCTATAAGATGTCCAAGTAGTGATATAGAGAAGAATACTTGATACATGGTTTCTGACAGTCATTGGAGATGAGTGGCCAAATATATATTTGGAAGTCTGCAGTACACAGGGGAATGATTTCATCTATATTGAGTTTGAAGAATATAAATAGAAGGATTCAGGACAAATTAAAGTTATATTGGCTATTCCAAGTTGAGGAGCAAAGCCATTTTTAGTTTTGTTTCCAGAATTTAAGAATTTTTCAAATATCTATTATAATCAAAATATGTAGGACAGTAATTTTCAATTTTCCTCCATACAATGTATTATTTTGGCAAAGAAATCTACTAAATAATTCTGTGTACTTAGTAGTATGATGACTGACACAGAGTTCAGTTATCAAAGAGTGGAGCAATAGAGAGGCATGTTCAATGTAGGTAATTGAATTATCAGATTTTGACCACTGATTGGATATGTTGACTCAACAGCAAAGAGGGGTGGGGGAAGGATTTAACAAACACAGATTGCTATGAAGAAAATGATGCATTACTGCAAGACTCAAGAGAAGAAACAAGCTTAGGAAGAAAGTTGGGTTTTACTTGCTGACTTCCAAGTTGTTGATAAAAGACCCAGATGAGATTATCTTACGTATAGATGAAAATACACAACAAGAGCTTGCAAGAGGATTAGAGGAAGGCAGCAGTCTTTAGTTGGATAAAATACTCATTTCTAGTTAGTGAAAAAGAAAACAAAACAAAAACAAAAACATCCTACAGAATTTAAGAGCTATAATTTTTTAGGAACCAGATGCATTGGATATGTAATACTATCTACTGACTTCTAATATTCAGTTGCTGGTAGAGAAACAGAGAATCATTTAAAGTTACTGTGACCTAGCACTAACTTTACTTATATAACTCAATTATGGTTGTACTACCTTTACTACCCTTAGTTTAAATTTCAAGAGTATAATCCTAAAAACTGACATCATATGTATGTACGTATGTATATATAAATTTCTTCCTTTTTTTCTTTCATTCTTTCCTTTTTTCTTGAAAATAAACAAGATGTATTTTATTTTATGGTTATTTGCCAGACTGAATAACTTTGTGACAATTGTTTCAATGTCATATTGAGAATGAGAAGCAGTAAACAACTCAGATATTGGAATCAGAAGGACCTGGTTTCAATTCTTGGTTTTGACATTTACTATCTACTATCTGGAGTCCTGGTGGCACAGTGGTTAAGAGCTATGGCTGCTAACTATAAAGTGGGCAGTTTGAATCCACCAGCTGCTCCTTGGAAACCCTATGAGGCAGTTCTACTCTGTCTAGGGTCGATATGAGTTGGGATAGACTGATAGCATTTTTTTTTTTTTTTTTTTTTTGGTATCTGGAACCCTGGTGGCACAGTGGTTAAGAAGTCGGCCACTAACTAGGCAGTTCGAATCCACCAGCTGATCTTTGGAAACCCTATGGGGCAGTTCTACTCTGTCCTGCAGGGTCACTGAGTCAGAATCAACTCGATGGCAACTGGTTTGTTTGGGTTTACCTACTATCTGCATTATCTTAAGAAATTCATGTAATCTCTAAGTCTCAATTTCTTCCCATGTAAAATAAATGTATCTCTCTCATAGATCTGTTGTCAGGATTAAAAATGATAATGTAATATTAGCCAGGATTCTTTAATTACAAGATTCAAAAATTCAACTCAAACTTTGCTAAAATAAGCTGAATTTATTGTCTCATATAACTGCATTGTCCTTCATGGCAATCAGCATTAAGAACAGAATGATCAAGGGGCTCGAACATTGTCAGCAGGCCTTGTCCCTCTGCTTCAATTTCCTGTATGCTAGTTCTGTTCACAGGTAGATTTTTTTCTTGTAGTACCCAATGTGGCTGCCTGAAAATACCTCATGGGAATATCTAGTCAAACTTTAGAAAAACAGACTGGAGTTCAGGAGAGAAATCAGGAATGGTGATGTGGGAGTCATAGAAACAATAGCTACAATTTACAGTTTGTCTTTTGTGAGCCAAGCAGTTGATATACATTATTTTATATAATCCTCAAAATCTTCAAAGTAGGAAGTCTGCTCTTTTAAAAAGGAGGAAACTGGACCTGAAAGAGATTAAAAAACTTGCTCAAAGTCACACAATTAATAAGCTACAAACTTAATAAGTGTCTTAACCAAGATGACTTATCTGGAATGTTTGAATCTAGAACTTACGATTTTTAATACAGCATGTTTCTATCTATTTGAGTGATAATTGAAGCAATGGATGCAAATAAGCACATCTTACTCAGGAAAATATCTGAATTATTGTCTAGTGTACACACAAAGCCAACGTTTCTTTTTATTTACCATAACTAAGTACCATAGACATCACACGTAAACGTACAGACAACTCTGTGTTTTAGGTTTCTGGCTTTGGGGTTATTTTGTAAAATTTCTTTAGCTTCTCTTCATCTGTCCAGCATCAGTTAGGTCATCCAGATACTTCTGCTAGAGATAAAATTTAAACTGTGACAATACCATTTCTGTTTGCCTCTATAAGCTCTGTTTTCTGAAAAGTATTAAATTGATATCAAATTAGTTGAACTTTACTGCAGTAGAGACTGCTATTTATTCACCAAAAATCCATTTTCTCTTCTTCTTCTTGTACACACAGCTATCTTACATCCTCCAACCTTCTTTGCATTTGGTTATAGCCATGTGACTGCTTTCTAGGCAATGGTTCATGAGAGAAGTGATAGGTGCCATTTTGAGACTAAACTTAGAAAGTGTACTTCATTCCAGACTGCATCTCCCTTTATTCCAGCTGGATTTCTTCAATAACAAGGCCTAGGGAATGAGAGAAACAAATATCCAAAAGGGCCTGGCCCTCTGACTCGCTATGTGATATAAGCTACCTACTAATCAAGAAAACTGCACCAGACTATTATATGAGGGAGGCATAAACTTCTATTGTGTTTGAGTCATTTGACATATTGCTATATTTGTTATTATAGCCTAGCTGTACTAACACATTGATATATAAATATGCATCAATATCTCAGAGGGTTCAGTTTTTCTTACTCTTATTTAGAAGTAAAATTAGAAATTTACAAACGTAGTATAAAATCCATAATTTTTACCCAGTGTTTTCTCACTGCTAGTTTGTACATCAAGTAAAGAAGTGATTGCCAATTCAGTTAATATTGAATAGTATAAAATATTTAATTCAGTTTTTGTGCTAACATAGTAAATCTGTCAAAACTTTTGCCTCTAATATTCCTATAAAAGAAAGATGATTTTAATGCTATGTTTATAATTATCACAAAACTTTCATTTATTTCTTTTTTATCATCTATTGGACAGAACATGAAGCAAAGCAATTTTTTCATCACTGCTAAGTTCTTCTGAGAACTAGAAGTGATATTACAGTTACTCATTTATGACACTGCCTAGAAAGTAAAGTTAATGTGAGAAAATTATGAAAGGACAAGAGAAATCTTAATAACCGGATCTTGGCATAACAAAGAAGTCCTTGAAATTCTCAGACTTGAAATAATCTACTGTAATTTTCTCAGGAGCTTTTTGGTTCTAATTAAGCTTGTCTTTTGTGACTGAATTTTAATTAGTATGGATGTTGATACTTTAGAATTTCTGAGCTTGAATTAAACTTCATAAATTCATGAGACCAAAAAAGAATAATTCAATGAGCTTAGAATTTTAATAAGGGCATTTAAAAATGCTGACATTCTTCAAATTATAGCTGCTATGTCATCTCAAAATACTTCCATACAACTAGTTTAAAGAACCTGACTGAATTAACCAGTCAGTAAAGTCAAAATAGTTCAAATACCCACCAAAGGCAATATTTGAAAAGAAATAACATTTTAGCTGACTTATTTGGTTTTAAACTAAAAAAAAAAAAAAGACTCAAATAGCTCCATAGAGACAGACTTGAAGTATTTTTCAAGGTGCATTTTTGATGTTCAAACAATACTGTTTTAATTGGATGATTTTTCTGAAAAGCTAATGTCTGTTTCACTTTAGTTACTGAAAACTTTACCAAGCAGAAAATGTGGTGGAGGTGTTTCAGTTTTAATTATTATTATTTTTGTTGATTGACTTTTAATATGTCTTTTAATTTGTTTACTTTTTAAGGATTGTTTAGAATATGGTAATAAAACAATATCACTTATCGTTTTTACCATCTGTCATAGATTGAATTACGTCCCCCAAAAATATGTGTATCAATTTGCCTAGGTCATGATTCCTAGTACTGTGTGATTGTCTACCACTTTGTCATCTGATGTGATTTTCCTCTGTTTGTAAATACTATCTCTATGATGTTACTGAGATGGGATTAGCAGCAGTTATGTAGACTCAATCTACAAGATTAATCTACAACATAAGACAATCTCTTTTGAGATATAAAAGAGAGAAGGGAGCAGAGAGACAGGGGGACCTCATAACACCAAGAAAGCAACACCGGTAGCAGACCGTTTCCTTTGGACCTGAGGTTCCTGCACAGAGAAGCTCCTAGACCATGGGAATATTGATGACAAGGACCTTCTTCCAGAGATGACAGAGGCAGAAAGTCTTCTCCTGGAGCTGGCACCCTGAATTTGGACTCTTAGCCTCCCAGACTGTGAGAGAATAAACTTCTGTTTGTTGAAGCCATCCACTTGTGATATTTCTATTGTAGCAGCTCTAGATGACTAAGACACCATCCATGACACTATTGAATTTCACTGACAAGAATTAAGTGAAAAGCTTGAAACTGATTCTCAAACTTAAGTGTGAGATACTTTAGTATCACCATCATCTGGAAAGCTTGACAAAACTTTCAAAATTCCTAAAATCACAATGAAAGAGGGAAAATTACTACAAACCTTACAGATATATGATGAATTTTAAAAGGAATACT
The DNA here is from genome assembly GCF_000243295.1 of Trichechus manatus latirostris. NCBI lineage: Eukaryota > Metazoa > Chordata > Mammalia > Sirenia > Trichechidae > Trichechus > Trichechus manatus. The sequence continues at coordinate 16,288,513 of NW_004443949.1, read as the reverse complement.
ATGACACATTATATGCCAACAAGTTAGTGAATTTAGATGAAATGGACAAATTCCTAGAACTATACAAACAACTGAAACTGAATCAAGAAGAAAGAAAAAACCTGAATGGACCTATAACGAGTAAAGAGACTGAATTAGTGATCAAAACTTCCCACAAAGACAAGTCTAGGCAGAGATGACTTTATTCATGAATTCTATCATAGGTTTAAATAATTAACATCATTTCTTCCTAAACTTTTTCAAACTATAAAAGAGGAGGAAACATGTCTAAACTCATTCTGTGATGCCACCATTACGCTCATTACAAACCAGACAAAGCTATCACGAAAAGACAGAACTAATGGCTTTTGTGAAAACAGACACAAATTTTTCAACAATATACTAAAGAACTTAATTCAGTGATATATAAAAAGGACTATATGCCATGACCAATTGGGATTTATCTCAGGGTAATGAAGTTTATTAAACATACAAAAATCAATCAAAATAACGTATCATATTGATAGAACAAAGAACAAAAACTATATGAGACCTCAATAGATTCACAAAACGTATTAGACAAAATCTTTTCATGGGTTAAAAAAAAAAAAAAAAAACTCAACAAACTAGAAATACAAAGTAACCTCCTTTAAAAATGGTGTGTAAAAAACTCCCACAGCTTACATAATACTTAATATTGAAAGACTGAAAGTCTTCTTACTAAGCTCGAGACCGATAAAATTGTGTTTGCCCTTGCCCATTCTGTTCAACATTGTACTGAAGATAACAGCTAGAGCAATTAGACAAGATACAGAAATAAAGCTGAGGAAGAATTAAAACTATCTATATCTGTAGAGAATATGATAAAGAAGATTCCAAGGAATCTATGAAAAAACTAAACAAAAAATTCTTAGAGTTAATAAGTGGATTCCACAAGATTACAGACTATAAGATAACTATACAAAATTGTCTTGATATATAGTAGCAATGATCAATCTGAAAATGAAATTAAGAAAATAATGAAAACAATTACATTTGCAATAGCATCAGAAATAATAAAATAATTAGGAAAAATTTTGACAAAAATTGTGAGCTTGTACACTGAAACTACAAAGTATAATTGAAAGAAACTAAAGAAAACCTAAATAAATGGAAATATATTACATATTCATGAATCAGGACTTCATATTGTTAAAATAACACTTGCAAGTTGATATACAGATTCAACATAATCCCTATTACAAAGACCACTGACTTTTTTTTTTTTTTTGCAGAAATTGACAAGAAGATCCAAAAGTTAATATGGAAATGCAAACTACCTAGAATAGTCAAAATGATCTTGAAAAAGAACAGTATTGTAGGACCCGCACATCCTGATTTTAAAAGCATACACCAAATTTACAGTTATTAAGACAGTGTAGTAGGATAAAGATAGACATCTAGATCAATGGATAGAATCCAGAAATAAACCCTTACAATTTTGGCCTAGACAATTAAGTACAGAAAGAGAAGTCTTTTCAACAATTGGTGTTGGGACAATGGGGTATGCATATGCAAAAGAAAAAGTTGGATTTCATTCTTAATCCATACACAAAAATTAACTCAAAATAGATCAAAGACACAAATGTAAGAGCTGAAACTATAAGACTCTTACAATAAAACTGAGGTATAATTTTTGTGACCTTGGGTTAAAAAATAATTTCTTAGATATGATGCCAAAAGCATAAGCAACAAATAAAATGAGATAAATTGGACTTCATAAAAATTAAAATATTTGTGTTTCAATGTACACGATCAAGAAAGTGAAATGGCAATATACAAAATGGGAGAAAATATTTGCAAAGTGTATATCTGAAAACGAACTTGTATCACAAATGTATAAAGATTGCTTATAGTGCCACGATAAATAAACAGCAAAAAAAAGAAGAAAAAAATGGGAAAAAGTTTGAATAGAAATTTCTCCAAAGAAGATATACAAATGGCCAGTATGAAAATATGCTTACTATTCTTGTCATTAAAAAAAAAAAAAAAAACTCATGACTGATAGTCAGAACCCTATGGGACAGAGTAGAACTGTTCCAAAGGGTTTTCAAGCAGTGAATTTGAACTGCTGACCTTTTTTGTTAGCAGCCTTAGCTCTTAACCGCTGGTCCACTAGGGCTCCATTATCATTAGAGAGATGTAAATCAAAAGTACAAGGAGAAACCACTTTGCCATGAGTCAGAATCGACTCCACGGCAACCAACAACAACAACAACAGGGTAGCTATGGTAAAAAATGGTGGACAATAACAAGTGTTTGTGAAAATATAGAGAAGTTGGAATCCTCATACATCGCTGGCAGGAATGTAAAATGCTACATCAGCTTTAGAAAACGGTTTGGAAGTTATTCAAATAGTTAAATATAGAATTACCATATGGACAAGCAATTCCACTTTTAGGCATATACCCAAGAGAACTGAAAACTTACATCCACCCAAATAATTTTTTATGAATGTTCATAGCAGTATTATTTACAACAGCAATAGTAAGAAAATACCCCAAATGTCCGTTGATGACTGGATAAACAATAATGATATATCCATTTGGTGGAATTACTTGGCCGTATAATGGGATGGAGTACTAATACATGCTACGATGTGAATGAACCTTGATGGCATTATGCTAAGTGAAAGAAATCAGTCACATAAGTCCATATATTATATGATTCTATTTACATGAAATATCCAGAAAAACAAATGCATTAAGACAAAAAGTTTACTAGTGCTTGCCAGGTACTGGGGGTAGCAGGAAATGGGGAATGACTGCTAATGGCTACAGGTTTTGTTTTATTTTATTTTTCGATTGATGAAAATAAGCCATGGTAATGGTTGCCGAACTTTGACAACATACTTAAATTCACTGAATTGCACATTTTAGAAGGATGCAATTTTTACTATGTGAATTATATCTCAATTTGAAAAAGCTAATATTTGCTTCATAGAACAAACTGGAAAACATTTCTTCCTTTCCACTTAATTTTGAAGATTTTACATAAAATTTGTATTATTTCTTCCTTAAGTATTAGGTAGACATGATCAGATTTTATATGTCTGGAAAGTCTTTATTTTGCCTTTCCTCCTCTAGAAACAGGAACTGTTCTCAGTCCTGTGTGATCTCTGGACACTCTCCAAGCCTTTCAGCTGGTTCTTTCCATGGCCTCCTGTATTTACCTTACAATGCATGACTTGAGAGGGTCACTCCACTTCTCCAGAATTCTCTACGTTGCTTTCATCTTTTTTACTCTTTTTTAAACTCTAGTAAGAGAGTTTTCTATTACGTGAATACAGCTCGTTTGTCATATATACAGTATTAGTTTCCTAAGGCTGCTGTAACAAAGTACCACAAAAGGGATAGATTTAAACAGCAGAAATGTATTGTCTCGCAGTTTTGGAGCCTAGTAGTCCAAATTCATGGTATCAGCAGGAACTTATTCTCTCTGAATGCTCTAGGGGAAAATCCTTTCTTGTTTTTTCCAGCTTCTAGTAGCCCTATTTATTTTTTGGCTTGTAGATGTACCCTCATGTGGCTGTCTTCCCCTTATGTGTCATTTTGCACATGTTCTCCTCTTTTACAACGGTGGCACTGAGATTGCATTAACATCCACTCTACTCCAGTATAACCTCATGTTACCTTATAACATCTCCAAAGACTCTATTTCAAAATAAGGTCAAGTTCACAGGTACTGGGGTTTAGATATTCAGCATATCTTTTGAGGGGACACCATTGAATCTATAACATATACCTACTGCAAATATTTTCTTGTTGACTGTGGCTTGACTATTTCTAATGGTAATTTTTTGAAAAGGAGCAATGTTAAGCAAATGATGACCACTTTAGATAAATATTTTTTGTAGTCAAAATATATTTTGGTAAATATAGTGCCTTTTTGGATTGTCTATGAAATTTTTACCTATCCAAGTAGAGAAAAACATTCTCTTGTTTTTTTTGTAAACATTTCAGAGTTCTATGTTATATATTTATATTTATGATTAATTTCAAATTAATATCTGTTTAAGGTACGTACTGGGGTGAAATTTCAATTTTTTCCCTATACCTAAATTATTTGACAAAGCACTATTTTTTGCAAAGACTATTAATATCAATTAAAATATCTGGCACTTTTGTTAAAAATAAATTGACCATATATACATGACACTCTATTCTGTGTACTTGATTAAGACCATTATATTGGAAATATCATTTTTCATAATTAATACTTATTAATCAGTTAAGTGTGTAAATTCAATATTTGCATTTATTTATTTAATGCCTTTAAAGAGAGAAGGAAAAATGGGATTTTCATATTCTGTATATTAAAGGATAAAAATTAAATTAGAAGTCATGCAATAGGGAGTAGGAAAATATTTTCAACATACATGAGAATTTAAGAATCTCTAGAATAGAGAGTTCTATAAATAGAAAAAAAATAAGACAAATATCAATAGAAAAATAGGCAAATTATTCAAAAAAGTTATTTCACAAAATGACATTTATATAATCTGTAAACATTAGAAAGCTGTAAATTTAATTGCAATACCAATTTTTACTCATTAAAATGTCACAATTAACAAAGTTTCAAATTATGAGCTAAAATATCTATATAAAAAGTAAACAAAATATAAGTGAAAAATTTAATGAATAATTATAAAATATACACTCAAGTAATCAACTACATCAAGAAATTATCTATTGACAGAGCCGAGAAGCCCCACATACTACTTTTCCCACACTGCTGTGGCTGCTATGCTATAACAAATTACCACAAACTGGTGACTTAAAACAACGGAAATTTATTCTTTCACAGTTACGGAGGCTGGAAGACCGTGCTGTCTTAAAGGCTCAAGCTATCAGCGTGTTCCATGCCTTTCTCTTAGCTTCTGGTGTCGTCAGCAATCCTTGGCATTCTTTGGCTTCCATCGCCATGTGGTGTTCTCCCTGTGTCACTATCTCCGTGATACTTTTCGTATTCTCATAAAACACTGGAAATATTGGATTAACAGCCCACCTCTCTCCAGTATGACTGTATCTTAACTAATTATATCTGTAATGACACCATTTCCAAATAAAGTCACATTCTGAGGTTCTGGGAAGGACATGAATTTTAGATGGTCACTATCCCATCCAGTTAATCTTCATGTGTTCTTTTCCTGATTATAATTCTCTCTAGTACTAGAGGTACTACTATTCTTTTTTTTTTTTTTAATTTTTATTGTGCTTTAGTCAAAGTTAACAGAGCAAATTAGATTCTCATTTGACAGTTTATACATAAAATGTTCCATGACATTGGTTGCATTCCCCACAATGTGTCAGCACTCTCCCCATTTCTGCCTGGGTTCCTCGTTTCCTTTCTCCTGGATTTTCTACCCCTTTCTGCCTTCCCATCTTTGCTTTTGGGCAAACGTTGTCCTTTTGATCTCCTATGATTGATTGTTCCAAGGAATACGTTCCTCTCAGGTGTTATTGTTTATCTTACGGGCCTGTCCATTGTTTGGCTGAAAGGTGGTCTCCAGGAATGACTTCAGTTCTAGGTACACAGGGTGTCTTATAGCCATAGTCTAGGGGATTCCTCCAGTCTTTGTCAGACCAGTAAGTCTGATCTTTTTGTGAATTTGACTTGTTTGTTCCATATTTTTCTCATATTCTGTCTGGGACCCTCTGTTGTGATACCAGTCAGAGAAGTTGGTAGCCAGTCACCATCTAGTTCTAGTCTCAGGGTCATGTAGGATGTGGTTCATGTGATCCATTAATCCAGAGGTACCAATATCTTGATTTTGAAGATGTTTACTTTGTTGTTCTTGACTTAGCGGAAAATAAAGTTTAGGTTTGTCAAAAAAAAAAAAAAAATACTTGCTTCATTCATTCAACATAAATGTAAGATTGGTTTAAGAGTCTTCTAGTATTTTTGTGTGCATACACATTGCCTGTTTATTTTCATTGTTATGTAGTATTCTAGTGAATGACTATACCACAATTTAACTATTCTATTATTAATGGACTTTTGGATTTGTTCCAGTGGTAGGCTATTATGAATGATGTGGCTATTAACAACATTGTTTTTAAGTGTGTATGTTTTTCAGTGCATACGTGCACAAGTTTCACTAGGGTAAATAACTAGGTATTGAATAAATGCATCATAGTCTATCTTCAATTTTATTAAATAATGCCAAACTGTACTCCTAAGTGGTTGTACAAATTACATCCTCATCAGCTGTGCTTAAGTATCCCTCCTGTACTAAATTATCAACAACATTTGCTACCAGATTTTTAAAGATCATTTTTCTGTTTTAGTTCAGTGTGTGGTGCTGTCTAACTGGGTTTTCATTTGCTTTTCCCTGCATAATGATGATGTTGACATAATTCCCTATCTTAATTGGTCATTTGGATTTCCTCCTTTCTTAAATTCCATTTCATTTATTTGCGTATGTTCACATGAGTGGTCCAGACTGACATTTTCTTCTCCAATTCATGATTCTATTTAGTGTTACTAAGAATGTGCAAACATGAAATTTTTTTAATGCTGAGTATGTAAACTGGTACAAGTATTCATAGAAATTTTAACAGTTTCTATTAAAATTTAATTCCATTTACCAGCAATTTTACTTTTAGGGATTTATACTAAAAAACACTTAATGGATACATTAGCATACCATGAGTGAGAGGATGTTCATTAATATATCATATGTAACAATAAAAGTGGACACAATCGATACAGCAACTAGTTTGGTATTGGCCATATAAATTATGTGACTTTCATACACTGAAAATACATGCAGCCATTTAAGGATTTAATTATATCAATATAGAGGTATGTCTTTTGATATTATAGTATTAGTTTAAAATAGACGTAACTATAGACATATATGCATATATAAGTAAATGTGTGCCTGTGTGTGTGTGTGTGCATGTTGAAGTGGTATATATGACTTAAGCATATGCATGTGCACGCACATACACACACAAACTATTGCCAATATTATTTTCTTTGGAGGTGATAAGTACGAATAAGGTATGATGCACGGACTTCCATTTTATTTAGAGATTTTCATTTTGTTTTATTTTTTAAATAATAATTATTTAATGTGTATAATTAAATATGCATTTTTTAAATTACCAAAAACTCAATCATTATGCTGTAGGCTTTTATTGTTAACAATGGGCACTAATATTTTTATTAAATATAGAGGACATCAAATAAATACTGTATAGATTATTATTTGAGGAAAAAAGGAATTAAATTTATGAAAATATTTAATGCATGTTAATTAGTTGCCTGGATTGGAGCTATACGTGTACAATACGTGATATGCATATACACATATACACATATGTAACATGGTCCCATATGTAGATGTATATATTAAACTTAGACAAGGAAGAAAAACATATATGTGTACATACACACATACTATATATATGTGTGTATATACATATATATACACACACATATATATATATTTACATACATACATACATGCGCATAAAATTTTCTCGTATCTATCTATCATGGGAGAAAGATGTGGCAGTCAGCTTCTGTAAAGATTTACCACCTTAGAAACCCTATGGGGCAGTTCAACTCTGTCCTACAGGGCTGCTATGAGTCAGGATCAACTCGATGGCAATGGGTTTGTTTTGTTTTTTGGTATCTGTCTATCTACCTATCTACCTATTGATCTATCTGTCTAACTATCTATCTATCTATCATCTACCTATCTATAATTTTTCTCTTAGTACTCTATTTTGCCATGAGGATTAAATAAAATAATAAATGTAAATGCTATTCTAATGTGCTCAGCTCTTTGTAAGTTATTTTCAATGTTAAATAAGTGTTTACTGAATTGATACTTTTGTTAAAGCCCCTAACATACAAACACATATGTGAACACTACATTTTATAATTTTCAACACCAAGTGGAAAAATAAAAATATTTGAAGTGGTTTGAAAAGATCCATACAGCGTAACAAGATAAGAGTAAATTTGGAAATCAGATGTTCAGAAAATTGGAATATGAAAAGAAAGCTGGGACATGCTTCATTGATTCTTTTTGGCTGCATGTATATTTTAAAGCTGTGTGTCAAGTTCCTCTACTTTTGTGGCTCCAGTAGGGGGGAAATACTTGAAATTTTTACTTAACAAAAGAGATTGTATAGATGTTTATTTTGTAGATAACTAAATGTACATTGAAATTTATTTGCTGATTTTCTTCACTTTCAGTAAGAAAATCTCCCCTAATTCATAGCATAGGTCACTTACTTTGCTTTTAATCAGTCAAATAAACCATGTGTTGGATTTTCATTCCATTAACTTAACCTTAAATCATGATAAATTTTTAATGCTTAAGTTGCTTAGTAGTTACTCCTTTCTGTGATGAATAATAGATTATTTTTCTCATGATGTTAGTCATTGTCTCAGAATACCCTGCTCACATGCTGAGAAACATTCATTAACTAGAGAAGAACTTGTGTTTTCTGAAGTAAGTTAGTTGCAGAAATCTCCTAATTGGAAATAAATAAATAAAGATAAGACCCTATTAAACTCTAATCAATTGATTCTCTTTTCAAAGTTCTCTTATTTTACTATGTGAAATTAGTATATATTTTGTCTTGAAGTAAATGATCTAATATTAAAGAATATTGATAAGCATATGATTACTGCAATGTAGGAAGGCTGCCTATTAAGGACGAGTTACCCTTAGTACAATATCATACAATGTTAAAGTCATATTTTTTTCAATAATTTGTCCCCTTGAATGCAAATTAGAGACGTCAACACTATCACCAGCACAGATACAATGGCACTAAGTGTAGAAAGGCAATGTCTTAGTCATCTAGTGCCGATATAACAGAAATAACAAAAGTGGATGCCTTCAACAAAGAAAAGTTTATTCTCTCGCAGTCCAGTAGGCTACAAGTCCAAATTCAGGGCATTAGCTCCAAAGGAACACTTTATCTGTCAGCTCTGGAGGAAAGCCCATGTCATCAATCTTCCCTCGTTCTGGAAGCTTTCCAGCTCAGGAACCTCAGGTCCAAAGGACGTGCTCTGCTCCTGGTACTGCTTTCTTGGTGGTATGAGGTTCCCATGTGTCTCTGCTCACTTCTCTCTTTTATATCTCAAAAGAGATTGGCTGAAGACACTATCTAATCTTGTAGACCTCATCAGTATAACTGCTGCTAATCCATTTTATTACATCATAGTGATAGAGTTTATGACACATAAGGAAATCACATCAGATTCAAAATGGTACACAGTCATACAATACTGGGAATCATTACCCAGCCAAGCTGACAGATATTTTGGGGGGACACAATTCAATCCAAGACAGGCAATAATGAAAAAACCAGGTTTCTGTCAATGACAACTCATGGCGACCTCATGTGTTTCAGAGTAGAACTGTGGTCTATAGGGTCTTCAAAGGTTGATTTTTCAGAAGTAGACCACCAGGTCCCTTTTTGGTTTTTTTTAACCATACTTTAGATGAAAGTTTACAGAACAAACTAGCTTCTCATTAAACAGTTAGTACACATATTGTTTTATGACATTGGTGAACAACCCCACAACATGTCAACACTCTCCCTTCTCGAACTTGAGTTCCCTATTACCAGCTTTCCTGTAACCTCCTGCCTTGTAGTCCTTGCCCCTGGGCTGGTGGGCCCCTTTAGCCTCATTTTGTTTAATGGGCCTGTCTAATCTTTGGATGAAGGGTGAACCTCAGGAGTGACTTCATTACTGAGCTGAAAGGATGTCTGAGGGCCACACTGTCGGAGTTTCTCCAGTCTGCGTCAGGCCAGTAAGTCCGGTCTTTTTTGTAAGTTGGAATTTTTTTCTATATTTTTCTCCAGCTCTGTCCAGGACCCTTTATTGTGATCCCTGTCAGAGCAGTCAGTGGTGGTAGCCAGACACCACCTAGAGGCCTTGGTAGTTGTGGTCCATTAGTCCTTTGGACTAATCTTTCCCTTGTATCTTTAGTTTTCTTTGCTCCCAAAGGGGCAAGACCAGTGGAGCATCTTAGATGGCCACTCACAGGCTTTAAGCCAGGGCCTTCTTCTGAGGCTTCTCTGAATGGACTTGAATCTCCAACCTTTTGGTTATCATCTGAATACTTAACCTTTTGTGCCACCCAAGTCAAGAGTAGGACAGCTTTTTCTATTGGGATCTGTGTGAAATTCAAACCAATTAATTATACTGTTTTAATTCTGGCTAGAATAAGTTATCCAGGGGTTGCGGGGGACGTTTTATATGATAGGTTTTTAATCAAAAGTTTCTAAGTAATATGAATGCTAACAATAAGCTGGCTATTTATGTTACATTTTGGTAAGCTTCTCCTTGTCTAAAGCATAATTTAACTGCATAAATAACCATTGGTAAGACACTTGAGAAGTAATAAAAAACCATTTATTGGACAATATGCTGCACTAAAAGTCATCAGAAAATCTAGATCTACTCTAGTAAAATGGAGTGTTCTAAAAAGACAAGATGTGCAAAATTATGAGGAGTCCCTAGACATTTTAAACCAGAAAAAATACGTTTCTCTTAAATAAGCAGATGATTATCCAGTAATATTTTATTGGGAGTAAAATACTTCATTTATCTAGTTTTCTTTCTTTCTTTTTACCCTGAATCTGGTGCTAAATTCCTGACAGTGGTCAGAATGCTATCTTCTTGTTCTTATCTAGGTCTTTGCAAAGGTGATCACATTATTTGGAGTCTCTTGAATACTCCATACTCCATACTCCATAAATTCCTACAAAAGTGTACAAGTAACTCTTCCAGTCTTTACGGATCACCTCAGAGAAATCTCTTCCTGAAGCATAGTTTGGCATAGTCATTCTTTCTCTGTGCTTCTATAGCATCCTTCTCATATCTTGATCACAGTGCTTTCACTTATTTGCTTGTCGTTTTCTCTGTCTCCCAAACTAGACGCTAATCTCTCTTTGTTCCCCAGTGCCTACCTGCCTAGCAGAGTGCCTAGTATATATTAGGAATGCCGCAAACATATGTCGTAAAAACTAGAAACTATAGATTACTTCTCATCTACAAATTGTTTACTCTTGTATCTTTTTATCTAAGGAGTAGTAACAGTTTAACGTATTAGAAACAAATCATTGTTTTTGTATTCCACCATCATATATAATTTTAATCACTAACATTTATGAACTGTGTGCTCTCTGACAGACACTGTGATTAGTGCTTCACATGGATTAACGCATTTGATTATCACACACACACACACAAGCACACACGCTGAGCAAAAACAGAAACAAAAAACTGTGAAGTAGGAAAATGTATTATAGCAATTTTGTAAAACAAAATCAGAATCTCAGAGGATTAAGTAAATTACCAACGTCAAAAAGCTAAATGTTTTCATAGTAAAGATCGTAAACTAATTCTTTCTGAAACTTATTTCTTAACCACTGCAGTTCAATCTCTCTACAGCTCTTCTCTCTCTCTCCTTTCCTGTTATTCTCTTAGTCACTCTATCTGTTTCTCTTTGTCTTTCATTCCTGGCTTGCACTAAACACTAAGCAAATTGAACTACTTATCAATAAATCTCAAGAATCAGCTTTTTTTTTGAATATGCAAAATTCTGAAGCAAAGAACATCATATATGTTTAACAATAGTCCACTGGCAACAAGAGATGCATCAACTGTGGCTACAGTCTTGTGTGGATAAGCATGAGGCATAATATTTCAACAGTGCAGAGATCACTTGGCAACTCAAACACAGCTGCAACACAGCTAATGAGTGGAAAATAATAAAAATAAAAATAAATGTTACTGAACACTGTAGTGAAACCAAACCAAATCCATTGCCACTGAGTTGATTCCAACTCATAGCCCTTTAGGACAGAGTAGAACTGCCCCATAGGGTTTCCAAGGAGTGGCTGGTGGGTTTGAATTGCTAACCTTTTGGTTAGCAGCCAAGCTCTTAACCACTGTGCCACCAGGGATCTGTATACTGTAATAGATGCCATAAAATCTAAAGATTAAAATTCTTAAACTTTACTGATAAGATATTTCTCCAACCTGAAAAGAAAGAAGTAGGCCAAATAAATAGCAGGATTTATTCATTACCCAAATACACATAGCTTGAATAACTGGCAAGCTAAAACCTGTCTGATAATATCAGAGCTGTTAATATGTATTACTTATATAAGCTTATATCTTACATAAGTAAGCTGATATCTTTGCTGTTAACTAAGAAATTTTCTACTTTCCTGTAAGATTATGAACATTTATTAGATGTTGGTTGAATGTGTAAGTTCAACAGTGATATTTGTAGAATCTTACCAATGAAACATGCTTTGAAACATAATGTCATTATAATATTGGGTTGACACAAATTAACATGGATCAAATTTTCACCAGGAAAAGTTATATAGAATATTGAGAAGAAATTTATTGAGGTAATCATTGACATATTGGCAACATATTTTAAAATAATAAAATCATTATTAAATATAAAAACTTTTATTTGAAATAATATATATTCTTCTGGCAGAATTTGATAAATTATCAATAGCTCATTTGTCCCTATAAATAGATGAATATTTAATACAACAAATTTGTTTGCTTTGTTAACAAGCAAGCCAGTGTCCATGGATTTCAGAGCATTCTAGACAAAGATGAAAAGGTACATAGAAATAACACTTGTTTCTTAAAAAACATAGTACTAGAGTAGCCAGAGCAACTCATTATATAGGAAGGTTAACACCTGCCATGAAGATAGGATTTCTAGAGTGTTAGCCTCGCTATGAGTCGGAATCTACTCAAAGGCAATGGATTTGGTTTGGTTTGAGCAATGGATCAATTTAACTCACATCTGTGGTAAACACTTTCAGGATATTTCAGGTAGTGGTCTTTTTAACTAGTGGTAACTATATGCAAAGTTGCTTTAAATTTTTTCGATGAGGCAGGAAGTGGGTGGAAGTATAGTGTTGTAGGCAGGTTGTGAGTGAGGGAACAGAGGAAGGAAGGCAAACATCTTTATCTTACTATTAATAACAAAATTCTACCAGTGTAACAATTCCAGTGTATGTCTGTCTCCTCAATTGACAGATACTCATTGCCACTAAGGCAATTCCCACTCAGAAAGACCCTATAGGACAGAGTAGAACTGCCCCACAGAGTTTCCGAAGAGCAGCTGGTGGATTCGATCTGCTGAACTTTTGGTTAGCAGCCAAACTCTTAACCACTGTGCCACCAGGACTCGAATATGGAATTGAAGATTTCAAATAATTCTATTACCCAAAGCATATATTTTACTACAGTTGGAGAGATGCAGCTTGAGTTATTTTTATGAAAACATGAACTGCTCTGTCTCTCTCTGGCTGCTCTTCTGAGCTGTTTGCACAATGATGACTTTATTTTCAAACTGCCTATTAATATTCTTATTTTAAATTATGTCCTATGTAGGATTATAAACTCCTGGATTATGAGGGCTGTGCCAAAGTACTTTCTTTAAAAAAAAAAAAAAAGTCAAAATACTTTTTAGATTTGCTGTTGTCGAGTTGGAATCAACTCGACAGCAATAGGTTTGGTTTCTACGGGTTGTTGTGGTTAGGTGCCATCTAGTCTATTCTGATTCATAGCGACCTTACGTACAACAGAAGGAAACACTGCCTGGTTGTGCGCCAACCACACAATTGATGCTATGCTTGAGCCCATCATTGCAGCCATCGTGTCAATCCATCTTGCTGAGAGACGTCTTCTCTTTCAGTGACTCTTTACTTTACCAAGCATGATGTCCTTCTCCAGGGACTGGTCCCTGCTGACAACATATCCAAAGTATGTGAGACAAAGTCTCGCCATTCTCCCTTTCAAGGAGCATTCTGACTATAAATCTTTCAAGATGGATTTGTTTGTTTTTCTGGCATATCATGGTATATTCAGTATTCTTTGCCAACACTATAATTCAAAGCCATCAATTCTTCTTCGGTTTTACGTATTCATTACCCAGCTTTCCCATGCAGATAAGGCGATTGAACATACCATGGCTTGGGTCAGGCACACCTTAGTCCTTAAAGTGATGTCTTTGCTTTTTAATACTTTAAAGAGGTCCTTCGTAACAGATTTGCCCAGTGCAATATGTCCTTTGATTTCTTGACGGCTGCTTCCATGGATGTTGATTGTGGATCTAAGTAAAATGAAATCCTCGACAACTTCAGTATTTTCTCCATTTTTCATGATGTTGCTTCTTGGTCTAGTTGTGAGGATTTTTGTTTTCTTTATGTTGAAGTGTAATCCATACTGAAGGCTGTAGTCTTTGATGTTCATCAGTAAGTGCTTCAAGTTCTCTTCACTTTCAGCAAGCAAGGTTGTGTCATCTGCATATTGCAGGTTGTTAGTTTTCCTCCAATTCTCACGACACGTTTTAAATATCTTATATTTTTATTATGACAAAGTTTTTAACAATGAGTTAAACTTGTTAATAAGTAAACTAATATTAGCAAAGTAATGAGTTTTTTGTCTAGTACCCTCAGATTTTATACTACTTAATGATATATGGGTATTTTCTCTAAATATGCAAATGGTTATTTTTCCTACAGTGACAATTTGGTTGCATCTTGTATTCATTTAACTTGAATTAACATGAAATTACATGAAAAAAATAAACAGTCTGTATTCAGATTGTGGTTGTTGAGATGACAACAATATTTCATTGAGTTACATAATTAGCTAGTTACAAAACTTTTCCTGTGAGCAAACAGCTATCCATCTCAGTGCAATGTGCCAAGTGAGACCATTCTGGCAATAACCATTAAACGCAGAATAGAGAAGTCAAAGCACACCAAACAGAAAGAGAGATTGACTCATTAAAACTAAATTCTCCTTCCCCAAAGGATATCCTTAAACACTTTCCTTGATATGGAGAATTCTGACTGACATTTGCAAGAACCATTTATAACTCAAATCCTGGATGATTTGCAGAAAATGATGGGTGCTGCATGCACAAGAAACCTAGGCTTTTTTTTTTTCTTATTTGGCAGGAAAGACCCTCAGGTCAACATGTATAACAGAATTTGCTATTACATGTAAGTATAGATTGCTTTAGAATTTTGATACACATTATTCTGTATTTGCAAATTAGTCCTAATTAGCATTTTTATTTGACAGATATTTTAATGAAAACTGAATTCATGAATTGCAACTGCTTAGCTAGTACTACTGACATTTCATATTTTTTTAACACTGAAAACTCATAACAATAACTTTTCAGAATGTATATCAGAAAGTGTGGGTACTTCTTACATAGAGAATTCTGTTATATAAATTAATTCATTTTAGTCATTTACTGGATGTTAACTGGTGAAGCAGTTGCAGCCTATTTCATTGAATTATTTTTGTTATTAATAATTCAATCTTGAAATATTTTTTATTATACTTTTTGTCACCTAAATGAATTGATAGGCCCTATTTAAGACATCTACTATAATAATCTGCTGGCAGACTGCTCTATTGTTTCAGCAAGTCAATAATTGTATCAAATAATGATATCAATCATTTAATTTTAGAACAAACATATATATTCAAAAGTTATAGATTTGTTTTTAAACATTCTAAACTTTAGAAGGTATTTCTAAAGATTGTGGATAAATATGTTTATAAAAATAGAAAATGTCTTCCAAATAACACTTAAGATTATGGGGTCTATATATCACTGTTTAATAAAGTATCATACAATAACCATAAAATTATTGATCTAATAAATTGATATTTTTTAAATCTTAGGAGGATTATTTTCATTTAAATCTTCACCACATACTTCTCCTTTGTGTAATGTAACTTGCTTACATTTACAAAGCATGGTAAACCAAGCGAAACTCATTGCTATTGAATCGATTCTGACTCATAGCAATCCTGTAGAACAGCATACAACTATCCCATAGGGTTTCCAAGGCTGTAATCTTTATGGAAGCTGACTGCCACATCTTTCGCATGCTGAGCAGCTGGTGGATTCAAACTGCCGACCTTTGGGTTAGCAGAGAAGTGCTTAACCACTGAGCCAGCAGGGCTCCTTACAAAGCATGATACATATTAAAATTTACTAAGTATTTGATGATAATCTATTCCCCAGAGCATTATTTCTCTTTAGGAAAGATGACCATTTAATTTATAATCAAAACTGAGACCCCTTTAAGTGTGAAGGGGAGTACTGATAATAGGTATTAAGTTAGTATCAAAAAGTGGAAATAATATTGGGCTGAAACTGACTTGTAAGGGCTTGGGCCAGCTGATTGTTAAAAAGAAATTTTGTGACTCAGATGTCAAAAAAAAAAAAAAAAAGTTAGCCTGGAATTGGTCACCACAGTGGGAGTATTCTCCCACTATGGAAATCTACAAATGCTACAAATCAGGATTCCCCCTTCCCCAGCACACCACTGACCTGGAACTTTTTGAATGTGAAAGGGTATATAATCTTGACAGTTACACAAAGGCACAGAGAGAAATCAAGACTGCTCAATGAAAATTAGTTATACTGCGATCTTCATTTTAGGTCATATTTGAGGTTGTGTAAAGGAGCACTAGTGCCACAGTGGTTAAAGCGCTCCGATGCGAACCAAAAGGTCAGCGGTTTGAAACCACCAGCCGCTCCATGGGAGAAGTGACAGTCTGCTTCCATAAAGATTTAAAGCCTTGGAAACCCTGCAGGGTCAGTTCTACTCTGTCATACAGAGTCGCTATGAATCGAAATCAATGCAACAGCAGTGGGTTTGGTTTTGAGTTAAAGAAACATGAGTGAGGTATAGTAGGAGCTTATTAATGCTGCTCTCAAATCCATCCTTTACTCCATAGATAGAATGAGCTTCTTAATGTGATATAGACATTCCCCTGGCCAAAACTGTTTGAAGGCATCCGGTTCCCATTAGGATGAAGTCCAACATGGTTAATGTGTGCTAAGGTTCAATTGATCTGCTGCTTGATCACATCCCCAGACTCATCCGGCGTCACTCACCTTGAATCTTATTGGACTTTTTTTTTTTTTAATGTATCATGTTCTCCCTTGCCCTCCCTCTGCTTGGAATTTTACTCTATTCATTTCAATAGCTAACTCCAACCCATTTTTGTGTTGCCAGAACTGATTCTGGAGGAACACTTTGCTGAGTCGCGATTTGGGTTTTCTGCTCCTCTTCTCCACCTCAAATCTGAAATTTTCTTCTACTTCAGTGCTATCCTTTGTCAATATCCTTTGTCAGTTCCATATCCCAACTCAATCTTGGAATATTGTAGCTTCTAGGATAATTCATGGAAATGTGTGTGTGTGTGTGTGTGTGTGTGTGTGCATGTGTGCATGTATCTCTAGGGAAGGTTATCTCATATGCAGGTCTTCAGCTTTAAATACTATTTTTATGTTGATAACTCCAAGATGACCTAACATCTCCCCTGAATTCAAAACCCATATATCTGATTGTATATTTAACATTTTCGTTTTTATAGCTAATAGACTTTTCTTTCCTGGAATGTAATTGACATTTGCCACTTGAAACTTTTCTTCCGGAGCGTTCCCGATATTAGGAAATGACATCAACTACTGCTCTGGACCACATACCAAAAACCCAGGCGTTATCTTTGATTGCTCATCTTTTTCACTCCGCGTATGCTAGTCACCTGTAATAGTTCCCAACATAGCATGAATCTTTTACTCTTCTCCTTCACAGTAACTATGAGCCTCGTTAAAAGCACGGAAATCTATGGTTTGGACCACTGGATTACTGTAGTCAGTCCAAGCCTGACTACTCTGCCTGCTTCACTCTTGCCAACCTCCCTCTCCCCACTATGCATGCTTCAGAGTATGTTTCTTTTTTTAATACAAAGTTAATTACATTTATCTTATTATTAAAATTCTCAAATAGCTTTCTAGATAGAGATAGATAGTTTCCATCAAGTAAACACCGCTTACGGTAACCTTATATACAACAGAGCCAAAAGCTGCCTGATCCTGTGTCATCCTCACAACTTTGGCATATTTGAGCACATCGTTTCGGCTATTGGGAAAATCCATCTCTCCAAAGTCTCCCTCCTGCTCATTGGTCCTCCACTTCACCAAATATGAGGTCCTCCTTATGAACTGTCCTTATGACATGACATGTCCAAAAAAAAAAAAGTCAGACAATGTTCTGTTGTGATCTATAAGGTTTCAATTGGGTAACTTTTGGAAGTAGATCACCAGATCTTTCCTCCTAATCTGTCTTTGACTGGAACCTATGCTGAAACTTGTCCACCATAGGTGATCCTGCTGGCATTTGTACTGGCAACATAGCTTTCAGCATCACAGCAACATTCAAGCCACTACATTATGACAAATTGAAAGATGGGTGGTGGCAAATAACTTTCTAGTTTACTTGTAACAAAATCTGAACCCCTTAACTGGCAACATGGTTTGTTCTGCACTTACTTATTCTGTGTCACTCTACAGCTATCGCGCTACCTTGTTATTTTCACACACAGTCACGGATACCTTCTTCCTGTTCCTTGTGCATAAAGCAGCTTGTTTCTGTCTTTAAGTGTTTGCGGCACCTGACCCTTCTACTCAGAACGTTCTTCCTGAATTCTTCATACAGCTGACTCCACTCATAAACTAGGTATCAATTTAGGTATTACCCCCTCTGAATGTACTTTATTTAAAGCATCTCCCTGTAATAATGTAGTATCTTGTTTTGATTATAGTACTTACCATTATCTGATATTTTTGTATTTACTAAATTAATGGTTTATTCTATGCCTTCTCCAAATCAAAAATAAAGTTCATGAGAGCAGTGACCTCCTCTGCTGTTGCTCCTAGAGTGGTGCACAACATGGCATACAGAATGAATGATATAAATTTGTTTTGAATGTGATTGAATTAATAATATATATAACACAATATAATATAATCTGCTTATTAGTAAATTACACACCACACAACACCATTTTAATTTTGCCTTAACTTTATAATCAGGATTTTCTGCATAATGAACAGTCAAGGTTATTGTGAAGGTTTTTGTTTTTTTTTAATCCTATAGAACATAAGTGCAATTCAAGAATGAGTCTCTCTCTATTACATTAATATAGCACAAAATCTAAATTTTGGCAGTATTCCCAGGCAATTGGGGTTACAAAGTCATGTTGCCCTCTACATTTCCGTACAATAGAGAAACTTGAATCATCATGATATATTGCGCTGTTATTGAGAGGGGTTGATTTCATTCTGAAGACACTGATCATTTCAACTGACAGGTGCCATCCATATAGAGGATAATCATTATATTTAATTAGAAAAAAGGTAAATCATGGAGCAAGAATTAAACCCACTGCAAATTTACCAGGTAAAGAATAAAAAAAAAAAAAATCACACAGGGTTTTATTTTATCAACAATTTAATGTAATGCTTGTGTATAGTGTCCATGATGTAAGATATAGAACTAGATATTATTTTGAATAGTATCATTTGGACAATATATATTTCTGAAAGAAAAGTATAACTTAAACTCTATTAAAAACTTACCTATACGTGGAGGTTTAGATTTTCAACATTTTCATATTTTTGCATATTCTAAAAATGGCAGTCCATTTATGATAATTAGATGATTTATTGGTCTTTTATGTAAAATATTGAGTTGAAAAGTAATTTATGAGGGTTGTCAATTCCACCCAATTTAATTTAGAAAGATGAATATTTTGCTAAGAAATTTTACTGAGTAAAAAGAAATAATTTATTGAGCTGGAAGAAATTCACTAGGGGAAGAAACA
Source organism: Trichechus manatus latirostris (assembly GCF_000243295.1). NCBI lineage: Eukaryota > Metazoa > Chordata > Mammalia > Sirenia > Trichechidae > Trichechus > Trichechus manatus. The sequence goes on along the minus strand of NW_004443949.1, from coordinate 16,268,767 downwards.
AATCTCATTAGTTTTTGAGAAAAAGGGACAATGATTTCTTCTTTAAACAGCAGTATATTCCCTGCAACAAAGTTTAGGATTTAAAAGTGATAAAGAAACAGGAAAACATGAAAGACTATTGCAGATACTTTGCCTTGGCTGCTCAGTAGAAAAAAAAAAAAAAGAAGTTTAGACTTTAATTCTATGAAAACAAGATGTCTGAGTCATGGCACTATTGATGTTTTACTGGATAATTCTTTGCGGTGGGAGATATCTTGTTCACCATAAGATGTTTAACAACATCCCAGACCTCTACCCACTAGTTGACAGTTGCACCACCCACATACATTTCTGGTGACAACCAAAAATTTCCCCAGACATTATCAGATTTTCCAAGGATAGTGGTAGAGAAGGGGCACAATTATCCCTGGTTGAGAACTGGTTGCATTACAAAAAATGGAAATGGTATAGTTACCCTAGAGTTGTGGAAAGCAAGCTTATGTTTATTCGAGCATCTAGGTAGTAAAAAATTAATTCTTTGAAAGATCGATAAAAGCCTAAGGTACTCTTGGGAGTGGATAAGCATATTACCTTTCCTAAATGGGTCAGCAACTTCAAACAGCTATTTATTGCAGAAGATAATGGGTTGGGGACTGGTGAAAGCTCTGGGAAACCTGACCAACAAAAAATCCAAACTTTATTGTGGTAACATACCCACCAAAGAAAATACACATATAAAAAGAAAAGTGTCTGCTGAACTTGAGTTTATAACAAAAAATAATAGCACTGAAAGAAAGAATCTATTAGGAGAGAGAGTCTTAGAATCACACTAATATGATTAATATTCTTAGAATTTAAGACGAGTAAAATCTGAAAAAAGAAAAATATACATGTGTTTAAAAGTATTAGAATGATAAAATAATGAATAAAAAATAAAAGCCTAGGCCATCATGAAACAAGCAGGGATAGAGATGAAAAAGTACTGAATGGTCCTAATAAAAATGAAATATGTTATTATAATTGTGACTTTAATAGATTAATTAAACATGAAATTAGATAAATTTCAAGATGGAATCAAGAAACAAATATCTGAGGAAATTCTTGGACTGCATCAAAGAGAGATAAAGCAATGAAAATATCAGAGGTTTGAGACAAGGAGGATAAAATATACATTTTCAATTTACGTCTAACAGAATGGATAATTAAGAAGAATAAAAGGGATCTGAAGATCCCATATTTGAAGCGATGTTTTCTGTAAAATCATGAGAAATAAAAACATAAGTCCTAAGACTAAAAAATGTTGAGGCCAGAGAAGAATAAACAAAAACTAATCTATTCTTAGACACATAATTCTAAAACTTTAAATAACAAGACTCTTAAAAACAACCAGAGATTACAAGTAAAGGAAAAACAATTAGAATTCTGGCTGCAGACATATCTTTTCCATTTATAGAGGCCAGAACACAAAGAAATCTAAAATATATCAATGAATTACTCAAATACTACTACAAATTACTTGAAGAGCTTAGAAGATAGAACACTAATGCTCCTCACATGATTGTATTTCACATAATCATTGACTATTATTTTAGTAAGGTTCATAGGTGGCACAAAGGAGCCCTGGTGGTGCAATGGTTAAGCATTTAGCTGCTAACTGAAAGATTGGTGGTTCAAACTGGTTCGAACTCAATCAGTGGCTCTGAGGGAGAAAGACCTGACCATCTTCTCTTGTAAAGATTATGGCCTAGAAAACCCTATGGGGAAGTTCTACTCTGTAACACATGGGATCACTATGAGTTGAAATCACTTCAGCAGCACCTAACAACATAGGAGACACAAACAGTTTGTACTTGACTGCTAACCTAAAGGTTGGCAATTCAAACCCAACCAGGGGAAGAAAAGACCCGGCAATCTGCTTCCATTAAGATTACAGCCAAGAAAACCTTACGGAGCAATTCTACTCTGTAACAATTGGGTTTGCACAAGTCAGAATCGACTAGATGCAAACAACAATGTTAGTTTAACTATAATAGTAATATATTTCCCATACAATGTCAATATTATCAGTATTATTTTATTGTTTACAAAATCAATGCTTATTTATATTCATCCACATGCTTATCAGATCTACTCAGCTATGTTATTCAAGTTAAGAAGAAAAGTTCAAACAGGGACCAAAAGACTTATCCCAACAAAACCTCACACTGACATAGCAGTTGAGAAGCAAATGTCTTTTGGGAGAAATTAAAAATTTTGAGACCGACAAAATGATAAATATATGGGTTTTATACCCCCTTCTTAGTTTCTTATGTTATTTTAAGAGCAAAATAGAGAATAGATTCACCTCAAACATTGTTAGTGCAAGTATATATTTTTAATTTTATGTGAAAAATTACTGAAAGACATGGTATGTAGAGAGCTAGAAAGAGTGCAGTTGCCACTCTATGAAAACAATAGTAATAACCAGAAAAAGTGAGACAAACTGCAAATTTACATTTTTTTTTGTTAATCTGTTGGAGAGATGAGGTTGCAAGGCAAGCAACTCTCCTGAAATCTAAGTAGATACAAGTGCATGCAGAGAGAGATAGGACTTATATCCCTATGAGATGCTTGAATATTTTGTTAGGATTCCATTCTTTGTATATTTTTCTAAATGGTTTCTTTGGATATTACAATATAGATATGTGTTTTATCATAGTCTACTGATAGCAGCATTTTACCATTTTGAGATGTATGTGGAAACTTTATATCCATTAGGGCTCCTTTACTTTACCCACTTTTAAGTATCATTGATTTGAGTTTCCGATAATGTTATAATTCTTGTTTCAATCATGAAATGATATTCAGAAAATTTATTTTACTGGAGAAGGATAGTCTATTTCTGTTGTTCTTGTTTTCTTCCCAATGTTCCATTTTTTTTTTCTTTTATCATTCCTTTTTGTTTAAGGAATTTCCTTTAGAGTTTTTAAGGGTAGGCTTTCAAATGACTTTTTATTTTAACTTTTCTACATCTTTGAATGTCTATTTACCTTTCATTACTGAAGGATAGTTTGGCTGGATATAGAAATTGTAATTGACAGTTATATTCTTTCAGCATATCCTTTTGGCCACCATGGTATCAGGTAAGAAGTCACTGTCATTATAACTGGCATTCTCCTACAGGTATTATAGCATTCTCTCTGTCTGCTTACAATATTTTTCATTTGTCTAGTTTTCAGAAGTTTAATTACATCTTGATAAGGATTTATTTGGTTTTATCCTATTTGGGGTCCACTCAGCTTCTTGAATCTGTTGGTGTACGCATTTCACCAAGTTTAGGAACTTTCAGTCATTATTTATTTGAATACTTTTTCAGTTGCACTCTCTCTTCTTCTGGGACTTGCGGATACAAATGTTAAAACTATTTTATTGCCCCCAAAGCCTCTTTTCTTTTGTAGTGTTTGTTTTCAGTCTATTTTCTTTTCTTTTGTTTTTCTTTTTTTTGCGTGTGTGTATTAACTCTAATCCTTGTAACAGCTCTCTAAAGTAGGTACTATTATTATCCCAGTTTTCCAGATAATAAAAACAGATGTACAGAAATGTTAAGTGACTTGTCCAAAATCACATACCAAGTGAGAGGTAGAATTGGTCCCTGGAGTCTATGTTCTAAAGAGGATACCATAAACCTCTTTAGATCAAGTCTGAATCCCTTAACCTTGTATTCGACTTCCCCCACAAACTTTGTTTCCTACCATAACTTTTCCTTGTTTCTTACTTCAGTGTTTCTCAACCTCAGCACTGTTGACATTCTGGGACAAAGTAGGTAAATTTCATTGAACTGTCCTCAAGTCAACTGATTCCATACTCTGTCATCTCCAATCTGTTATTGAGCTCATCCAAGATTTTTTTGTTCTAAGTTTGGTTACTGTATTTTATGCTTCTATAATTTCCATTTGGTTCTTTCTTTTTTTCCAATTATTACCATTATCTACTTCAAAAATGTTTTTGTCACCCAAACAGAAAATCTGTACCCATTAATTACTCTCATTTGCCCCACCTACTCAGCCCCTGGTAACTGCTAATATACTTTCTGTCTCTATGCAATTTCCTATTCTGGATATTTCATATAAGTGGGATCATTCAATATTTTGTCTGGCTTATTTATTAAAACTGTATCTGGTTTATTTCACTTAGCATAATTTTTTCATATTTATCCATGCTGTAATACGTATTAGAGCTTCATTTCTCTTTATAGCTGAATAAAATTCTATTGTATGGATAGACCACATTGTCATTATCCACTCCTCTGTTAATGAGCACTTGGGTTAGTTTCACCTTTTGGTTATTGTTAATAATGCTACAATGAACATTGGTGTAAAAGTGCCTGTCTGAGTACCTGCTTTCAAGTTTTTTCAATATATACTTAGGTGTGGAATTACTGAGTCATATGGTAATTTTAAGTTTAACTTTTTGAGAAACTACTAAAGTTTTATCCATAACAGCTGCACCATTTTACATTCCCACAATGATTAAGGGTTCTAATTTCTCTACAACCTTTCCAATACTTGATATTTTCTCTTTTATTTTATTTTTTATAATAGTCATTCTAGTGGGTATGAATTAGTATCTCATTATGGGTTTGATTGTATTTCTTTCATGCCTAATGACTTTGAATATTTTTTCACGTGCTGATTGGCCATTTATATAACTTCTTCAAAGCTTGTTGCAAATTTTTAAATTGGATATTTTGCCTTTTTGTTGTTAAATTGTAGAATTGCTTTCTATATTTTAGGTACTGGACATTCATTGAATATATTATTAGCAATTATTTCCTCCCACTCTGCAGGTTGTCTTATCAGTTTCTCAATAATGCTCTTTGAGGCACAACCTTTTTAATTTTGATAAAGTTAAGTTTATATATGTTTTCATTGTTGTTCATGCTATTGTTTCCACTTGGTTCTTCTTAAAGAAAATCCTATTTCTTGGAAGATATTGCATAATTTTTCTTTTTTCTTTCAGGAGAATTTGTAATTGTTCATTAAAACATTTTTATGATGAATGCTTTAAAATCCTTGTCAGAAAATTCCAACATCTGATTCATCTGGTGTTATAGTCAGTTAACTGACTTTCCTTATTAAATTGTGGTTTTTTTTTGTTTTTGTTCTCACCATTGCTGCCTGGAAGCCTGGTTTGGTGAAGAGAATCTCAAGCTTGTAGGGACAAAGAGGCATCCTAGGCTGGACATTTGTTATGGCATGATTACCCTTGCTGGTGCCCACTAGCTGCCTGATATCTCTGGGTGGCGAGAGAAATCTCAAGACAATAGGGCAAAGAGATTTTCTAAGCCAGGCCAGTTTGGGATCCCCTTGAGGATCCCCTGATTTCATCATATATCTCATTAAGGGAGAGAAGTCTCAAACCTGATGGGAAGGAGAACACCTCAATCTCACTTATGGTGCCACACTTGCCTAGTGTTGTTGGAAGGTCTCCCTTTTGATTAAACATTGAGATGAGCCTACCTGGACTGACATATGTTGCTAGCTTGGTATTGTGTAGCTCTGCACCGTAGTGACTTTCTGCTGCTGGGCAGGGTGTCATTAGATTCACTGCCTCTTTGTTGTTCCTCCATTCCTGGGGCCCCAAACTAGCTTCCCTTCCTCTTTATAACTTTCAGAACTCTCTTTTTTTTGTGTGTGTCTTGTGTTATTGCCAGGGTTTATAGCTTCAATTAACGGGAGAAATAAGACTACCTCATCTCTTCCAGACCACCGTTTTTCTTTTGAATGCTGTATATTCCTTCATTTTTTAAAACATATGACCTTTGCTATTTTTATGTAGTAATTATTCACCGTTGAATGTGGAAATGCATTTCTAGTTATATTTCCAGAAGAGTTATGGGTCTATACTTTCCTTCTTAAAGTAGGCAGTATTTGTGTGGTCTTATAAATAATGTGATAATTTTTGTTTATTTAATTTTTATTTCATTTTATATTTTTAATTATTTAGTTTTTTGGTAAGTGAAGGAGGAGCTAGGGTAAAGGGAAGTCATAGAGTAGGTACACCACGCCTTTTCTCTCCAAGCCTTTCACTACCAAGCCATGGCAGCAAATCACTTCTTCTGGAAATATTACTTTCAGAATTACATAGCCTTGAATCTGGCTGGCCACTCTACCAGTGGAATATGGCAGTGCAAAGCCCTGTCACACACAGTCTTTTGTTTAGTGGCTTTGTGTATATTTTCAGCCACACAGTGAACTATAGCCTGGAAATACAAAGCTTAGTTACATTTTATCGTTGTTTTGTTGTTGTTTTTTTCCTTTCCTACTTCAGACATCCTTTACTCAAATTGAATTTTCAAGAAAAGAAACTATTTCATCACATATGCATTTTTTAAGCACAAAAATCTTGACCCCCTGACAATTCTGTTCAGGGAAAAGTATGGGTTTGATTATCAGTTTCCTCATCACCCCATGTCTCCCAGCCTCCAATCCTTCCAATAGCATTTTTTAAATGTTATCTCTTTTTATGTATTTATTTGAGTTGCTCAAGATTAGAGAAAATATGTTTTGAGTTTCTTTTTTCTTTTTTTATTACTCTCAAATTATAGTTTATCTTAAAGTATCTTCTATTTTGTGGAAAGAGGCAGCGACCATTACCTATGTTCAGTATAGATGATGTGGGATTCAAGAGAATAAAAGTTCCATCTTTCCTGAAAAACAATCATACATGTACTTATATTCAGTTTGTTTTACTCCTGTACAGCCGGCCCTCCATATCCATGGTTCCATATCTGCAGATTCAACCAACCAAACGGCAAAAATATTCAGAAAAAAATTTCCAAAACGCAACACTTGGATTTGCCGCGCACTGAGCACTACGTTGAATCTACACGAATGAAGTAATGTTTGGGCATCCCCTGCTGTAGCCTCCTGCCATTTCACAGATCCTCAGTCTCTCTCTAGTACACCATCTTCGAGCATTGTTACCCTCTTGTTTTGTCATTATTCCCTAAACAATACATTAAAACAACCATTTACATAGCATTTACATTGTATTAGATATTATAAGTAATCTTTAGATGATTGGAACCCTGGTTGCACAGTGGTTTAAGAGCTCAGCTGCTAACCAAAAGGTTGACAGTTCGAATCCACCAACTGCTCCTTGGAAGCCCTATGGGGCAGTTCTACTCTGTCCTATAGGGTTGCTATGAGTGGGAAAAAACTCGAAGGCAATTTGTTTTGTTTTTGTTTTTGTTTTTTTGGTTAGAGATAATTTAAAGTATACAAGAGGATATGCCTAGGTTATATGCAAATACTACACCATTTTATATAGGGGCTTGAGCATCCACGGATTTTGGTATCTATGGGGATCCTGGAACCAATCCCCCATGGATAACCAGGGATGACTGTATTTTAAAACTAATATAGAAGAATAAAGATCTCATATATAAATTTTCTTATATGTTTGCTTCTCAAAGTAACATGATGAATAGGTGAAATTGTACATTCTTTTTTTGACTTATTAAGTATGAGAAAATAAAGCAATATAATGTTAATTGCAGAAAGCTACTTTAAGATACATCCAAATTTCGTAGAAGTAAAATCGTGAAGAAAAAAGTAGTGCCTTACACTTGAGGCTTTATGTCCTGCTTTCTATTTTAAACTATTTTTCATGATTTGATTAAATAATTTAGGAGGACACACTGACTTTCTAAAATTATGAAAGTATTCTAATATGTCTTCCATTTTGGAGATAAAGAAAACAGTTGTTCTTCTCTTGGTGTGAGGCTTTCATATTTAATGCAGTGTGATCTGGGATGTGTGGCTTTCATAAATATCAGGATTATCTAAGTATGTATGAACAAATGCATACTGATAAAAAATATGCGCTCAAAACGGTTGTTTAAAGTAACACAAAATTATGGAAAATGTCTTATGTTCTTTAATACATTTTTCAGTTTTGATAATGTTTTGGTGGGGAAAATTCCCTGTAACCTTAAGGATTTTGAACATTTAGCAAGTTACTTTATAAAGAATTATAACAAATAGATTGTTTCAGCAATCATGCATTTTATAAAATGAATCATTTAAAAATTAAGTCTTAATCATGTATAAAAATGAATTGTGAGGTTTGCTCACGTAATAAATTGTAATTTTTTAAAAGCCATGTCATTGCTCATAGCACTGTTCGGCATCTACATTGAATCAATATAATGTTAAAGAAATGATCAATATTGTAAAATTTAAGACGGCAAACTGTTCTACTTCATGGTAAGGAAATGAAATATAAGAATCAACATGGAAACAGAAATCTATTACTGATGCTATTAATCTCAAACCCATTGCATATATCATCTCAAGAAAATAAGCTGTCTAAAGTCCAAATGTAGTATAATGTAATGAAAAACACAGCAAGAGGAAATGAGATATTCAGTCTAACCGTGAAGAAATTTTCTAAAATGAATTTCTTTGTTTTAAAATTGTCCATCAAATAATGATATTGTGTGACATTGAAAGATAATTATTTTCAAACTTAGCATAGTAACATTTGATATATCATATGTTAAAGTTAAAAGAAGTCAAATTTAAAATTAGCACACTGGGTCTACATTGCAAGCCTAAATTAGTATCATTTACACATCACTGAGATTTTTGGCTTCACACTACAATGGCCCCATCCAGAGAAAACAGGCTGACTAAATCTAATTAGAACTTGTAGATATGATGAACTCTGGCTGATAAAAGCTGAAGTGGCTTCGATTAGAACAATATAGCATGGTGTGGTGAAATGAGCAAGGGTTTAAAGTCACAGAAAAAGGTTATGTTTAGAAATTCCGTCATTACCATGTTTGTCACTCTTGAAAAGTTTTTGATATCTTAGCACCCCATTATCTGTCTTTCCAAAATCTGCAATACTGTTGTAAATTATACATGATGTGCCTGTAGTGTAGAAAAGTAGTTAGCACAATAGGCTCTGGAATCAGACAGACTTGATCGAGATAATGCCACCGAAACTTATTAGAACTGTCACTGTAAGTCACTCCTGTATTCACTGGTACTCCAAGGATAATGGTATAATAATTTTCTCAGGAAACAATGAATACAGCTCTTATCATACTGCCTGACCCCTAGTAATTTCCTACCTAAATGCCTCTAGTGCTATAACACACAGCAGTGTTCCAAATAGGTCATTCCCCTATCCTCTACTCTATGATTTATTGCTATTATTAATATAGTTGAGGCAATAAATATAGTGAAAAGCCTATCCTCTTTGGACGCAAGTGAATATTGGCTTCACCACTTAATAGCCATTTGGTTTTATGCAAACATATGTTTGCTTGGCAACTTATGCTTAAGAAGCTGCTTATGACAATAACAGTCTCAGATACAGATGAGGCTCTATGGGAATGGCTGGGCAGGATACAGCGAACAGATAGCTCAAATGTCCTGTCTTGCATATGCCCATGAGTGTGAAGGCTGGAAAAAGCAGAAGAGGAATGAAATGAGAGAGGGAATAAGAAACTGCATGGTCAGAAATAACTTAATTTTAGTTAACTGCAGTTTTATATTATTTAATTCTAGTTGTTTGCATTTCTATAGCTGTTGTGTATCTTTTATGGAAATTAACAAAAAGGGCTGAAATTAATGAAGGTTGCTATCTGTGTGATATGAGCTCTCATTATAGTCTGGAATCTAGACAGAAATCAATGGCTGGTGGCTTCAGCAGTTTATTGACTAACACAGCAGAAACAGGCTCATTGTCACATGCAAATTTGAAAACACTAAGTGTGCCTCTCTCTTACTGAACATGGCATAAGGTTTCAGAAAATTGTATTTGAAACTCAAAAGGAAATACACTTATGTTGACATCTGGGTTACAAACTGTCTAACCAATTATGAAATACAGTTTCCTCATGGGCAAATTGGGAGTAATGAGAGCTATCCTACTGGGTTTTCGCTATAAAATTTAAATTCCAATGCTGGAATTTGTGTATTTTGTTCTTCATTAGATCTCCAGGAATTAACTCAGATGAGTAAACAAATATTTCCTTTGAGGATTAAATCAAACAACATGAAAAAGAACCAAATGTAACACCAAGCACATAAAAATAACTACAATAATCAATGTTAGTTTCATCACTTCATCTCATGGTTGAATATTTTATAAGTAAATAACATTAGTGTATTGTAAAAATAAATCTATATACATTACTTATGTGGATGCCTATAGTGGATGAACACTGTGCCTGGTGCTATAAAAATAAGACTAATAACGTATTTAACTCAAGCGTAGTTTTGTTTTAGTATTGAATGGGGTCCTTGATTTGCTTAGGGAATAATTTCTACCATCTCTTCATCTGTGAATATAAGGACCTTCGGAAATGACTTGATGGCAACAGGTTTGGTTTTTGGTTCGTTAAAATGTCAAATAGTCTTCAATACTTTTAAAATACAAGCTACACAAAATTATCATGAAAATAAAAGTTTAACAATATAGAAAAAAAAGACAGCAAAAAATAAAGTCTTTATAATCTAAAAAATAGTCATTATTGAATTTTAGTATGCATCATCTTGGAATGTTATAGATTATTAGAATTTTAGTTTTTTAACAAAATTAACTTCATGGCACACACTATTATTTTTTTGAAACAATTTTATTGAGGAATGGCACGGTACTTAAGAGCTACAGTGTGCTATGGCTGCTAACTAAAAGGCTGGCTGTTCGAATCCACCAGTTGTTTCTTGGAAACCCAATGGGGAAGTTCTACTCTGTTCGTAGGGTTGCTATGAGTTGAAATTGACTCAACGCCAATAGGTTTGGGTTTTTTTGGTTATACTTGAAGAAAAATAAACTTCATATATTGAAACTGTATAATTCGACATTTTTTGACACATACACAGCATGAACTATCCCCACGATCAAAATAGTGAATATTTGCCTGCTTTCCACAAGTTTCCTCATCCCCCTTTTAACCTATTCTCACTCCGTGTTGGTCTTTAGGTGCATTGGTCCTAGGTTGTTGTAACAAAATACCATATAGTAGGTAGTTTTAAAGAACAGAGATTTATTGTCTCACAACTCTGGAGGCTACAAGTTTAAATCTGGATTTCAGCAATGTTGAGTCTTTCTGAAGATTCTGAGACAGAAACTATTCCATGTCTCTCTCCTAGCTCTAGGTGGCCCCTGCAGTCCTTGGTGATCGTTGGCTTGCAGCTGCATCTGCCTTCATCATCACATGGCTGTCCTTCCTCTGTCTGTCCCTGTCTCTCTTTCTCTTCTACTCTTTCATTACACACCACTCAGGTGGAATTAGGACTCACCCTAATCCAGTATGACTTCTTGTTAACTGATAACATCTCCAAAGACCGTGTTTCCAAACAAGGTTATGTTCACAGGTATCAAGGATTAGGGTTTAAACACATCTTTTTGGGGGACACTATTTAATTCATAACTCTAGGCAACTGTTGGTCTAATTTCTGCCACTATAGATTAATGTGCAGCTCTAGGATTTGTAAATGAAATCATTCAGTATGTATTCATTTTGGGGGGTGGTTCTGACTTCTCTCATTAAACGTAATACTTTTGAGATTCTTTCATAAGGCATAAATGTGTAGTTTGTTTCATTATATTGCTGAGTAGTCTTCCCTTTTGTGGAAATGCCATGATTTGTTTTTCACTCACTTGAAGTGATTTTTTTTATTTTTTTTCTGTTACCAAAAAAAAAAAAAAAGGGCTGCATGAACATTAGATTAAAATTTTGGAGATAAGTTTATATTTCTCATGGTTAACTTTCTAGGAGTAGAATGGCTGGGTTATCTGAGAAGTATGTTTAACATTTTAAGAAAAAAGTAGCTAGAAGAGGAATGGCTGAGTTATATGGAAAATATATGAGAGTTCCAGTCCTCTCACATTTTGTCAAACCATTTGGTATAGTCTGTCTTTTAATCAGTCTACTGGATATGTAGTAGTATCTCATCATGGTTTTGATATTCATGCCCTGATGCACAATAATGTTCAACGTATTTTCATAAACTTATTGATCACTCACATATCTACCTTTGTGTTGTATCCATTCACAACTTTTGTCCTTGTTATAATTGAGTTGTCATTTTATTATTGAGTTTTAAGAGATATGTATATTTCTAGAATTCCTTTGTAAGATCCTCGGGTTGCAAATATTTTCTCCCAGTCTGTAGCTTATATTTTTGTTTTCTTAATGGTGTCTTTCGAAAAGCAAAACTTTGTAATTTTGATGTAGTAGAGTTTATCATTAGCTTTTTTTTTTTCTGTTTAGTGTATTTTGTGCTCTATGAAATATTTGCTATCAGAAACAAATATTATTTCCCACACCAATCTTCTAAAAGTTTTATATTTTTAGGTTTGACAATTAGCTCTATAATCTATCGTGAGTTAATTATTCAGTATGATGTGATACAAGGTTTAATGTTCTTTTTTCTATGTGGATATTCAGTTAATTTGGCATCATTTGTTAAAGAGAATTTACTTCATCTATTGAATTCATTTCACACTTTTTAAAAAGTCAATTAACTATATATGTATGAGTCTATTTCTGGACTCTTTATTCTGTCCAATTTATCTGTATGTCTATCTTTTAACCAATGCCAAACTGTCTTGATTCAAGTAGCTTTATAGGAAGTGTTAAAATTAGGTAAGGGAAGTCCTCCAACTTTGGTCTTTTAACAATAACATCAACAAGATGTCTTGTTTATTCTAGGTGCTTTACACACCCGTGTACATTTTAGAATCTGCTGATGAATTTCTTCAAATTAGCCTCCTGGCATTTTGATTGGAACTGTGTTTAATCTATGGATCAGTTTCAAGAGAATTGATATATTAAAAATATGGAGCCATCTGATTCATAAACACAGAGTATCATCACTCCATTTATCTGGGTCTTCTTTAGTCACTACCAGCAATAGTCTTTTTTTTTTTTTTTTAACTTTAAAGTTGCTGGATATTTCTGTTAGACTTATTCTTCAGTATTTTGAGTTTTTTTTTTTGCACCACTGTAAATGTTAATGATATTATTGTATTTTTCATTTTCTCCTCTTAAACTAAAAAAACTAAAACAAAACAAACTCATTGCTGCCGAGTTGATTCTGACTCATAACGAGCCCATAGGAGAGAGTAGAACTGCCCCACAGGGTTTCCAAGGAGTGGCTGGTGTATTCGAAGTGCTGACCTTTGGATAGCAGCCAAATGCTTAACCGCTGCGTTATAAGGGTCCCTTTTCCTGTTAGCATATAATAATATGATTTACTTTTATATTAACCTTGTTTTCTACTTTCTTAATAAATTCATTACTAATTCTAATAGTTCTTTGTGCAATATTTTGGATATCCTGCATAAGCAATAATAACATGGACGGTTATATTGCATTCCTTCTCACATTCATGACTATTTTATTTTTCTTGCCTTGTTTGCAACACACAAAGAAGCATTGTAAATGGGCATCTTTGGTTGTTCAGAATCTCAGGAGGAAACCACTCAGTCTTTAACTATTGAATATGTTACTAGTAAGATATATTTTTGTAGATGCCTTTTATTAATTTGAGAAAGATTTCTATTACCCTTGTTCGGCTACTTTTTTTTTTTTTTTTAGTTACGAATAGCTTCTAACTCTTTTCAAATGTTTTTTCACCCCCTAGTGAAAGAATCTTTTTTTTTTTTTTTTGGTTCTTTTTTATTGTTTTAATGATTTTTTTTGTATATTAAACAAATCTTGCATTCCCAAGTTAAACCTTATTTGGTAATGATATATTATTCTTTTTACATATTGTTGGATTCAGTTTGCTAATAGTTCATTAAAGATTTTGATGTCCATATTCATGAGGTGTATTAGTATGTAATTTCCCTCTGTTTTATTACCTTTGAGGATTATTGATATGCTGGTCTCATAAAATATGTTGTGAAAATATTTGTGTAAAATTGGTGGTATACGTCTTTGAATGCCAGATGAAAATCATTAGTGAAATAATCTGGGCTTGAATATTTCTTTATGAGAAGATATGCTTTTAACAAACTCATTTAGATAATAGACATAAAGCTATTCAATTTTTCTGTTTCTTCTTGTGCCAGTTTTGCTATTTTGTGTTTCAAGACTTTCATGGTATAATGCTATACATCATCTTCTCTTATCCTATAAATACCAGTAGGATCTGTGCCGTTCACAATTAGTTAATCTCTGGTTTGATGATATGTATTCTCTCCCTTTTTTTCCATGACAAGTCTCACTTTGGGTTAATCAATTTTATTGATTCTTTTTTTATAAACAGACTTTATTACTTCTGAATATTACCTGCTTATTATTATTATTTTGTTTATTTTGCTGATTTCCTTACCTCTACTTTGGGTTTCCCATGCTCTACTTTTTCTACTTCTTAAGGTGTAACTTTGGGTTATACTCATGACTAGTATGGCCTGAGGGCAAAGGTGCAGGGGTGGGGGCAAATATAATAACAACAACGAAAATAAACATTTACCACAAAGAGAAAATTTCTCAAAATTTTGCCAACTCTCCAAAAGCTGCCTTTTTTTTTTTTTCCCAACCCACACTTCAAAGTTTCTGGTTAGTTGTTCCTATTATTGGGTTCTTTATTTTAGTTACACTCAACATGAGTTATGAGCTAATAAAGGTTTTACATTACCATAGCAGAATCAGAACTGCACCATACAAGCAATCTTACCATAAATGTAAATACAAATTCACTGGAAAGAAAGAAACAAATAGAAAAAAAAAATTGTTTAACTTCAGCAAAACACCTTTTCACAAAAAAAGGAAATAAATTACCACAGCATATAAAATTCTTAAGGAGACTGAATAATTATTTTCATATTGTATTAATTAGGTCTCTTACACAAGGTGAAGAAATTAGAATTCCCATACTTATCATTTGTAGTTGCACCAAATACAAAATTTTATTTGTTAATTTATTTTTATGGCAACTCCTTGAAAGAAAATCTATTGAATTAATCTCAATAAGGAAACCCTGGAAATGCAAAATTAAGATGAGTATTAATTTTTAACTCAGTACTGAAGTCACTCCTGAGGTTCACCCTTCAGGCAAAGATTAGACAGGCTCATAAAACAAAAGGAGACTAAATGGGCCCTACAGCCCAGGGCCAAGGACAAGAAAGCAAGAGGGGACAGGAAAGCTGGTAACAGGGAACTCAAGGTTGAGAAGGGGAGGGCGCTGACATGTCTTTGAGGTGGCAACCAATGTCACAAAACAATATGTGTGTTAATTGTTTAATGAGAAACAAACGTGCTCTGTAAACCTTCATCTAAAATACAATAAAAAGAGCAATGTTTAGCAACTACTTATGAAATATACAACTATAGATAAGAGTGTAAACAAACAAAATTAAAATTCTATGAATAATAACTGTTACAACCTTGTTAAATTTTTCTAAACATGCATTGTTGTTGTTGTTAGATGCCATCAAGTTGATTCCGATTCATAGCGACCCTATGTAGGACAGAGTGAAACACTGTCCGATCTTGCACCATCCTCACAATCATTGTTACGGGTAAACTCATTGCTGCAGCCACTGCGTCAATCCATCTCATTGAGGGTCTTCCTCTTTGTCGCTGATCCTCTGCTTTACCAAGCATGATGTCTTTCTCCAGGAACTGAACCCTCCTGAAAACATGTCCAAAGTATGTGAGACATAGTCTCACCATCCTTGCTTCTAAAGAGCATTCTGGTAGTACGTCTTCCAGATATGCTTAGAACTTGTCATATCAAATCCAACACTTTTTTTGTTTTTAATTTTTAAACCTTGCAGTTATAACTTTTTTGGAGCACTGCATAAATCAGACCAAACCTCGACTGAGTGTTCTTCAAGGATATTTTACAACTTTATCCTGAAGGTTCTTACCTGATGTTTCTGTGTTGAATCTACTCTCCTGGGGTGTAT
This sequence comes from Trichechus manatus latirostris, assembly GCF_000243295.1. Lineage (NCBI taxonomy): Eukaryota > Metazoa > Chordata > Mammalia > Sirenia > Trichechidae > Trichechus > Trichechus manatus. Next base: position 16,252,867 of record NW_004443949.1, on the reverse strand, counting down.
ATTTTCTCGATTTGGTCTTTATTTCCTCTTTTTTCTGATTATTAGTTTATTTAAATATATTTTTTATGGAATTCTCAAATAATACTCTAAGATATTGAAGGTTGGATGTGAAATTTCTGAGACGGGTGTATCTGAAAATATTTTAGCAACACATTTTATTAATGGCTGACCTGGATATAGAATTCTATTTTAAATGGAATATCTTTTTCTCTGAGATTTGAAGTAAGTAAATTCATAATAGTATATTGTCTCGTGTTGCTAAAGAGACATTTGATAACACTATAGTACTCTTTACTTTGGAGGTCACCTTTTTGTCCTCTTTACAGGAGTTAAAAAAATTCCTCTCTATTCTTTGTGCTCTGAGCTTTCAGCATGATTTACGTAGGTCTGGGTCGTATTGTCGTTCAATTTGCTAGGTACTTAGTTAACGTAATCCTTGTGGAAACATATACCCTATAGCTATAGACTTTTTCCTCTCTTCCCTTTCTTTTTTTTTTCTCCTTCAGTTTTGGGTATCCTTTGTTGTGAAACCCAGAATCAGATATGCCTTGTCCATATTTGTTCTCTGTCCTTATTAACAAGCTGGCCAACTGATTAATTATTATTGATCAATTTTGCTAATTTATTAAGTGTTTAATAATTAATTTTTAGTATTTTGAATTTCAGCAGTACTTTTTAAAATTTCTTTCATAGGTGTACTCTATTCTTGAACCTCATTGGGACACCTGTAGAGTCACGTGTGTATGCACGCACTTGTAAGCGTAGTTCTGTTATCTATTCCTTTCCTTTGGGATCCAGTTTTCTACTTGCTCTTGCAATCTCTATAATGCAAATTTCATGATTATTGGTTTTCAATACATTTTAAAAGATATATATGTAAAACAAAAATGGTGCTTCAGTGTTTTGTGCCACTCAATGGGTCTTTTTGACTGGCAAGTTTTACTTGGATTCATTGTGTGGTTATTGATACTGGAAAACACTTGAATGCAAGAGCATTGAAGATCAGGCTCATAATCTGGCAGTTTCTTTTAGACATCAACCTTCTGTTCCTATAGGTCTATTTTTGTATTTCTGCATGGAGAATGGGGTCAGGTGTGAAGCTGACTCCTCACTAGGCATATTTTAAAGTTATGATTGTTTTTCATTCCCACATCTAACTCCTTCCTTCAATCTGTCATCTCAATAACCTTATCTTCTCCAATATTTTGCAAAGAATGACTTTTCCTCTATGAATATACCAGTTAGCATTTCACCTTTCATGCTTCAGCAGCTACCAATCTTATTTCTTTCTCCCTTCACCAAAAAAAAAAAAAAAAAAAAAAAAACTAAAATGCTGTGGCACATTTATATTTTCTTTGTTGCTGTGGATATCCACATGCCAAACATTAAGTTTTATCCACTAGAATTTTAAGGATTAAAATAAATTACTTAGGATAATTTACCATAATTTTAAAAGTGCTTATTTTTCACTTTTTCGTCTGCCATATGTAAATGATTTCCCCATGAACTATATTTATTAATCAACCTTTGTCTCAGTGTCACTTTCTAGCACACTAAAACACAGACTAATTAGGTTATAAATTATTCTCACTTAAAATTATGATAGGCATTTGAAGCATGAATGGTTGAACACATTTGTCAGTGGAGGTAACAGATGTTTGTTTGAACTCTCTAAATTACATTCATCATGATGTCAATAAGGTAATTATATTTGGACTGTGCAGTGCATTGCACAAACTGAATGGCTTTTATTTTACCTGTATTATGAATTCAATATTTTTATTTTTTATGTATGTGATTTAAATACTTTTAAAACTTGCTACTCTATACAGTATATATATACATATACTGCATATATAAGCAGAGAGAGTGAGAGAGCAGCTTGCGATTTCAGTTAATTATAATAAATGGTGATTCTCACTTGTGTCAGTCACACAAAATTCCAAGAATTATAGGTATATATGTGTATTTTTTCCAGTGGAATTGTGTATTAGTTTCCTTGAATTGCCATAACAGATACTACAAACCAGATGGTTTTAAACAACAGAAATCTAGTTTGTCACAATTCTGGAGGCTAAAGGTCTAAATACAAAATGTTGGCAGGGCCATGCTCTCTCTGACGGCTTAGGAGAAGATCCTTCCTCGTCTCCTCCACCTTCTAGTAGTCACCGTCCTTCCTTGGCTAATGGCAGCATATCTCCAATCTGTCTCCATATTCACATGGCTGTTTTCACTCTGCATTTGTCTCTCTATATGACTTATCTTCTTTTTATAAGAATGACTATCATGTTAGTTTAGTGTCCATCCTTCTCCAGTATGAACTCATAGTAACTGAACTACGTACATCTGCAAAGACTCTATTTTCAAATAAGGTCACATTCTCAGATACTAGTTCATCAAAATGGATATTCAAATAGCCAACAAGCACATCAAAAGATGCTCAACCTCATTAGCCAGTATGGAGATCAAATCAAAACTACAATGAGAAATCATCTAACCTCCATTAGAATGGACTTAACACTTGATCATACCTCTTTGAGGGACACAACACAACATAAAAACGTACTAATTCATATTCAACATTGTTCCAAAAGTCCTAGCAAGAGCAATTAGGCTAGGAAAATAAAAAGTATCCAAATCATGAAGGAGGAAATAAAACTAATCCCTTTTTGCAGATTGTATGATCTTATACATAGAAAACCCCAGAGATTCTACAAGAAAGTTATTAGAACTAATACATGAATTCAGTAACATAGCAGAGTACAAGGTCAACAAACAAAAATCAGTTTGTACATCAGCAATGAACAGCTGAACAGCTATACATCAGCAGTCAACAGCTGAAAAGGAAATTAAGGAACTACCATTTGCTATATTATCTAAAAGAATAAAATACCAGTGGCCATCTAAGATGCAGTTTTCACTTGAAGTACAATAAAATAAAATTTAAAAAGTAAATATAAAATATCTTCTTTTAAAAAAAACAAACCAATGACTCAGAGCATATTTAACTACATATTACAACTATGCATGCCCCCTTATTTAAAATACATGAAATCACAAAGAAATGTATCCCATGTTTTTAATAATCTATCAAAATATTCTTCCATAATGCTGGCATTTGATCTTTATCATCATTTATAGAAATGCAAGCAGTTACAGATAAAGTACAAATATATTGATGCTATATACAATATTGTCAAAAGTATGCATTCATATAATTGTCCTATCTTTATGAAGAGTCGAAGTAATCGTTTGCTTAGTACAGTTTCCTATCACTCACTCATCTATAAACCTTGTACCCATCTTTCCATTTTTTCCCCTCCCCACATCTGTCACTCAGTACTGAATCTATTATTATGCAGAGGGTTTTTTTTTTTTTTTTCCCTCTCTTTTTAAAATTGAGAATGTTTCTCTGGCTCCTTTTGCAGTAGGCTGCGTTTTCTGAAAATATTCAGAAAAAAAAAGTTGCCATTTGAAAATCTATGTATGCACTAATAATATTATTTGTACTTCTAAATATGAATAAAACATTTTATTTTCCAGTTCTAATATGAACTCACTGTAACACTAGAATAATGAAATTCTTGATCTTTTGCATCTATTTTTAGAATTATTTTTGACTTGCTTTTCTATCAGTTCCACATAAACTATTAAGTGATAAATGTGAAATGAGAGACATCTATAAAGGTAAGAAACAATGAGAGAAAATATACACCAGTTTTTTTTTTTTTTTTATTTCTTTGTGGTTGAGATAAGAGCTAGTTCATTCACTTCACATATGAGGCACACAAATCTCAGGAGCCCACAGTTAATAGAAGTACTCTATTAGACCTGACCTGAATGTTCAAAGATACCTTTGGGTTCTTAGTTTTTCCCCTAAATTTTCCTCCGGAGTATAAATTTTATCAAAAGACAAAAAGAAGTTTAGTTAGTTTATTTCTCTTGAAATCTATCTCCTTCATAGTAACTGAAACCCTAACTCTAAAATGTGACTGTGATAAATCAGAGTTAAAAGAATAAAAAATGAACTGTTCAATCATGACTTTTAACAACAGTATCTACAAACGAAGGTTGAGTAAAACACAGAAAATCATGGCAAAGTTACATTGTTGAAGTGCATAAACTTACCATAAGTAAACTTCAGTTTTCACTGGGAATATGAGGGTGCTGGAATAATTACTGATTGCTGTTGAGTCAATTCCAACTCATAATGACCTTATAGCTATATTTTCCTTGACACTCAAATACATTTATTGATTTCATCTTCAAATTTGGGAACAGTATAACATACTACGCATGCTTTGAATTACAAAAAGTTTCAATATCCCACTTTACAAGAGATCTGTATTTTTAGTACTATTTAAATAATTAAAAAAATGCTAATTGGAAAAAGACACATGGCATAGAGTATATACAACAATAAATGAAATAAGGAATAGGGATTTAGTCAGAGGAGAATATTATTAGTGGAAATGCTGGAAATCCAAATACATGGCTTCTGAACCCACTTTTGCCAACGTTATGTATGTAGAAAGAGACTACTATATTTTATGCTTTTCAAAGGATTCCATTTTTACCACTATATATTGAGGATTGAAGTCTAATGTTTCTTCCATATCTAAAATTCAAAAATATAACTGTTTTCTTCTATACTAGGCAAGTAGAAAACTCTAAGTTTCTATGCTCCTGTAAAGAAATACTTCACAAATCTTTGAGACTGGGATCTTGGAACTTATTCATTGATTTAATATTAATATCTTCACAATGAAATTTTATTTATTTCTAGCCATGAATGTTTCTAAAAGAGATGTTACATAATAAAACTTTGCATTTTCCAAGTTAATGCTTACTGCATTTGCAATATAAAATAGTTTAAAGAATTATCTGTTCCATGCTAGCTAAAATTTCATGTCAATTTAATGAAAATTCATTAATGTGTTCTTTTACTATGGTCAAAGTAATGAGTTAGATAAACTATGTACGAAATGCTTAGTAATTCATTTAGCCAAATGTTTGTGAATTGCAAGTTACAAAGTTTTCAAATTAAGGAAAATCTCAATATAAACTGTAATTGTAACTTGTGGGGAGGAGACCTGGTGGTGCAGTGGTTAAGCGCTCGTCTGCTAACCCAAAGGTCAGCAGAACCCACCAGCCACTCTGTGGGCAAAAGATGTGGCAGTCAGCTTCCATAAAGATTACAGCTTTGGAAACCTTACAGGGCAATTCTGTCTGTCCTATGGGGTCACTATGAATTGGCATTGACTTGATGGCAGTTGGGTTTGATTTTTTGGTAGTAACTTTTGGGTAAAGAAAGAAGTCAGAAAAGGAACAAAATGAAGAAGGTCATACAACTATAGATACAATTCTAAAATATTTTATATATATCTGGCCAAAAAAAAAAAAAAAAACTTTTGTAGAATCTGGCTTCATTGTATTTTTTTTATTATTATAATGAGGGTACATATCTGGAAAAGATTGTCACTTGGATGCCATTTCTTATTTACTGGTTAGATAGGTTTATGAAATATGGGCATCACCCACATTTATTTCTCTCTTTGGAATGTATGTAGATAAATAGAAGGATAGATAGATCTCTATTTAATACTAGAAAATGTTATTTATTGTTTTCAAGTGCATTAGGTAGATTACTAGATAAGATCCTATTACAAAAAAATACCCAAATATAATGACTTCAGTATAAGTTGATTTTTATCTCATGTGAAAATCCAGAGATGAAATATTTAGCACTGAGTGGAGGATGCTGACAGTGCCATCTTCAATACCTTGCTTCCAAGTTTGCTGTGATTATCACCATTTCTTAGCCAGTATGGAAGGGAAAGGAGCCCTGGCGGCCAGTGGTTAATAAGTGCTGGGCTGCTAACTGAAAGACTGGCGGTTCATACTCACCAGGAGCGCTGCTGGAGAAAGATGCGACAGTCTGCTCCCGTGAAGATTCCAAAACGAAACCAAACCCTTTGCCATTCAGTCGATTCTGACTGATAACAACCTTACAGGACAGGGTAGAACTTCCCCACAGGGTTTCCAAGGAGCACCTGGTGGATCGGAACTGCCTACCTTTTTGGTTAGCAGAGAAACTCCTAACACTGCACCACCAGGGTTTCCTCCTAAAGATTACAGCCTAGGAACCCTATGAGGCAGTCCTACTTGTGCTATAGGGTGGCTAGGAGTAGGAATATACTTGACTGCAATGAGTTTTTTTTTCCCGGGATTACGAAAAGGAAATGTGGAGTAAAGGGCAAGTGGCTTTGTCTGTAAGGAGATGAACTAGAAATAATTTGCATCATTACCATTTACATACCATTGCCTAACTTTATAGTCACTTGGCTTCACTGAGCTATCGGAGGACTGAGAAATTCAATCCTTAGCTGGACGTTAATGTGTTCACATAAAGCTTGCCCTCTAAAAATAAGGGGTGAATGAAATCTGGGGAATAATTTGTGATTCCTGCTACATTTTTCTCCATTAATCTTTCAGATATCCCTCTGCACTTTTTTTTCCCATGAAGAAAACACCTACCCTATCATGAAGCAATGCAATTCCAAATCCTACCCTGTTATTGAATCTAACTTGATCCCAGTATCTCTGGGTTACGTGCAGTTTACTCCACCAGGCTTGATGTGACTTTCTGAGGTATATTAATTAATTTTACAAAATTAATAGGTGATACTCTTTCCTCCATCCACTCCAGCCCCCACTCTATAGTTCAATATAAATTGATGGAGAAAAAACAGAATAATGTAATAAAAAATGCCTTCAAAAATTGAAAAAATTGAAACTTTTGCCACAGGCCAAGATATAGCAAAAGGGTTCACATTTATACGACTCCCTTCCCCCTTACAAAACCAATGCAAAATTGAAGAAAAAAAAAAGCTGTATGGAATAATTGTTCTTAAGACACTGACATCAGGCAATAGTGATACTGAGAGATGAGAAACAAACAAGATGAGCCCTATGATTGCCCGGCTTACTGTGTTGAAAGAGCTTCTTGGCCACAGCACACAGAGTGCAGCCCTGGCATAGCAACTAGACTCTCTGAGTAGAGGAGTTAAAGCTGAGAGTCCAAAGAGACAAAGGCAATTAGAATTCATGGGCAAGAGTACGAGGTAGGAGAAAGCTGCACAGGAGAGCAACTCCAGAGTATAAGCAGAGGACTGATTGGTCATGCATGTGAGAAAACTACCCAAGACAGGGCAAAGAACCCCCTCAGAGGATTAGCAAAATTTGTACCTGGCTCTCACTTGGGTGAGAATAGCACTTCTTCCCACCAACCAGAATGGAAAAATTTGAATGCCAGGTCATTGGGTATGCAATTCAGAATGCTCATGCTTCAGTTATGGGTCATAATTAGCCCTAGACTAAACATGGCTTTTATCTTCCCAGTAAATCACGTAATCAAGTCCAAAAATGACCGTAGTCTTTCCAAATAACTTTTATTTGTTCAAGAACAAATATCAGGAATATTTATAAGAATACAAAAATGTCCAACACCCAACAAAATAGAATTCCCATGACATAGGAATAAAAAATTACTAAGCAAAAAGACATAACCTATGCTGAGGAGAAAAAGGAATCAATCATAACAGATCCAGAAATGCTGTTCATATTAGATTTAGTAGATAAGGACATTAACACAGTTATTTTAACTGTAGAACATATATTCAAAAATTTCAGTAGCAACATGGAAGGTATTTTTAAAAACACATATCAACCTATTAGATAGAGAAACTACCAATTTTGAGATAAAAATACACTGAATGAGAATAATGGCAGATTAGACATTGCAGAAATAAATACTAGTAAAATCGATAGCAATAGTAAATATCAAAAATAAAACAACAATGTTAATAATTTAAAAATGTAATAGAATACCACTGTGTTGTGTAACAATTTCAAACAATCTAATATACCTTTAATCAGAGTCCTCAAAAGAATGAGTGTGGGACAAAACCATTGAAGAAATAAAGTTTGAAAAATTTTCAAATTTGCTAAAATCTATACACCCATGGATCCAAGAAGTACAACAAACTCCGAACACAAGAAACATAAATAAAACTACAGCATGGCACATTATAATCTAAATGCTCAAGAATGATAATAAAGGAAAATATTAGAAGAGCCATAAATTAAAATAAAAAAGACCTCTTACATAAAGAAGAATAAAGATAAGGATGAAAGAAGATTTCTTCTGTGGAAAAAAAAAATGCAAGCAAGAAAGCAGTGGAGCAAGATCTTTAAAACAATAAAAGAAAAAAAATCAAACTAGAATTCTGTACCTAGAAAAATTATCTTTCAAAAATAAATATGGGAAAAAATATGATATAGAAGAGTTCAAAGACTCCATCAACTGTGAATTCACATTAAATGTTAAAGGAAACTCTTAAGCCAGAAGGAAAATGACATTTAAGGAAATGCAATGAAGAAAATCATCAGATAGTAATTAAGGGACAAATATACATGATTTTTAAAAATATCTTTAAAAGATAAGTCATGTGTCATTTTTAAATAAAAACTAATAATACTACAGCCTGAAGCTTAGAACATATGTGAAAGTAAAGTATATCAAAACTATAGCACAGAGGTTGTGAGAGGGGAAATGGGCGTGTACTATCATAAAGTTCTTTTATGAGAAGTGGTATAATAGCGCTTGAATGGAGATAAACCAACGAGAGTTAAACCAACTCTAAGCTCTAAATCAACCACTAAAATAAAATAAAAGGGCATCATTAATAAGTTAACTAAATCAATAAAAAAGGACATATATAAGTTACTTCTCCATAGAAACAATGAAATGCTACCGGGTAGGAAATGATGACCACTCTCTGGTCTTGGCCCATCTGGCTGCCTTTTGTTCTGTTCTCTGGAGTAAGGCCTTTGTACATCCTCTCCCATGGATCTTGGATTTTTCCTCTGAAATGTCTTTTCTTCATTATGCTTGGGGTTCATTTATATATTGGTTGTTGCAGATTATGCATTTCTTGGCCTCTGTGTGGCTTTTGGCATCCCTGGGTAGTGCAAAAAGTTAACATGCTCAACTGCTAACCAAAAACCGGAGGTTCGAGTCCACCCAGGGCCTCCTCAGAAGAAAGGCTTGATGATCTACTTCTGAAAAACCAGCCATAGAAAAGCCTACAGACAGGTCTACTCTGACACACATAGGATCACCCTGAGTTGGAATTGGCTTGATGACAATGGTTTTGTATGACTTTTCTAGTACTCTCTCTATTGGCCTGGGGTGTTGGAGCCTCAGGATTGTTCTAATAATGAAACAGTCACAAACTTTGAAGGTAAAACTTTTTTTTCCTCCTGGCATACACTTTTCTCAAAAACTTAATAGACTTTTAGATCTAATAGTTTTTAATCTGTTTCATGTAAATGCTACCTCACGTAATCTCTTTTAGCATCATTTTTTACACTAACAAATGTGTTCTTATGTTTATTTGTATCTAGGTTTAACTTATTCTCTTGTCCCTTAATGAAATGGTAGCTGTCTTGAGGCCTTCTGAAACAAAAGTTTTGGGTAGAAGGCAGCATCCTTAATCTAATTATCTGTCATTGGGTTAGCTTTCAATATCTGGCCAAGAAGAACACTTAATGGGACACTTTGCTGAAACATTCTATTAATATCATTACCTGCTTCCATTGGGGATTTAGAATTGGTTGGAAATCTCATCCATGTGACCAAGAAACAAAAGAAATGCAGCAAATATATATTGGATGAGTAAATTTTATCAGCTATGAAGAAAGTATCTAAAAACCCATTGATGGTTGTGTAAAACTCAGAACACAAAACTGTTTTTGCTTTCTCTGTAATTGGTACCCATTCTCTTGAGTCCTTTTCATAAACTTCTGTGCCTTGTTTACAACAAGAGCTACAAATACAATTATTATGCAAATATTTTCCTTCAGAAATTCTCTGGGCTAAAAATTATGTTTAAGATATAATTAAGTAAAATATCTAGGCTGAATAACAAATGCCATTTTGGCTATTTTAATCTGTGAGCTATGAGAAAGCAAATGCATAACATTTAAAGTAAAACACCAAAATACATAAAAGTACCAAAAATTTGATAGACAGTTGCTACACAAAATAAACCATAACTACAATCAAATTGATAATACTGAGGGTATTCATAAATAATAAAATTGTTTTTTGATTCATGCACAAATAATCTACTATGGCGTTCTTAATATTGAATAGTTTACCTCAGAGACTAAGTATAAATTAATGAAGAGAAACTGTGAAGTCACTGGTGGATGCATAAAGTGGGAAAGCCCTTACCTTCTTCAATTTTTATTTATTTGTCTGTTTTACACCAACCACACAGGATAGTCACAAAATACTTTGACGTAAGTTTTAAGTAAGTGGCTATTATGGTGCAGACTTGGGGGTTGAGGGGAAGCAGACATTACAGGAGGGACATGAAACTGCCCCTGTGCTCATCTCCCCTATTAAAGGATAGCCTATGGCAGGGAAATGCTGAATAAATAGATACCTTTAAAAGATAAATATGTAAATATATGGATACATGAATAAATAGTAACTGAATGAATGAATAAATAGTAGCTGAATGAATGAATGAATAAACAAACAAATAAAACAAGCAAACAAAAATACCCCCAAACCAAAAACACTGCTGCCTTAATGGCACTTACAACAAATTTTAGGAGTGGAGGGAGGAAAGGGGGGAAAAAAAACACCCTACACGTAAGGGAAAAGCAGGAAAAGTGCTTGCTGATTTGAGAACTATAGATGGAAAAAGGACAAGAGCAGTGAAGAAGCTACATGCGTGATGTAAGACTGAGGTTTCTTCAGAATAACAAGGAATGCTCCCTGAAGGACTCTGCCAACAGGTTAACAAGCATAAAGTAAAAAGTAACATCAAAATTCTGCTGTGAGAGATACAGGAGAGGGACGAAAGCATAGAAAGAGATCTGTCCGAGTTACTGCCATAGGGAATACCTAAGGCCGAGACTGGGGCAAATATTGAACAACAGCAACACCAAAACTTCTAGTAAACCAACCTTACCCTAAAAGCAAAGTATCACGAGAGAAATTTGCAATCTGTGGTGCAGTGGTGCTAACTATAGCATCAACAATCCCCAAAACTAACCCACTTCCTAACTAGGTTAATGATGCAAAGCTCCACACTAACGGCCTCGCGGAAGGAAATTCATGTCCATATCCAGGCATAAAATCTGTTAATCTCTCAATTGACCTCTACAAGATGCTTGGCTTTCAAAAACTACAGCAACAAAATACGCTCTCAAGAGACAAAGTAATAATTAGAACTAGACTCAGATTTGATACATAATTGGTACAATAGGCTAGGCAATTTTAAAATAACTATGATGTAAAAACTTAACAGAAGAGGGGGATAATGTGCAAGTTGAGATGGGTAAAAAAAAGAGATGGCCATTATTAAAAAAATCAAGTTTAAATGGTAAAAAAAAACCCAAAAACTCAGTAACAGAGGTAAATAATCTCTTTGATAGACTTATCAATACCATTGACGAACCTTATAAAAATATCAGTGAACTTGGAAATGAATTAATAAAAATTACCAGACCTAAACACCAAGAGTAAAAAAGGTGGGGAAAATAGAATGGAACATCTAAGAACTGTGGGCCAATATCAAACATTCTAACATATGCGTAATTAAAATCACCTAAGAAAAACAAAGAAAAGAGGGTAGTAGAATAATTTGAAAAACTAATGTCTGATGATTTTCCAAAATTAATGACTGACTAAACACAAATACAAGAAGCTCGGAGAAATCCAAACATGGAAATACCAAAAGCAATAAAAACATAACTGGGCATATTGTATTCCAACTGCAGAAAACAAGAGACAAAGAGAACATTTTGAAGGCATCTAGGAATAAAAAATTAAGACCCACCCATTCACACAAATCTCACACAATGAAACAAAGTAAGAATTACTGCAAAGTTCTTGCCACAAACAAGGCAAAAGGCAACGGAGGAAGGAACTTCAGGTGTCAGTGAAAAAGACAAAAAAAAAAAAAACACCAAAAAAGTGTCAACCTAGCATTATATGTCCAATGAAAATGTCTTTCAAAATAAAGGAGAAATAAAACCGACTTGATGATGATTAGAGAAAGAATGAATTATTCAATGAATAGTTTTGGTAAAATCCTTTATCCCCTGAAAAAAGTAAAAATGATTCCCTACACATCATACACATACACCACCCCAACTACGACAACCAACACTATCAACAACAACAGCAGCAACAATTACAGATCAATTAATGAAATAAATGTGAAAGAAAAATCGTTAGATTAGAAATGTTAGAATATCTATGTCTCACTAGAATAGAAAAGGAATTCTTACACAAGGGCTAACTTTATGGGCTGGCAAACTATGTAGTCATAAAGGACTGTGTTCCTAAGGGCTCTTCACTTGGTTTAATTACTACTGTCTCCATTGTGAAATTCTTAATAATTTTATTCTTCACCTTGTGCTTTGCAAATGAAGTCCCGCCACCCCGTTTGTATATACTGGTATCAGTGCTTCAAGGGCACAGAATTCTGGTGGATGGAACATGTGCAGGAGTTCAGTGGATGCAGATTTCAGAGTTTACTTCAAAGCAAGTACAAGGTAAGCATGTTGGCTTAGAAAGAAGGAAATGTGTTTCTAAGAAACACGAACGACCGAGGGATCCCATCAAATTCTTTTCTTCCTTATATTGTTTCTCACCAAGTGTTCACCGATGCCCATTTCTTACCCTCTGCTTCGTCTTGACCAAAATTTTAGTTAGGTTTCTCTCCCTCTGAAGGATCTATAAAGTCTGATTGCTCCAAGCATGAACAAGCATTAAAAAATGGAACACGCCTCCTTATCAGTTTATTTTGAAAATTGACTGACCACGGTAAGACACTTTCCCCGTCAGACTCCACTGGACATTTCCTCTTACTTATTCAATTCCCCCTTAAAAGTTTCTACTCATCTTTGCTTACCTTATAAAAGAAAAATGTTTTTCTTCCGTTAGGTTTTGAGACATTTGGAGATTTCTGAGATAGGAGCATTCTCCTTATTGTAATAGTTTTTCTTCTAATTAAAGTCTTTTCTTTCGTAGGGCTGAGTTTGTTTTTATTTGACACTTCCTTGTATTAGCCAATTGGTTAAATTGAAAACGAAGACAAAGGAGGGGAGGAAAATATAGGGTAACTCATAGTTCCCTCTCCTTTCAGTCTTTCATTACTCACCAGGAAGTCAAATGTAGAAAAGGTTGATAGAATATGTGAATATTAAGAAGTGAAATAAAAACAGTTAATTTATTTTGTGCAGTGTTTTCCACTTTCTGGTAAGAATGAAACACGTATGCATGCACAAGCTCTGGGGTACATATTGTAAAATATTGGTGTTCCCTCATTTGATGCTTCTTACATTTTCTTTTAAAAGTGGCATTGCACAATATGAAGATGAACATAAAATTCATGGCAATAAATTAATATTTTATGTTTCTTTACTCAGAAGAGTGTTAAATAGCAAATAAAAACCAGTATAACACCTTAAGAGAGAGAGACACTTCATAAGAAAGGAAAAGACTTTACGTTTCAGTTCTTTTGATAGTATTTTTTCCTGAATAAGCAGTGGATACTGTAGAGTATGCAGACATCCCTGCTTATGCACTATACATATAATGCTATCCCTAAACTAGATGGATTACAAATAGAGTGTACTAAAATTAGGAGCTTTCTTCCTCAAAAATCCATATAAATTAGATACACAATATTAAGAGGAGTTGTTTGTAATATATATATAACACACAAAGTGTTAGCATTCAAACTACATGGAGAATTATATGATAATGAAGTGCAATGTATTACTTAATACAGCCCTTCAAGCCATAGTCTGTGATGCACACACAATGATTGAGTGGAACTATGCAAATAAAGTATACGGAACCCTAACGAAGGGATTGGTCAGTTTTGCCATTACACTAGGTTTAAAATGAGCCATCCCAGAGGAGGGAAAAGGGGATGTCACCACACCAAGGAAAAAAAGCCAGAAGCAAACAGCATCCTTTGGACTCAGGATAACTGTGCTGAGAAGCTCCTGGAACCAGGAGACCAAGAGAGAGAGCTCAAACACTGAAGACAGCCAGAAGTAGTGGCATGGAAAGGGTGGAAGCAGAGAGAGTAGACCCACAGGAGATGACGGGCTTGGCAGGCAGCCCACAGAGCAAGAAAGCTGAGCTCCTTTGGGCAGATGGCTTACTAGTGGAGTGGGATGCCTCTGAGCACTTATTGGCAGAGCTAAAAGAGCTTCGTAACCCTTGCCCCAGCAGGACAGAAGCTCAAGGGCCACAGAGAGGTGTGCCTGTAGGCATGGCTGGTAAAAGGCTGTCCTGATGGAAGACAGTGTTCCTGAACCTGAATTGTAAGCTGTTACTTCCCTAGTAAACCCCATAATCATCAATATTGTCTGTGAGTTCTGTGTGCCCATTACAATGAATTTTTGAACCCAGTAGAGAAGTAGAGAGTGCTGTGGGAGAGACCGTAGGTGTCAGAATTGTTAAAGATGGCTGAAAGGGGAGGCATGTCTGACCTCAGCCTCATAGGAATCAGCCTTGTGCTGTTGATCTGGATTCTCCTTCCTCCTTGTGAAGTTAGAGGGGATCAGATGCCGCCACCATACTATTTTTACAATTAAGAACACACAAACAAGTAGAGAAATGATTGGAAAGGGTGTATAAATGTACATTCCACAGGACAGGAAACTCAAACACCATTTAACTTACCATAATATACTTACCTTACAACTAATAAAGTATAAGTTGAATCATATTGAAAAATCCAATATTGAATTCTTAGGTAGGTCCAAACAATACAGTTTCATAAAATGAAGAGCTGTGCTGTTGCGAGGTAGATTTACATGGGTAAATCTGTGAGAAGATGCCTAGGAGTTTCTAGAGACCAGGAGCCAGTCATCATTTGCACTGTATCTTAATTTGCATTATTGCAGGGGTTTACCATAATGAGATACAAATATAAATCCACCAGACTGAAAAATTTAAGCATACAACAAGCAGTGTTACTGGATTAATGGGAACTGACATACACTGCTAACGACACGGTAAATTTGCACAGGACCTTGAGCAATTTTGCATTATTTAGACATGTACCTGTTCAGCAATTCAATAAATCAGCTCCTAGGTGTGCATCTTAAAAAAAAGAAAAAAAGAAAAGAGAAAGTCTGTACTTGTGCACTAACCTTGTTTATATCAACTTTATTCTTATAAGAAATGGAAGCCACTCAAATATCCAGGGCTGGATTTATCTAGCACACACTGCTGTGGTTGTTGTTTTTTTTATAGCTGACATTCATTCAGAGTGATCGTAGTTCTGTTTTGACTGCTCAGTTCCTATGTTTCATTTATTGTTAAATATTTTCAATATCATCCTAGAAACTGTCCATCAATAATAGAGTGGGTAAATAAATCATGATATAGCTGTATAAAGTAATAAAAGAGATCAGTGAAAACAAATGTACTGTGAATATTGTTGTTGTTTGCTGTTAGGTGCCCTCAAGTCAGTTCCGACTCATAGCAACCTTATGTACTCCAGAAGAAAACACTGCCTAGTCCTGTACCATGCTCACAATCTTTGTTATGCTTGAGGCCATTGTTGCAGCCATGGTGTGAATCCATCTCGTTGAGGGTCTTCCTCTTTCTTGGTGATCCTGTACTTTACCAAGCATGATGTCTTTTTCCAGGGACTGATCCCTCCGGACAACATGTCCACAGTACGTAAGACAGTCTCCCATCCTTACTTTTAAGGAGCATTCTGGTTGTGCTTCTTCCAAGACAGATTTGTTCGTTCTTTTGGCAGTCCATGGTATATTCAATATTCTTTGCCAACACCACAACTCAAAGGCTCGATTCTTCTTCCATCTTCCTTATTAACTGTCCAGCTTTTGTATGCATATTACACGATTGAAGATATCATGGCTTGCGTCAGGTGCACCTTAGTCTTCAAGATGACATCTTTGCTTTTCAACACTTTAAAGAGGTCCTTTGCAGCAGATTTGCCCAATGCAATGTGTCCTTTGATTTCTTGACTGCTGTTTCCATGGGTGTTGATTGTGGACCCAAGCAGAATGAAATCCTTGACTACTTCAATGTTTTCTCCATTAATCTTGATGTTGCTTGTTGGTCCTGTTGTGAGGATTTTTGTTTTCTTTATGTTGAGGTGTGTCTTAGTCATCTAGTGCTTCTATAACAGAAATACCACAACAAATTTATTTTCTCACAGTCTAGTAGGCTACAAGTAGAAATTCAGGGTGTCAGCTCCAGGGGAAGGCTTTCTCTCTCTGTTGGCTCAGGGGGAAGGTCCTCGTCATCAACAATCTTCCCCCACACTAGGAGCTTCTTTGCCCAGGAATCTTGGGTCCAAATGACACGCTTTGCTCCTAGCACTGCTTTCTTGGTGTTATGAGGTCCCCAACTCTCTTCTTGCTTCCCTTTCCTTTTATCTCTTGTAAAATAAAAGGTGGTGCAAGCCACACCCCAGGGAAACTCCCTTTACATTGAATAAGGGAAGTGACTTTAGTTAGGGTGTTACAATCCCACCCTAATCTTTTTTAACATAAAATTACAAGCATGAAATGGAGGACAACCACAGAATGCTGGGAATCATGGCCCAGCAAAATTGATACACACATTTTTGGGGGGACATAATTCAATCCATGATAAGGTGTAATCCATATGGAAGGCTGTGGTCTTTGATCTTCATCAGTAAGTGCTCCAAGTTCTCTTCACTTTCAGCAAGTGAGATTGTGTCATCTGCATAATGCAAGTTGTTAATGAGTCTTCCTCCAATCTTGATGCCCCATTCTTCTTCATATAGTCCAGCTTCTCGGAGTGAATACATACATGTGAATACATACATCAATTTGTATATGACATGTTGTTGTTAGGTGCCATCAAGTAGGTTCTGACTCATAGTGACCCTATGTACAACACAAGGAAACACTGCATAATCCTGTACCATCCTCAAAATTGTTGCTATGTTTGAGCCCATTATTGCAGCCACTGTGTCCATTCATCTCATCGAGGGTCCTCTGCCTTGAGGGTCTTTCTCTTTTTTGCTGACCCTCTACCTTATCAAGCATAATGTTCTTTTCCAGGGACTGGTCCCTCCTGATAACATGTCCAAAGTATGTGAGATGAAGTCTCACTATCTTTGCATCTAAGGAGCATTCTGGATGTATTTCTTCCAAGACAGACTTCTTCATTCTTTTGGAAGTCCATAGTATATTCAATATTCTTCACCAACATCATAATTCAAAGGCATCAATTCTTCTTCTCTTTTCCTTATTCATTGTCCATCTTTCACATGCATATGAGAGGACCAAAAATATCATGCTTTGGGTCAGGTGCACCTTAGTACTCAAAGTGACATCTTTGCTTTTTAACACTTTAAAGAGATCTTTTGTATCAAATTTGCACAATGCAATGCGTCCCTTGATTTCTTGATTGCTGCTTCCATGGAGTTGATTGTGGATCTGAGTAAAATGAAATCCTTGACAACTTCAATCTTTTCTCCATTTATCATGATGTTGCTTATTGGTCCAATTGTGAGGATTTTTGTGTTCTTTATGCTGAGTGGTAATCCATGCTGAAGTCTGTGGTCTTTGATCTTTGTCAATAAGTGCTTCAAGTCCTCTTCACTTTCAGCAAGATTGATTGTCTCCTTCTGCATATCACAAGTTGTTAATGAGTCTTCCTCCAATCCTGATGCCCCATTCTTCTTCATATAGTCCAGCTTCTCGGATTATTTGCTCAGCATACAGATGGAATAAGTATTGTGAAAAGATACAACCCTGACACACACCTTTCCTGACTTTAAACCACGCAGTATCACCTTGTTGTGTTCCGGAAACTGCCTCTTGGTCTTTGTACTAGCTCCTCACGAGCATAATTAAGTGTTCTGGAATTCCCATTCTTCACAATGTTATCCATAATTTGTTAAGGGTCCACACAGTTGAATGCCTTTGCATAGTCAATAAAACACAGGTAAACATCTTTCTGGTATTCTCTGCTTTCAGCCAGGATCCATCTGACATCA
>NW_004443949.1:16219080-16234654 GCF_000243295.1 Trichechus manatus latirostris | reverse complement strand
AGTTGAATGCCTTTGCATAGTCAATAAAACACAGGTAAACATCTTTCTGGTATTCTCTGCTTTCAGCCAGGATCCATCTGACATCAGCAATGATATCTCTCAATTGTTATCCTCTTCTGAATCCATCTTGAATTTTTGACAGCTTCCTGTCGATGTACTGCTACAACCGTTTTTGAAATATCTTCAGCAAAATTTTACTTGAGTGTGATATTAATGATATTGTTTGAAAATTTCTGCATTCTGTTGAATCACCTTTTATGTGTGTATATGTGTGTATTTATACACATACATACTACTAAAAAAGAGAGGGACACACCTGGCTTTTGGTGACATGAGTTTATAAACATTTAGAATGATATACTTCTACATATCCATATCTATATTTGTATCCACAAGCACACATGAATGTACATTACCTAATACGTACCACGTACTATGCTTGTTTTTGAGATAAAATGCTGTGGAAACAAAACAAGGACCCTCTCCTTTATGGAGAAAAATAATGACACAATTAAATACTAAACTACAACTACCACGTAGGAGAATACCTGGCACTGTATGTGTGTACCAAAAACCGCCGAGTCGATTCCAACTCCTCTTGACCCTGTAGGACAGAGTAGAACTGCCCTATAGGGTTTCCAAGGCTGTAAATGTTTATGGAAGCAGAATGCCACATCTTTATCCCGCAGAGCAGCTGGTGGATTTGAACCACCAACATTTGGCTAGCAGCGGAGTGCTTTAACCACTGCACCACCCAGGCTCCTTGTATGTGTGTACAGTTGGAAAATTGACACAGCCAGGGAGGCCCTGGAAGACTGTCCTGGCAATATGATGGCTAGATAGCTATGCCAGGGTCTAAATTCAGATTATGAGTTAATTAAGCAAGGTTTTACTGGGAGAAGGTAGGTTATTCCTCCAGACTAAATGCTGTGAGAATCTAAGGGTGTAGGTATTTGAGATTTATTTGATTTATTTAAGTAGTGTTTTCTTTGTATTTTGTTATATATTTGCATTCCCTAACTAAAAAAACAGCACATTTTGGACTTCTGTCATACGTTTTCCATTAGCATTTTGGTAGTTTAAAAATGTTAAAGCTGATTTCTCTCAGTAACAATGCATGTCTTCTGTGAACAAACACTAATAACAAAGACAGCTTATCACTCAATATTGCCTCGTGATGATTACATTTTCAATTATATCTACATAAATTAAAAAGATGGTTGTTTCTAAGCATATTTTGTATGCAGATTTTTGTGGTTATCAGGAGATTCTACTGTTCCTCTCTAAATGCCTCACTCACACTCCACACAGAAAAGGGGTCTGGGATATTAGAATATGCTGCTCTATCTCACCCTGATGCTCCTGCATTCTTCACCTCTGTTCCCTCACGGCTGTATTGCAACAGGGTGAAGAAGGGGAATGAATTATGAAGGGGCACAATAGTGATTCATTTCTCATCTTAATTCCCTGTGTGTCAGCCTGTCTCTGCTGAGCGACAGGGAGGAAGACCTGGGAACAGAGCAAAGGTGAGAACCTCAGCCACATCTAAATTAAAAATTAAATTAAAAAAATCTGGCCAGAGCCATAAAATGTAATACCATTCGAAACTGTGACTCAGAGAGCATTCTGAACTGCGTGCCTCACTGGCTGAGACCGAAGGGCCCTAGAAATGTAAAAAGAATATAAGGAATCGGTGAGGGTCAATATGTCCTGATTATTTGTATCATGAAATATTGTAGGGGAGAATGGCAAGAAATGGAAAAAGTAAGCCATATAATTCTTTTAAAAAATATTCTGAATTTTAATTTTTTTTAACAACGTTTCCAGATTCCATGGAAATATGATTCCCTCCTACCTTAATGAGTAAGAGAATACAACGACCACAATAATATTATCCTTTATAGACATGCATTAGTGATACAAATAGAAGTTTGAATAAAATGAGCCTGGCTTGCTGAAAATAAGGCATTTTCTTCTCCTTCTTCCTTTTTGCCACAGTCTCCTCCTCCTCCTTCTTAGTTAATGGCTACTTCTGATCAACTTTCGGAGTCTCTGGGTGGTGGAAATGGTTAACATGTTCAGCTGCTAGCTGAAAGGTTGGAGATTTGAGTCCACCCAGAGGTGCCTCAGAAGAAAGTCCTGTAAATCTACTGAAAAATAAGGTATTGTTAATGCTATGGAGCTCAATTCTACTATGACATACATGGGGTCTGAATCAACTCATTGGCAACTGTTAACCATTAAGTTTTAACTCAACTTTAATGTAAGGCAATCGTAGAGCACTGTAAAAATCAGTTTTTAATATTAGTAAAGTAATAAGGTATTCTAGGTAATTTACTTTTATAAATCTAATTCATAGCTATTAAGCATGTTAAAGAAGGAGCTTTCTCTTTTAACAATGGTAAAAGATACTAGTTCTTCTTGTAAGCGTTAACTAGATATATATACAATTTAAATATATTTAGAGACTTTCAATGCATAGAATATAAACCTGCTCAATCTTCATTTTGCTTGTTTGTTTAATTCTTAGAATATATGGAAGAGCTCAGATATATTTGCACAAAGACATGGCACAGCAATGCAAATATCACTGTGCCACTTTACTGACAACCATTTTACAAAATATTTTAGAGGAATTTCTGATTTCTAAAGAACAAGGTTAAATATATAAAAGGAAAGTATGAAGAAAATTCTTTATTTTGAGTTTGAACTTCAATTGACGATAGATAGATTGATCCAAAATCTGTATGTTATGCTATGTTAGATGTCGTTGTGTCAGTTCCAACTCATAGTGGCCTTATGCACAACAGAAGGAAACTCTGCCTGGTCCTGCACCATCCTCACAATCATTGTAATGGTTGAGCCCATTGTTGCAGCCACTGTGTCAATCCATCTGTTTGAGGGTCTTCCTGTTTTTCGTTGACCCACTACTTTACCAAGCATGATGTCCTTCTTCAGAGACTGATCTCTCCTGAAAGCGCGTCCAAAGTATATGAGATGAAGTCTCGCCATCCTTGCTGCTAAGGAGCATTCTGGCTGTACTTTTTCCGAGACAGATTTGTTCATTCTTCTGGCAGTCCATGGTATATTCAGTATTCTTTGAACACCATATTTCAAAGGCATCAGTTTTACTTCGGCCTTCCTTATTCATTGCCCAGCTTTTGCGTGCATATGAGGCTATTGAGAGCACCATGGCTTGGGTCAGGCACACCTTAGTCTTCAAGGTGACATCTTTGCTTTTTAATACTTTAAACCATAGAATATGTATAATTGACACAAGTGATTTCTTTATCAGGATATAAGCATTTCTCTTAACTAAAACCAAAAAACCAAACCCATTACCATCTAGTAGAGTCTAACTCATAGTGACCCTATAGGACAGAGTAGAACTGCCCCATAGAATTTCCAAGGAGAGACTGGGGGATTCCATCTGCCAGTCTTTTGATCAGCAGCCGTAGTTTGCTGTAGTTCTTAACTGTTTTCCTTAACTACCCCTAGTTAATTTTTTCTCCTATTTTCTGTTAAGGAGGAATTAGATATGAATATCAGAATCACACTATATTTTATTAATAGCTTACTACCTGTGTTATATTCTTAAACGTGTCTCTACATCTGCATAAAAGCCCTCTTCCCTTCAAGCTTCTAAATGTTTGACTTATCCATAAACATAGTTTTGTTTTTTCACTTTTCCATTTATCACATATAATCAATCATTATGAGTAATTTATTTTACCTCTAAAACCTGTTACTGTTCTTTGTTTCCAACTTTCGCTGTAGTACAGTTCATCATCTTCTATCTCTAAATTAATACAAGAACCTTCTAATAGGTCCCTCTCCATTCATAGGCCCCCTCTGAATAATTCTATTCAATGACTCATGGAGATATTTCAAGGTTTAAATCAAGTCATGTTTATTGCTCTGCTTAACGTCTTTCTATAGGTTCCACATTTTCCTTAAGGTCAAGTAAAATAAACTATTTAATATGACATACTCCGTATGCAATTCTGCCCCTGCTGCCCTCAAGACTCATCTCTCATCGTATGCCTTTACATGTTGGTCCCTCTGCACATGCCCTGATTGTATGTTTTCTTTTTTCCCTTCACTTGCTTACTATTATTCCTTCTTTACACATCTTCGATGCTATCTCCTCCAAAAGGGTTTCCCTGAATACTTAAGGCAGTACTCTCACGTATGGTTATTGTCCACTAGGTATAGCCACATCATAACATGCAACATAAAGATTTATAATAATATATATAATTACATTTCCCCACTGGGCTGTTAGGTGTTTGGGAGTAAAGATTTGGGCTTTCATCCACATATTCTTGATGGTTTACATAGTATATGAGCTAATAGTGTAAACTATTAATTCATTTGAATTTATTTAACTGGAAATTGAACTTACAAATGATGACCAGTTACGTGTTGTATGCAAAAAATTTTTTCTAATATTTCTAATATTAAACCTGAAGAATATATGGTCATCGAAGAAAGATATGGAAGAAAATATTCTAGAAACAGAAACAATGTAAGAAAGATTGCAAACAGATTCTTAGCATATCTAAGTATCTGAAATGACATTAAAATAGCTGGAAAAGAGAAGAGGGTGTATGGTATAGAATGTTGAAAAAGTCACACTTTTGTGGATACCAAAACATAGGACATAAAAGATGGAGAAGGTAAAAATCAATTTGAACATGTAAGAAGACTTCAGATAATGATTTTAGGGGCTTTATTTTATGCTAATTTGAGAATGCTAGTTTATTTTGAGACATATGAGGATATACTAAAATATTTTCATAAGGTGAATAGCTGTTTCTCTAGCACCCCTGTGCAAGAAGATTTGGAGAGGTTTAATACTGGTGGTACAAAGACTAGTTAGAACACCAAAGTCATTTAAAATGCCTCCCGACCTCAATGTTAGAAGTCATTATCCTCTTAGAATTTCACAGGAGAGTACAATTGCTTTCCTCTAGAATTGTAGAACTGGCTCTTAGCTCAATTATTATTCCTACTGAGTTGACAATGGAACCCTTATTTTGTTCCCAAGAAGCTTGTGAGTTATAGAGCTATGGAAATATTTTTAGACAGCATAAATATCCCCAAACTTTTTCTCCTTAGCACTTCTCACTAAAATGTCACCAGAGACGTAATTCTAACATCTCTCTTATACTCTGTAAGTGTCATCAATATAATCATATGACTGAATTTTGATAGGGCAACAATGTTTTACTTGTAACTACCCTGCAGTGATTATGGATTGTCTGCCATTCAGTCTGAGTCACCTACATGAAAGTTTGCTACAGTAACTCATCTGAAACTCTCTGCTTTGCCTTAATCTTCAAAGCTAATAACAGTGTTTGTCATATAGTTTCACAAGTGGTCACCTCCATTTTTCTTATGTCATCTTAAGATGTTGTAGGAATCTCACTTTCTTGTATATAGTTATTTTTATTAAACGAATTGTTGATCTTATTCCAACAAAGTTTCTCTTGTCATGTGACTCCTCTGTTAAGCCTTCTCTTACAGAATGTTTAACATCATTTGAGGGTTAAAAATAAAAATCATTTATTTTGTAATACTTTTATCAGAAATGTTTATATTAAGAAAACTATTTTTAAAGAAATTTTCTAGTAAGTAGATAGTAGTAAAATTATTCACCTTGCAAAAAGAATAGGGAGATAGGGAGAAAAAACATCTCAATTCTTCCTTAGCAAAGGAACTGTGGTGTACAGTCTTTGAGTTAGATTTTATTGAGATTTTTCTTAAAGTTGCCAGCTCAGTGATCTTGGGCTCAATACTTAATGGCTCTGAGATCAATTTTCTCATTGTTGAAATTGAAATAGTAGTACATGTTTTATACAGTAGTAATGAGTTGGAATCAACTCAATGACAACGGATTTGGTTTATTTTTTTTTTAAATAAGTATTAGATTATATATGAGAGATCATAAGACCTACTGAAAACCAGTTAATGTACTTCTCTTCTCTTTTTTTCTTCTTATTCTCATTTATGTCTTTCAACAGCTTTCATGCTGCATGAATTTTTCTCATGCAGTACATTTTCAAACTTGTCAATATTTTAAAGATATATGAAAAAACATGTTTTCCTTTTTCCTGGGAATATTTCCTCATAATTAAGAAGGATAATTTCACAAAGATCTGTTATTAAAAAAATAAATGCAAAGTTAACAGCCAAGATATAAGTCAAACCAGATATCGTCATAATATTCATTTTATTTAGCACAAATGTATGACTATTGACTTTTCCTATTTGTAGCATTAAAAATAATTTGGAAAATTATAGATCATTTCCTTTAGTGTGGAACATATACTTTTTTTTTTCCCTGAGCTAACAAGGAAATTTGTAATTAGTGAGCAATCAATAGCTGTTGACTTGCTGATTCTGTTGATTATGTTGCATAATTTTATAAGCATTGATTTTCTTTCTGATGATTTTATTTAATAATTCTTGTTTGGTATATAAGAAAAAGTTAACCAAAGAAAATTTTTAAAATCAAATTCGCTGAGTTGTAAACTCTGTCACTAGTAATCAATAAAATCCCTAGAATAATTTGTGTATTACTAGAAGGTATGAAACACTAATCTCGGGGCTAAATTATATTGATTAACATTTTACAAAAATGTGATAATTATTAATGTCAAAAGTTCTGTGAGGTCTATAGATATTTATGTTGCCATTTCACAAATGAGTAACCTGGAGGTTCTTTCCATGACATTCCACAGGCCACAGGCCACACATCAGTCAGTGAAATGAAACCAAGATGGAGTGTTACATAGTTTTGATGTCAAATTACAATGCACAGGGCAATATCTCCTAACTCAAAACATTAGCAACACTGCCTCAGATCTAGTGAAGTAAATCACATTTAGCAAGCATAACTTTTGTGAAAGTACTTCTTACATATTCCCTTATATTGGATGGACAGATTTCCATTTGCAATCCACTATCAATATAACAAATTAACCTTAATAAGAGTGTCCTGGATACTATTACCAATATTGAGGTCAAAAGTAACTTTAAAGGAGAAAAGAGCACTTACGGCTGATAGATCAGTGGGCTCTGTGCTCTTCATTAAATACACACAGCAGGGAGGGGTAGGAGGTGATGTGTGTTCAATTGGCCATCTATTTTATGGCAGGATAAATAATTCACTCAAGATTATTTGAAAGTCAGTGAAGAAGTATGGCTTTCTTGCTGAGGTTGTTGATTATACTTTGGATTTGCATTCAACGGAAAGAGAGTTCTTTCTCTTTTGAAGCTATAATATAGAAATAATTGCTACATGTGATTGTGTACTCAATAAACATTTGTTGAGTAAAGAGTCGATATATTAATTTATAAATTAATTTAAAAATAGTGGCATAAAAACACACTATTTAAAATATGTCTTTCCCTTAAGGCCTCTAAATCAGAACAGAACACAGCATAATAAAACAAAGTTTTAATTCAGTCAAGTGGATGTTGACAAGGTGATCTGAAACTTTCACATTATTTATAAATATTATAAAATTTACAGTAAAGTTAGACTGAACCAACATCCATCTGGAGAACATGCCGTTTCACCACATTGATTTGAAAATACTGGGTACTAAGATAAGCACTTAATTAAATAGCTCAGAGTAAAAATAAAATATTTAAGAAGGCCGAATCCTGATAAGAAGCTAAGATACGAAGAATAAAAAAAATAAGCTTTCTATCCATGTGATGTTTCCATGTCAGTTATCTCATTTAGCTCACTCAACAATACTGGAGGACTAATATTATTACTTATTTTTATAAACGAGGAGACTGCTGCTCAAAGAACTGGAGTGAGTCGTCACATGGTTCCCTATTTCACATTTCATAGTCTTCCAGATAGTCTCATTAGGTGTATTTAGGTCTCTCAAAACTTCGTATACATTTTTGATGTAGACTTTTATATAGCTGATACCTCATCCTAGAACAATTCTTTTCTATTCACCCAATGGCTTTCAATTAATGAAGTCCTCCTTTAGTCAATGATTAATTTTTAAGTGCCTACTCTGGGCTACGGGATCCCTGGATGGTACAAATGGTTTGTACTCGGCTACTAACTGAAAGGATGACAGTTTGAACTTACCCAGCAGCTCTGTGGAGGAAAGGCCTGGTAATCTGCTTTCATAAAGATTACAACTAAGAAAACCCTATGGAACTCAGTTCTACTCTGTAACATATGAGATCACCACAAGTTGGTTTTGATTCAACAGTAATGGTTTGGTTTTGGGTTACTCTGGGCTAGGAACTATAACTCCCTTTCATCTGTCAAGTCTTAGTTTAGTATTTCTTAAATTAAAAAAAAAAAAAAAAAATTCTTGATGCTCCAAATATAAGATTGAAACCTTTCCCTTCTCCCAAGATTAGCATACTATGATCACTAGCCATTCCAAAAAAACAAACAAACCTGTTGCCATCAAGTTGATTTCGACTCATAGCAACCCTATAGCCATTACAGAAATGTAAATAAAAACTACAGTAAGATACCATCTCACCCTGACATTACTGGCACAAATCAAAAAAAACAGAAAATAATAAATGTTACAGAATTTGCAGGGAAATTGAAACTCTTATGCATTGCTGGTGGGAATGCAAAATGGTACAACCATTTTGGAAAACTATATAGCTCTTCCTTAAAAAGGTAGAAATAGAAATACCATATGATCCAGCAATCTCACTCCTAGGAATATATCCTAGAGAAATAATCTGTCACACAAATAGACATACACACACACGTGTTCATTGCAGCATTATTCACAATAGCAAAAAATATGGAAACCTCCTAGGTGCCCATCAACAGATGAATGGATAAATAAACTATGGGTAAATACACACAATGGAATAATATGCAATGATAAGGAACAATGGTGAATCTGCAAACCATCTCACAACATAGATGAATCTGAAGGGCATTATACTGAGTAAAATAAGTCAATCACAAAAGGACAAATACTGTATGTGTCTACTATTATAAAAATATATGAAAATATTTCCACACAGAAAGAAACAATCTTTGATGGTTACAAGGAAGAGGAGAGGTTAGGAGGGAAAACACTAAATAGACAATAGATAAGTGGTAACTTTGGTGAAGGATAAGACAGTACACCATACTGGAAAAGGCAGCACAACTTGACCAAGGCAAAGTCATAGAAGCTTCACTGACACATCCAAACACCCTGAGAGACCAAGCTACTGGGCTGATGGCTGGGGACCATGGTCTCGGGGGACATCTAGGTCAATAGGCATAACGTAGTCTATAAAGAAATGTTCTACATCCAATTGTGGTGAGCAGTGACTGGGGTCTTAAAAGCCTGCTAGCAGCTATCTAAGATACATCTACTGGTCTCATCCCAGCAGGAGCAAAGGAGAATGAAGAAGACCAAAGACACAAGAGAAAAATCAGTCCAAAGGGCTAATGGATCACATCTCCCACAGCCTCCACCAGATTGAGCCCAGAACAACTAACTAGATGGTGCCGGGTTACGACCACCAACTGTTCTGGCAAGGATCATAATTGAGGGTCCCGGACAGGGCAGGAGAAAATGTAGAACAAAATTCAAATTCACACACACACACACAAAACACCAAGCTTGCTGATCTGACAGAGTCTGGAGAAACCCTAAGAGTCTGGCCACCAGATACCATTTTAACTCAGTACTGAAGCCACTCCTGAGGTTCACCCTTCAGCCAAAGATTAGACAGATCTATAGGGCCAACAGTAACACACGTTAAGGATGTGCTTCATAGTTCAGTCATTCATAATAGACTAATAGGCACACCAGTGCAAAAGCAAAGATGAGAAGGCAGGAAGGGATAGGAAAACTGGACAAATGGAAACAGGGAACCTGGAGTAGATATGGGGAGAGTACTGACACATGATGGGGTTGGCAACCAATGTCACAAAACAATTTGTGTATTAACTGTTTAATAAGAAACTAATTTTCTCTGTAAACTTTTACCTAAATCACAATTTAAAAAAAAAAAGGAAGATTGTCTAACTGCAGATTACCACATCTAGCCCTAGCCTGTTTTTGTAGTCCCCAAACTGAGAATGTTTTAACATGCTTAAATAATTGAATAAAATTAAAAGAATAATATTTGTTACAACTGAAATTTATATCAAATTCAAATTTCAGTGTTCATAAATATTTTTTTGGAATACAGCCACTCCGATTTAGTTTTCAAAATATCTGGTTGTTTATTCACTACAACAGCAATTTACAGGACACTGTGGCCCATAAAGCCTAAAATATTTACTATCTGGCCCTTTAAAGAAAAAAAATTGCTGACCTCCTTTCTATACTTTTGTAGGATCCTACAATAACACACAGAGCCCTAAAATTGCCAGTTCTCCTGCTTCTTTTTTCTATGGCACTCTGAGCTCTGAAAATGCAGGGAAGAGGTTGAAATTTATAAGATTTCATTCCCAGGGCCTAGCATTCCCAAATGCACTAAGAATAGTTGCTTTTGAGTTTATGGCTGTTGTGATTCAAACCCAGGTCTTCTGACTTATAATCACTATTCCTTTAACTATGGCATGCTGTGAAGAGTGTATTTTTTTAAAGTTTATGTAAAATTTATCATATCATTTAGTATCTCCTAGCAGGTAGTGAGCAGTTTACTCATTTCAGGGAAAAAAAAAATGAGAAATAAAAAACTGTGCTGGATATCCTTATGTTCAAATTCTTTTCATCCTCAGGGCATATCAATCAGAGGGTACAAAAAGTCATCATTTCTCAAAATATCAATATTTTTCTGATGTAGATTTTACCTAGATTTTGTTCAGATCCTACTCAATGAATTCAGAGGATCCCGAGAACATTTTATATGTTCTCTGAAACACAGTTCACCTTGACATTCCTGGGCATTTTTCCCCACTCCACCAGAAGATCCCTCTCCTTGTGCTTTTGATGTTATTTTTACTCTTAAAATATTCTTTTTTTGAATCACTTTGTGAGCTGATGAATTTTGCTGCTCACACCTTTCCAGGAAGTTTCTTCCACAGACTTTAATAATACAGCACTATTTTAACTATACCTGATTCTCTTAAACAAGAAAAACAAAAACAAAAACAAAAAAACGCCCTGCCCCAAGTCAATTCTGACTCATAGCAGCCCTATAGGCAAGGGTAGAACTGTCCCATAGTGTTTCCAAGCCTGAAATCATTATGGAAGAAGACTGCCACATCTTTCTCCCATGGAGCAATTGGTGGGTTCAAACCGCTGACCTTTGGGTTAACAGCCAATTGCTTAACCACTGTGCCACCAGGGCTCCTCAGATGTATCTATGGGTACGTGTAAATACAAATAAGTGGATGCAGGCACATATATTCATTGAAGGTAAAAATACAGATACTCCCCAGACATATCCAAATATCTTCCAAGGTTGGTTTTCTGGATTTGAAAGCTTAGGATGATAGTATCATGGTACAACTCAGTCAACTGACGTAACATAGTTTACAAAAATAATGATCTGCATCCTAGTGAGCCAAGTAGCATCTGGGAGTCTTGAAAGGTTGTGAGTGGCCATCTAAGACAACTACAGGTTGCTACTTGCCAGGAGCAAAACAGTAAGAAAGTAACCAAAAGCTCAAAGAAATAAGTCTAAACGAGCCACATCCTCATCCCTGAGACCAGAAGAACTAGATGGTGGCTGGCTACCACCACTGACTGTTCTGACCAGAGCCACAATAGATAGTCCCAGATAGGATGGGGGAAAAATGTAGAGCAGAATTCAAAGTATCATTAAGAAAAAAAAAAAAGCCAGACCAACTGAACAGTAGAGAACAGAGACTATCATTCTAAGACATTCTTTAAACCAGGAACCGAGCATATCCCTTGAGATCACCCTTTAGCAAAATAGAAGAGTGCCACACAAAATAAAGGCTATTACCCGTAAGATCAGTGCTCGACTTAAAAACCATCACTGTGAGACCAAAAGGTCCACAATTACTCAGAAGCAAAGATGAGAAAATAAGGTGGCCGGGAAACTAGAATACTGGAAATGGAATAGAACACAACTAAAGAGAATGTTGACGCATTGTGATAAATGTAATATGACTGAACAATTTGTGCGGAAATTGTCAAATGGAAACCTGATAAGCTGTGTAAACTTTCAACAAAAACTCAATACAATTTAAAATAAATAAAGCTAGGGTAAGTATTAGGGTTAGGGCTAGAGATAGGGTTAGGATTATGGTTAGAGTTAGATTTGGAGTTATGATTAGGGTTGTGGTTATATCTAGAGTTACGGATAGGACTAGGGTTAGGTTAAGATTTAAGGTTAGGGATAGGGTTAGGGCTAGGATTAAGGTTAGATCTTTGATTCGGGTTAGGTTTAGAGTTAGGGTTAGTGTTACGGATTAGAATAGGGTTAGGGATAGGGTTAGATCTAGGGTTAAGGTTAGAATTAGGGGTTAATGTTTATGGTAGGGTTTCAAAAAATCTAATAAAGACAAACAAACAAAAAAAGATGAAGCAATTGAGCAGACCCTGTGTAGCTTCAGGGACTTGGAAAACTCAAAGCAAAGTAGGTCATCATTATGAATAAAATAAATGAAAAGAACTCTTCTATGGTGAGAAATTTGAAGAAATTATTAGCGAATCCAGGTTTATAAACATAAAGCATGCTGCAAGAAATATATGTAATCTATTAAAAATAGATAATAATTTAATTTTTATTTTTATAGACTCAGTACATAACTAAACAAACATTAAGAACACATAAAATTAATATTTCAAAATACTACACGTATTCATTTTTAGAATATCAATTTAAATGAACAAAGTATTTTAATTTTCTGGTTCAGTATTTTAGCTATCATGTTTCTACTGTTGAAGTTTCATGTATGATATCTCTCCTACAGATACGTTTGATGCTGGAGAGTAGTGAATCCAAATTTTAATCTGTGGCTAGCCGCAGAATTTTAACTACCTCAAATTCCAATATCCAGTGGCTTATATGTTATCTCTGATTATATCTCCAGGTTTTTAATATGCCTCAATCCAAAGACCTTGATCATAGTAATTTTCAAGTTCTGCTTTTAAGGTTAGATTTCTTCTTTTACTTTAATACTTTAGAACTCATCCATAATTCAAAATAATGCATGACTGATTAAATAAATAAACCCAAATAACTTAGTGTCATATTAGAAAGGAAGGTAGAAATTGAAATGTATTTAAAGAGTTCAAGTATATTGTTAAGTGAGGAAGCCTATTGTAACATTCAAATCTATGAAACAACTGTTGCACGGCTTACATGAGGGCAAATCTCATAAGGTTTTGAACTTTCTTTTTTTTTTCCTGGTTAGGGTGTTTTGGAAAATCAGACCAAGAAATGTGCCTTCAACTGAAATACAGGTCATGGTGTGGTATTAACATTTAGACTTTGTTGATTCCATCATTTTTTTCTTTCAAAATGTCTTCATGATGGTGTCTGTGAGTATGGCTTAATTGATACTCCCTTGAGTAGATGATGGAGAGTGTTTCCAGCAAGATGGAGCAGGCACTATCTCCCCACTTGGCCATAATTAATTCCAGGTCACCACTGGCACTCTTTTTTCCCTATGGTGCCTTTATTATTTCTAAAATCTCAAAACCCAAAATCTTGAGAGAAATTTCTATTCTTGGTTTGAGTCTATGATTTATTAGAATCCTAGGCCTTTATAATCAGAAGGAACTCTAGATAGCATATGACCCACTTTCTCTGTTTCATAACTGAAGAACTGGTGGTCCAAGATATTAAATATGATTTGATCTTCTCAATTTGGATTTGAATAGCTTAAGCTATATTTAAATCTAAAAT
Source organism: Trichechus manatus latirostris (assembly GCF_000243295.1). NCBI lineage: Eukaryota > Metazoa > Chordata > Mammalia > Sirenia > Trichechidae > Trichechus > Trichechus manatus. The sequence goes on along the minus strand of NW_004443949.1, from coordinate 16,220,815 downwards.
GCTGACCAAGTTGTCTGTGACCCTTTACAGCCGTTTGACCAAGTTATTTCATCCTTTAAATCTCAATTATGTTAATTGTAACATAGGAAAAATAATATATAAGCGACAACATATTACTGGATTCAACGACACATATTTTCTCCCTGTTTACTACAATTTATATTCTTCAAAAAGATACTTTACTTATTTCAAATTAAGGTATATACAACACATTTTGTAATTGCCTACCACTATAGGAGAGAAGGGAAAACAGGTGTTCAGCACCACAAGATTTTGTCATTAAGGATGTGTGGCAGAGATTGCTAATTACCATTCCGTATTTATTTTTCCTTTCTTTCACAATACACAGAATCCTAATTTCATTTTGGAGGACAAAGTACCCAGATGAAATATTGTATTTCCTAGCTTCCTTTGCGTTTAGTCCTGTCTGTGTAACTAATTCTGGACGATGAATTTTACATAGAAGTGTTCAGTCGGTTTTAAGAGAAGGCTACTTATAACAAGTTAACTCATTTGAGAAAGAATTTTCTTTTTCCTTTCTGCCTTTCTTGCTTTCTTTTTTTTCTTATGCAACAAAGCAGATATGACACCCAGGACTTGAGCAACCATTCTAGACACAAAACAAATATGCGAATGGAAGTTATTGGGTAGGCTCATGGAACAGGAGGAGAGAAAGAGCCTGATAACCCCGGAGTTTCCCCATCAGGCCTGTACTGAGAATTACATATTTTGAGAAAAAAAAAGAAAGAAATGACTATCTTATTTAGGCCACAGTAATTTTAGGATTTTTTTTTTTTTTTAAGCTGATCTTACTCTAATGGACAGAAAACTGTGAGGATTCGAGGAGGAGGATGGAGATTCTCTCATCAGAGAAATGGAAAGAAATTTAATAGTGACTTGTTTTTGTCTTGCTTATACAGTACCACTATTAGAGAAAAAAAGGCAGTCATGCAGGAATATGATTGTTACTGAAGAAGTTTTAGGAATTAAGAAGAGAACAAACAACTTTCATTGCTGATATGCTTGTATGATTAAATAATTAACTTCTAGTGACTAAGAAGTAAAATATGAGGGCTCAATGGAAAGGAAGGAGTACTACAGATTAAGAAGTAACTGAAGATGGAGCCAATATGAGCTTTTCTGTATGTGTTTTAAATCAGAACAGATTGTTTGATTTTTAAGCTAATGTCAACTTTAATAGAGAGATGCTTAGTATATGAATCAATTGCACTTCTAATGGAAAAAGAGTCAAAAGAGGTTTTTGACTGGAGGTCTGGGAAAGTCATAACACTTATTATTAGCAAGTTTTATGATATTTTTCAAGAGACTGAATTGAAGCTACAGGAATATTTCAGGAGCATTTCTACACTTTGCTAACCAAACCTTAGTCCTACATCAATGTGTTAATACTAGTGTTTGTAAGCACACAGAATTTCTCCCTTGGCCAAAAATATTTGCAGAGTTTTTGTTAGGCTTAGCATCCTCCAGCTATTTAGCTACTCTTTTAACCAATGTCTTTATAGACCTTTGTTGGAGAGACTATCTGCTTGACCAACAGACACAACTTATGATGCTGTTCATTTGTGTTGAACCTTTTAATTTTCAGATTTTTAACATAAAAAAATTGTTTACTCAGGGCTGACTCCGGCAAGATGGCGGTCTAGGCAGAAGCACCACGCCGTCCCTCCACAACAAAGATCCGAAAAACTAAGCCAAACAGAGAATCAACAATCCT
>NW_004443949.1:16142878-16202987 GCF_000243295.1 Trichechus manatus latirostris | reverse complement strand
GAGGGTTAAAATGTTGTGGGGTTGTTAACCAATGTCATAAAACAGCATGTGTGTTACTGTTACATGAGAAACTATTTGTTCTGTAAGCCTTCACCTGAAGTACAATAAAATATTTAAAAAAAAAATTGTTTATTCATTGTGTTAATGTCAAAAAGGACAATAACATAGTCAGAAAATAGTAATTTTTTTGTTTAATTTTTATTTTTTAAACCCATATTATTATCTATGTAAATAAAATGACTGAAACTTAAAAAAAAAGGTTAAGTAAGGACTACAATAATGTCATTCACAAGTCATAAAATAAAATTAACATCCCTGTATTTGATATATTTTTTAAGAAGATATGACTAAAGTATGTAACATGATACCTTATAACACATGGATGGGAAATCATGCTATATAAATCTAAGGCAGATACGATTTGCTTTATGAACTTTAAAAACAAATAAATCAGTACAAACACACATATACACATAAAAAATAATTCATGATAAAATAAGGTATTGCACAACTTTCAATGTTTATTCTTATTTGCTTGTGTGTTTTTGCTGCTATTGAAATCTTTAGGATGTTCTATGTAAACAGCCATGATTTCTATTATGGGTTGAATTATGCTCCTAAAAAAGTAATACTGAAAATTCTAACCCCTAATATCTGTGAATGACTATTTGTAAATAGTGTCTTGCAAATGTAATTAATGAACATGAGGTCATACTGGAATAGGCTGGGTCCTAATCCAATATTACTAGTGTCCTTAGACACTAGTGAATAGGTGAAGAGACACAGAGGCAGAGACAGAGAGGGAAGATGCTATGTAAATACAGTGGCAGAAATTGGAATTTGGCTTCCACAAGCCCAGGAACACCAAAGATTGTCAGCCATCACCAGAAGTTAGGAAAGAGGCATGGAACAGGTTCTTCCTTTCATTTAAAATGTTTAGTCCACTTATATTTAATGTAATTATTGAAATGATTGGGTTTGAATCTATATCTTGCTGTTTGACTTTGTCCCATCTATTCATTATTCTCCCTTGACTGTTTTCTTTTGGGTTAATCAAAATAAAATTTTTATTCAATTCACTTTTCTCTATTGCCTTTGTAGCTATATTACTTTGAGTGTGCATGCTTGTGTGTGTGGCTAATTTAGGTTTTTAAATTATGCGTTCTTATTTTATCAAACCTAATTATTAACAAATGTCCATTTTTAGTGTCTTTTCTGAGAATGTAACAATTAAAATTTTAGATTTTAAAACTTATAGTTATTTCCATGATGGCTTAATGTATGGTAAATTTTAGACATATTTTCTGACTGCTAGGAAATATACATACTGCTAGTATATATATTAGTGAGCTCATTTATATTTAGTGTTTAGTTAATTTTCCAAATTTTGAAATAATTGTGTTAATTTTACTTTTATGTTTCTGCATATTTATAAATTGGGAAGGGAGTCAGTTATGCCTTTTAACAAATATTATTTGTACTGTTATTGGTATGTTCCTTTAATTCTATTCTTATTCTGCTAGTATTTTTATAAATTCTTTTTGTTATGACAAATATTAGGTAAAAGCAAACATTATTCAGTGTTACTCCTACATCTGCTTTTTGGGGGGGTGAGAATTATTTACAGTGTTATTACCTTGAAAATATCCCACTCACAGGAATAAATTCCTACAGCCTATTGCCAATTTCTCTGAAAATTTGAAACAAAGTAGTTCAAAAAATCTGATAATTTTCAATTGCACTATTTTCAGAATCATCTCTTTTATGGCAGAACTAATAATGGTTTAATTCTTAAGAGCACATGACTTGGAATATGTTTTACCCTTTCCTACTCCCTTGTAGCAAACCCTAGTGGCATAGTGGTTAAGTGCTAAGGCTGCTAACCAAAAGGTCAGCAATTCAAGTCCACCAGGTGATCCTTGGAAACTCTATAGGGCAGTTCTACTCTGTCCTGTAGGGTCGCTGTGTGTCGGAATCGACTCGACAGCAATGAGTTTGGGTTTTTTGATACTCCTTTGTATCCCTACTCCGTTTCCTTTTCCTTAGATTTCTCTTGTATTTGCTGTCACTGTTTAAATGATGAAAGATGTTAAGGATAGTAGTTATAATAGTTTATTGCCAGCTTATAAAGATATTTTGAAATTAAAAAAAAAAAAACTAACAAAAAATCTCATTAAAAATATGTTGGCTGTCAGAATTTTGCAAAAATAACTAAGAAAATTCAGAACGATATCTAATACTAATAATATAATCTAATTCTCTTCCTCTCTCTCTCTCGCTCTCCCATTCTCTCTCTCTCTCTCTTCTCTCTCTCTCTCACACACACACATACACACACAAGCAAGGGAGTTATTTATAAATAATTGGAAAGTTATCCATAACTTGAAAATTGAGATATGGTTGCATTCTTTTGTGTGTTAAATTTCATGTTGAATATAAAGTTATGTATCTAATATAACAAGATAATCACATTAAATATAAACATCTGGCTTTATATATTTCAGAAAGATTATAACAGATTTTTTTCTTTCTAATTCAGTATGTGTGTGATACAGGCAACCAGCTTTTTTTAAATGACGATTTCAATTGTTCACATTCTACAAGTATTTACATATGATTTTTCATTTCTCCTAGTAATGCATTTGTTGATAAGTAATGAAAATGATTTACATACAGTGTTTTGATAAGTACTGACTTCACAACTCATTTGGGAAGATGAGAAATATGCATCATGCTGATATGTAGAAACAAAATAAGGCTAAAATGAATCATGTCAAACATCATACCTCATATTAACATGTTGTATCTCTCTCCAACTTAATAAAGTCTCTATTGTAAACCATTCACGATGTAGTAATTTAATAGCTTATAAACCTTAAAAACAAAATATTTAAGTCTGTAAATCAAATTGTTAGACTATTACAAATCTAAATTACAACACATAATTTTGTATTCCAATCACAACATAATTTTTTGGTATTGTTTTTCAATAAACTTGACATGGAATTGATAAAGCCTCAAATTCATTATCAATCTGAAAGAGCCCACTAATCAAATTCTTCCAAAACATATACGCCATGGTTAGTTGTCTACTTTTACGCCATGGTTAGTTGTCTACTTTTCTCCTGTCATAGAACAGATGGAAACAGATCCGTTTTGTTACACTGAGAAAACAGTGCCTGGAAGTAAATATATGTCTATGATGTATATGTTTTAAAAGTGACTGTCTTTTCTGAAAATGCAAAAATTCCAGGGATTTAATAGGAGAAAGAGTTAATATTTCTATTTTTAACTATATATTTCCTTTAAAGTCAATTTCTACTCATATTTATATATTTTATTGCAACATGTTTACATATATATATAGATATAGATTGGAATTGCATATAATTTAAAAATATAAGCTAAATTGTGACTGAAAAAGCATATAAAAGACTGTAACACAGTAAATATAAGATTAAAGCATATAAAAATACATTAATAAAAGAAGGCATATGACTTCCTGTAACTGGGCAGTCCTCAGACTGGATTATATAGATGAGGTTTTCAAGATATGGTAGTAATAATAATGTTGATGCTGATGATGACAACTAGATGAAGTAAAAGAGCAAGAAGATAAATAATTAAGGTAATAGTCTTATCGTATTCCAATAGAGGGCTAAATAGAATGTCATAGGTCTCTTGCAAGACTTCTCAGAATGTGCAGCTTGCTTTAGAGCCACATAGAGAGGATAGAGTATGCAGAATAATGTTTGGTAATTATTCTTCCATGAAACACTAGCATCTGGAGAAGTGTTCCTTGAAACACAATTGAGAAATGATGCTAAAGTTTTAAGAAGTATGATAAGAAAAAAAAAAAAATCGTCCAAAGAGCAAAAAATAATAAATAAAATAATAAGGAATACAAAAAGTAAAGGGCTAGATATTGGTTAAAGAGATACTGCACAGAATTAATAATAGAGATACTGTGAAGATGCAAAATAAAACTATTATTAATACGAATGCTAAAATATGTAAGATGATGTTAGAAAGTATAAAACATTTTGATTTTTATAGAATGAGGATTAATTAAATGAAAATTTAAAAGTTAAACAAAGATACATTCTCTTCCGTCATTAATAGTCCAAGACCAAGGATCTTGGTTACTTCATGGTCTCAAATGATCATTGAACTTGCTAGTGTTTCTTGCTTCAAGTTCTTAAAACAAAAGTACGAAAAAAGCAGTTTGATGAGATTCTGGTTGCCTGAAATATCCTTAACTTTTTTCTTCACTAAAACACTACACTTGCACACAGACACACAAACAATCTGTTGCTGTTAATTCAGCTCCACCTCATGCAGACTTTATGTGTAACAGAACAAAACGTTGACTGGACCTGCACCAGCTTTATGATTTTTGGTATGTTTAGATCCATCATTGTGGGCATATTGTATTTTAAGTGCCTTCCAACCTTCGGGGCTCATCTTCTAGTATCATTTCTGACAATATTCTCTTGTGATCCATAAAGTTTTCATAGGCTAATTTTTAGTAGCCTATGAAGTAAACCACCAGACTTTTCTTCTTAATAATTTTCTTCCTAGTCTGTCTTAGTTTTAAGGCTCTTCTGAAATCTATCCATCGTAAATGACCCAGCTGGTATTTGAAATACTTATGGCATAGCTTCCAGCATCATAGTAACACTGAAGCCACCACAGTACCACAAACTGACATATGGATGATGAATACACAATGTATCTCATATTATATATTGCTATTGCACATAATTGAATAACTACAAGTATGATCAAAAGTCCATGACTCATGAGTTTACTAGCTACTTGATTTCTATCCCAATACCTTGCTATTGAATTAATCTGATTACATCCAGTTCCTTTGAAGATCAGGTTTAGTTGATGTGTTTAAATTTATTGTAATTACTCTTACTTTTACATATCATTCTTTACTTTGTGTAAATTGAGAGTAATCCCTTTATTTTTACTTCAGAAACCTGAATAAGGCATAGAGATGTAGTTTGGAATCAAAATACTTGCAATAAGACAAAAAAAATTATCGATAAATGTAGTAGAATTACTCTTTTCTACTTGAAGCACTAATGAGTTGATGGCAGTAAAACAAACCAAAATAAATAAATAAAACAGAAAATGGTCTAACCTCATCAACACAAAAAGAATGGGAAAAGAGATTTCAACAAACTTTTGAAGAAAGAATGTAGGTGGAGAGGAGGGAAATTTTCTTAGCACAAGAAATAAAGCTATAACCTAAGTGCCTATCCACCACTTACCTGTTAGTTTGTTGTACTGTGGTGGTTTGCATGTTTCTGTGATGCTGGAAGCTAGGCCACCAGTATTTTAAGTACTAGCAAGGTCACCCATGGTGGACTGGTTTCAGTGAAGCTTCTAGACTAAGACAGACTAGGAAGAAAGACCTGGTTATCTACTTCTAAAAATATTGGCCTGTGAAAACCTTATGAATAGCTATAGAAGATTCTCTGATACAGTTCCAGAAGATGAGCCTGTCATATTGAAAGACCTTCAAAATCCAACTTGGGAAGAGCTGCCTCCTCAAAGTAGAGTTGACCTTAATGACACGCATAGAGTAAAGCTTTTGTGACCCTCATTTGCTGATGTAGTACAACTCAAAATGAAAAGAAATATTTGCAAATATCTGTTAATAACCATAACTTGGAATGTTAGACATATGATTCTTAGGAAACTGGAAGTTGTCAAAAATGAAATGAAACATTTAAAGACCAAGATCCTAAGCATTAGTGAGCTGAAATAGACTGGTATTGGTCATTGCCAACAGACAAACATATGGTCTATGATGCTGACAACGACAAAGTGGAGAGGGAGGAATGGCATCCCATTCATTGTCAAAAGAACATTTCAAGATCTATCCTGAAGTACAATGCTGTCAGTGATAGGATAATATCTAAGACCAATGATCTCTTCATTCCAAATACCTCTTTTCAGCAACATAATTGGCCACGATACACATGGATCTCGCCAGAAGAAATACACAGTAATCAAATAAACTACTTCTGTGGTAAGAGACAACGGAAAAGCTCAATAACATCAGTCAGAACAAGGCCAGGGTCCAACTGCGAAACAGACATCAATTGCTCATATACAAGTTCAAGCTGAAGCTGAAGAAAATTCGAACAAGTCCACAGTAGCCAAAGTACAACCGTGAGTATATCCTACCTGAATTTAGAGACCATCTCATGCATAGATTTGATGCATTCAACACTAATTACCAAAAGCCAGAAAAGTTATTGGATGGCATCAAGCATATCATATATGAAGAAAGCAAAAGATCATTGTTATGGATTGAATTGTGGTTCCCAAAAATATGTATCAACTTGTCTAGGCCATGATTACTAGTATTGTGTGATTGACCACAATTTTGTCATCTGATGCGATTATCCTATGTCTTGTAAATCTTACTCTATGATGTGAATGAAGCAGGATTAGAGGCAGTTATGGTAATGAGGCAGGACTCAATCTACAAGATTAGGTTGTATCTTAAGTCAACCTCTTTTGAGATATAAAAGAGAAAAGCAAGCTGAGAGACCTCATACCACCAAGAAAGTAGAGCCAGTAGTGTGCGTCTTTTGGACCTCGGGCCCCTGCACTGAGAAGCTCCTAGAGCAGGAGAAGATTGACGACAAGGACCTTTCCCCAGAGCCAACAGAGAGAGAAAGCCTTTTCCTGGAGCTGGCACCCTGAATTCGGACTTCTAGCCTCCTAGGCTGTGAGAGAATAAATTTATCTTTGTTAAATCCATCCACTTGTGGTATTTCTGTTATAACAGCACTAGATAACTAAAATTCTCATTGAAAAGGCAGGAAAGAAAGAAAAGACCTAAAGGGATGGCAGAAGAGACTCTGAAACTTGTTCTTGAATGTAGAGTAACAGAAGTACGTGCAAGAAATGATGACGTAAAAGAGCTGAACAGAAGATTTTGAAAAGTGAATTGAGAAGACAAAATAAGGTATTGTAACGAAATGGATGAAGAACTGGAGTTAGAAAATCAAAAGGGAAGAACACATGGGGCATTTTCAAGCTGAAAGAACTGAAGAAAAAATTCAAGCTTAAAGTTGCAATATTGAACTCTTCTCTAGGCCAGAAATTGAACAATGCAGGATACTTCAAAAGAAGGTGGAAAGAATACACAGTCACTGTACCAAAAAAAAAACTGGTCGACGTTCAACAATTTCAGAAGGTAGCATATGACCAAGAACTGATGATTTTGAAGGAAGAAGTCCAAGCTGCACTGAAGGCATTGGCAAAACACAAGGCTCTAGGAATTGATGGAATACCAATTGAAATGTTCAAACAAATCAATGCTCTGCTACAAGTGCTCACTAATATACGCTAAGAAATTTGGAAGACATCTACCTGGCCAGATGACTGGAAGAGATCCATATTTGTGCCCATTCCAAAGAAAAGAATGAATTTGTCAAGGATTTCATTTTACTTGGATCCACAATCAACACCCATGTAAACAGCAGTCAAGAAATCAAACAATGTACTGCATTGGTCAAATCTGCTGCAAAAGATCTCTTTAAACTATTGAAAAACAAAGATGTCACTGTGAGGACTATGGTGGGTCTGACCCAAGCCATGGTATTTTCAATCTCCTCATATGAATTTGAAATCTGGACAATGAATATGTAAGACCGAAGAAGAATTGATGTCTTTGAATTGTGGTGTTGGTGAACAATATTGAATATACCCTTCCTGCCAGAGAAAGAATAAACTTGTCCTGGAAGAAATACAGCCAGAATCCTCCTTAGAAGGGAGAATAGGGAAACTTTGTCTTATGTCCTTTAGACATGTTATCAGGAGGGACCAGTCCCTAGAGAAGAACATCATGATTGCTGAAGTAGAGGGTCAACAAAAAAGAGGAAGACCCTCAAAGAGATGGATTGACACAGTGGCTGCAGCAAAGGGCTCAAACATAGCAAAGACTGTGAGGATGCCACAGGACCAGGTAATGTCTTGTTCTGTTGTACCTATGTATGAGTCAGAACCACTTGACAGCACCTAACAACAACAAAGTACTTATATTGAAGTAAATGATGAAAGAAGAAAAAAAAAGTGGTTTGATCTCTCCCTTAAAACTATCTCTTAAAGGCTCAAGACTTGAAAGCACCAGATACCAAGTATGGTGAGGTGTAAGCTCAGGACAAAAATCAGTAATATTGAATTAAAGTATGTGTATAGATGTCATGGATTGAATTGTGTCCCCCAAAAAATGTGTGTAACAAATTGGCTAGGTCATGATCCCTAGTACTGTATGATTGTGTTATCTGATGTGATCTCCTCATGTGTTGTAAATTCCATCACTGTGATGAGGTTATACTGATGAGGTTGACAAGATCAGTGTCTTAATACAATCTCTTTTGAGATATAAAAGAGAGAAGCAAGCAGAGACACATGGGAACCTCATACCACCAAGAAAGCAGTGCCGGGAGCAGAGTGCATCCTTTGGACCTGAGGTTCCTGTGCAGAGATGCTGCCAGACCAAGGAAAGACTGAGGTATCACAAGGACTTTTCTCCAGAGCCGACAGAGAGAGCCTTTTCCTGGAGCTGATGTTCTGAATTTGGACTTGTAGTCTACTGGACTGTGAAGACAATAAATTTCTCTCTGTTAAAACCATCCACTTGTGGTACTTCTGTTAGAGCAGCACTAGATGACTGAAACAGTAGATCATTTCTGTATCTAAGTTCCTTCCTTCAACCACTGCCCTAGGATACTAAAAGTTGATCTTAGAAAAAAATTTAACCTGAGTTGCTTCAAACAACTGACGGATGCACAGATTGACACTCCTGAGGCAGCATGGAGTTAAAAGAGTGAGTGCTCACTGAAACCATGGGATATCTGGTTTCTACTGTGTTACTGGTTAAGGGACAGTGAACACCCTGCCCTGCCATGAACATAAATATAACATCTATGGAAACAGTATATGTAAAAACCGTGCTTTTGGGTTGTATTTGTGTTTCCAAATCCAGAAACTGGAACATTCTACTGTAAGGATAATCCCAACATAATGAAAGAAGAACAAGGAAAGATAGCAGCATGGAAATTATTTCATCCTGTTACAAACAAAAAAGAATGAAGAAGTGGCTTAATTTCTTATGTGAAGAACAGAAAAGTAGTATTGTTTCAAAAAGCATAGCATTAATATCTAATATATACATATAACTTGATTTCACTCACTTAAAAAAACCATTATTAACATTTTAATGTAATTCTTTTGCCTCTCTATATTCACTAATATTTCAGATGCAATGAATTGTGCAATGATGGCTAAACCAATTCATTTTACTCAGTGACAGTGGAGGTCACAGAGATAATAGGACTTTGATAAAGACTTTTTTTAAGATGATTTTCCAATCAGAATGAAAAAGTCCAAGAAGTCAGAGGCCATCTTCAGTCATTAATGAATAATCAATTATAATTCTTTCCAAGGACCCTGATTTGCCTGCCGGTTCACAGGGTACCAAAGCAATTTTTCCCCCATATTGATTAAAATTGTTGCAATGTGAAACAACTGAGTAATTCACTGACTAATATGAAAAATGGTATTTTGGATTATGATAGGCTGAATAATACCCTCTTCCCAAAAGAGAGACATATTCTGGTCCCTGGAACATGTGAATGTTACTTTATATGTGAAGTGAATGTTAAAAAAAAGGACTTTGCATAGTCGACTAATTTAAGGATCTGGAGATGAAGGGATTGTCCAGATCATCCACGGAGGCTCTAAATGGAATCACAAGTGTGTTTATAAGACAGAGGCAGAGGGAAATTGCAGACAGAAGAGAGAAAGCAATGTGAACACAGAGGGAGAGATTGCAGTGATGTGGCCACAAGCCAAGGAATGTCAGCAGCCACCAGAGCTGAAGAAGCAAGAAATAGTGTCTTTTCCACAGTCTCCAGAGGGAGTGTGACCATGTTAACTAGTAAGTCTGATTTTGGCCTTCTGGCTTCTAGAACTGTGAGAAAATAAATATCTGTTGATTTAAGCCACTAAGTCTGTGATAATATATATATCAGCAGACAAAGGAAACTAACACAAGCATGTTGTTGGAAAAACTCTATCATTATCTCAACTACTTTAGCATATTGTATTGTCTCATACTCTGTACTCTTCTCAATAACTATGGGTAGAATACAGGCCTTAGCATCATGAGTGACGTTTATAATATACCTAAAACCTCAGGGAACAATGAAATAAGTAATTCATAAACTTAATACGACTTACCTGAGTATAGGCAATTTGGAAAATTGAATACTGTTATTTTTCAACTTCAAGATCAATGCCCTATATATTTTGCTGTGAAACTAATTTCTCCACATATTAATGGGTGTTCACTGCAGAATCTCAATCAATAAAAACTTTACTTTTATCTTACCTAACTGTTTCAAAAAGTACTTCTCTTTTTCTTCTAAAATATGTTAATCTGCCATAGTCTCAGAAATTCATAACCACACAATACTCACATGTACATTTTCCTTTTTCCCATAAATTGCTTGAGTCTATCTATTAAACATAAGATATTAAATACATCTCTGGGAAAGATATTTTACAAATAAACAGTGGTTAACAATCCCTGTGATAATATAGAATTTTCCATATGTGTGTACAAACTATGTATTCAAATGACAGGGTGAATTTGAATCATATGCCATCAGTTGTCCAATATTCTACATGAGAATAACCTAAAGCAATGATGATTTAATAGATTTTATATACCTGTGAAATTACTAATTCATTTATTTACATATTTTTCTCCTAAATTAGTCAATAGCCTCTAATCTTGACTACCTGACTCTTCTCCCCAAAGCACATTGTTGTTGTTTGCCATTGAGTCGACCCTATAGGACAGAGTAGAACTGCACCATAGAGTTTCCTACACAAAAATCTTTAGGGGAGAAGATTACTAGGTCTTTTCTTCCAAGGAGAGGTTAGTGAGTTCGAACCACAGACCTTTCAGTTAGCAATTGAACGAATTAAACACGACGTATGCATTCCTTCCCCAAAGCATAGATGCATATATAAGTCAATTTTCTTTTTCTATTACTCACAATATGGTAAAGATTTATAAAATTAGCAGCAATAGGAAATTAAATTTCAATGAACATATATCTCAATTGTGCTCCCCCAAAAAGGGAAAGTTTTTTTTTTTAAAGAGTTTGAAAGTAGCTAAATATTAAAATATTCTCATTAATTAAGTGTAAATATATACAGAATAATTAATAAATCATCACAACTGGACCGATAAGCAACATTAGGATAAATGGAGAAAAGATTGAAGTTGTAAAGGATTTCATTTTATTTGGATCCACAATCAACATCCATGGAAGCAGCAGTCAAGAAATCAAACAGCGCATGGCATCGGGCAACTCTGTTGCAAAAGACCTCTTCAAAGTGTTAAAAAGCAAAGATGTCACTTTGAAGACTAAACTGCACCTGACCCAAGCCATGATGTTTTCAATCGCCTCATATATATACGAAAGCTAGATGATGAATAAGGAAGACAGAAGAAAAATTGACGCCTTTGAATTGTGGGGTTCATGAAGAATATTGAATATACCATGAACTGCCAAAGAACGAACAAATCTGTCTTGGAAGAAGTACAACCAGAATGCTCCTTAGAAGCAAAGATGGTGAGACTACATCTCACAGACATACTTTGGGCATGTTATTAGGAGGCATCAGTCCTTGGGGAAGAACATCATACTTGGTAAAGTAGAGGGTCAGCGAAAAAGAGGAAGACACCTAAAGAGATGGATTGAAACAATGGCTGCAACAATGGGATCAAGCATAACGATTGTGAGCATGGCACAGGTCCAGGCAGTGTTTCCTAATGTTGTGCACAGGGTCGTTATGAGTTGGAACCAACTCAATGGCACCTAACAACAACAACAATTAATAAAAGTTAGTAAGGTGATATGTACTAGGTAAAAAAGGATGAAACAGAGGAAAACAAGCTTAACATAATATATAATGACACTGTTAGGTAATATACTATAATACAAGTAAAACAAAATTATTCCTATGGAAAAGAATCTGGGTGACAAAGAATTTGATTGGTAGAAAGATTACTCTAAAATAGCACAGACAGCAAGTGATGCTATTATGATGAGGTGAGGAAAAATACTAAAAAATGAATTTTTTTGTTGCTGTTGCTAGGTACCTTCAACATGGTTCAGATTCATAGTGACCCTGTGTACAACAGAACAAAAGACTGCCTATTCCTGCTCTATCCTCACAATTATGGCTACGTTTAAGCCCATTGTTGCAGCCACTGTGTCACTCCCTTTCTTTGAAGGACTTTCTCTCTTTTGCTGACCCTCTACCTTATCAAGCATGATGTCCTTCTCCAGGGACTGATCCCTCCTAGCAACACGTGCAAAGTATGTAAGATGCAGTCTTGCCATCCTTGCCTCTAAGGAGCATTCTGATTGTACTTCTCCCAAGACAGATTTGTTCGTTCTATCAGCAGTCCATGGAATATTCAATATTCTTCACAAACACCACAATTCAAAGGTGTCAATTCTTCTACGGTCTTCCTTATTCATTGTCCAGCTTTCACATGCATATGATGCAATTGAAAATACCATGGCTTGAGTTAGTTGCACCTTAGTCTTCAAGGTGACGTCTTTGCTTTTCAACACTTTAAAGAGGTCTTTTGCAGCAGATTTGCCCAGTGCAATGCATCATTTGATTTCTTGATGTTGCATCCATGGGCATTGATTATGGACACAAGTAAAATGAAATACTTGACAAATTCAATCTTTTCACCAATTATTGCAATGCTGCTTATTGGTCCATTTGTTTTCTTTATGTTGAGGTGTAATCCATACTGAAGGCTGTAATATTTGACCTTCATCAGTAAGTGCTTCAAATCCCCTTCAGTTTCCCTAAACAAGGTCATGTCATCTGCATTTCCCAGATTTTAAGTGAGCCTTCCTCCAATCTTGATGCCGTGTTCTTCTTCATATAGTCCAGTTTCTTGGATTATTTGTTCAGCATACAGATTGAATAGTTACGGTGAAAAGACACAACCCTGACCCACGCCTTCCCTGATTTTAAACTATGCAGTACCTTCTTGTTCTTTTCGAACAACTGCCTCTTGGTCTATGTACAGGTTCTGCATAAGCACAATGAACTGTTCTGGAATTCCCATTCTTTGCAATGTTATCCATAATTTGTTATGATCCACAAAGTCAAATGCCTTTGCATAGTCAAAAAAACACAGATAATCATCTTTCTGATATTTTCTGCTTTCAGCCAAGATCCATCTGATATCAGCTATGATATCCCTAGCTCTACATTTTCTTCTGAATCCAGCTTGCATTTCTGGCAGTTCCCTGCCGACGTACTGCTGCATCTTTTTTGAATTATCTTCAGTAAAATTTTACTTCCACATGATATTAATGATATTGTTCGACAGTTTCCTCATTCTGTTTGATTAGCTTTCTTTGGAATGGGCACAAATACAGATCTCTTACAGTCAGTTGGCTGGATAGCTGTCTTCCAAATTTCTTGGTGTAGATGAATAAGTGCTTCCAGTGTTGCATCCATATGTTGGAAACTCTCAGTTGGTATTCCATCAATTCCTGGAACCTTGTTTTTTCGCCAGTGCCTTAAGTGCAGCTTGTACCTCCTCCTTTAGTACCGTCGGTTCTTGATCATATGCTACCTCCTGAAATGGTTGAATGATGACCAATTCTTCTTGACTCTGTGTATTATTTGCATCTTCTTTTGATGCTTACTGCATCATTCAATTTTTTGCCTAGGCAACTTGAGGCTCTTTTCTCTTCTATTTTTTCAGCTTGAGAAATGACAAGAGTGTTCTTATCTTTTACTTTTCTGACTCAAGGTTTTTACCCATTTCATTGTAATACTTTGTCTTTTCAAGCAGCCCTTTGAAATATTCTATTGACTCTTTTGCCTCATCATTTCTTCCATTAGCTTTAGCTACTCTATGTTCAAGAGCAAGTTTCAGAGTCTCTTCTGACATCCATTTTGTTTTTTCTTGTTTTTTAATGACCTCTTGCTTTCTTCATGTATGGTGTCCTTGATGTCATCCCACAACTCATCTGGTCTTTGGTCATTAGTGTTCAATGCATCAAATCTATTCTTGTAATGATCTCTAAATTCCCATGGGATATGGTCAAGGTTGCTCCTGTGGACTTGTTTCAATTTTCTTCAGTTTCAACTTGAACTTACATAGGAGAAATTTATGGTCTGTTCCCCAGTCAGACCCTGGCCTTGTTTTGAAAGATAATATCAAGTTTCTCCATCTTCTCTTTCCACAGATGTAGTCAGTTTGATTACTGTGTATTCCATCTGGTGAGATCAACATGTATAGTTGTCAATTATGTTGTTGAAAAAAGGTATTTCTAGTGAAGAAGTTGTTGATCCTTCAAAATGCTATCATATGTTCTCTGGCATCATTTCTATCTCCAGGGCCATATTTTCCAACTACTCATCCTTCTTTCTTTCCTACTTTTGCATTCCGATCACCAGTAATTATCAATATATTTTGATTGCATGTTTGATCAATTTCAGACTGCAGAAGTTGGTAAAAGTCTTCAATTTCTTCATCTTTGGCATTAATGGTTGGTGTGTACATTTGAATGACAGTCGTATTAACTGGTCTTCCTTGTAGGTGCATGGATATTATCTTATCACGCACAGCCTTTTATTTCAGGATAAACCTTCAAATCTTCTTTTTGACAATGACTGTGACGCTTTTCCTGGCATAGTAAACCATATGATTGTTTGATTCAAAGTGGCCAATATCAGTCCATTTAAGCTCACTAATGCCTAGGTTGTCCATCTTCAAGTGCTCCATTTTATTTTTGACAACTTCCAATTTTCCTAGAGTCATATTTTGTACACTCCACATTCCAGTTACTAATGGGCATTGACACCTGTTTCTTCTGATTTTGAGTTTTGCCACATCAACGAAAGAATGTCCCCAAAGCTTGACTCCATCCATGTCATTAAGGTTGACTCTACTTTGAGGAGGTAACTCTTCCCTAATCGCATTTGGAGCTCCTGTCAACCTGAGACTTGCTCTTCTGGCACTATATCAGACAATATTCCTCTACTATTCATAAAGTTTCCACTGCCCAGTTTTTTCATAAGTAGATTACCAGGACGTTCTTCCCAGTATTTCTTAGTCTGGAAACTCAGCTGAAACCTGTCCACCATGGGTGACTTGCTAACATTTGAAATTCTGGTGGCATAGCTTCCAGCATCACAGCAACACAAAATCCACCACAGTACAACAAGCTGACAGATAAGTTGTGGAATATGAATGTGTATGTTGTTGTTGTTAGCTGCCCTCCAGTCTGTTCTGAGTCATAGAGACCCTGTGTACAACAGAATGAAACACTGCCCAGTTCTGCAGCATCCTCACTACCATTAGTATGCTTGAGCCCATTGTTCCAGCCGCTGTGTCAATCCATCTCGTCGAGGGTCTTCCTCTCTTTAGTTGACCCTCTGTTTTACTAAGCATGATGTCCTCCTCCAGGAACAAATCCCTCCTGACAACGTGTCCAAAGTAAGTGAGATGAAATCTTGCCATTCTCCCTTCTAAGGAGCATTCTGGCTGTACTTCTTCCAGACAAATTTTTTCATTCTTATGGCAGTCCATGGTATAGTCAGTGTTTTTCTCCAACACTATAATTCAATTATGAATATACATATATACGGAGCACCCTTGGCTCAGGAGTTAAGAGCTTGGCTGCTAACCAAAAGGTTGGCAGTTTGAATCCAACAGTTGCTCATTGGAAATGCTATGGGGCAGTTCTACTCTGTTCTAAAGGGTTGCTGTAAGTCAGAATAGACTTGAGGGCAACAAGTTTATATATATATATATGGAATGAATACTAAATGCATATATATGAAATAATATATATGTGGAATGAATACAACCAGAATGGTCCTTGGAAGTGAAGATAGTGAGACTTTGTAGCATATACTTTGGGCATGTTATCAGGACAAATCATTTCCTGGAGAAAGACATCATGTTGGTAAAGTAGAAGGTCAGTGAAAAAGTGGAAGACCTTCAAGGAGAATGATTGACACAGTGGCTGCAGCAATGGGTTCAAACAGAAATGATTGTGAGGATGGAGCAGGACTGGGCCGTGTTTCCTTCTGTTGTACTTGGGGTCGCTATGAGTTGGAAATGACTGGATGACACGTAATAACAACAACAGCATTTTATGAAATACACTCTTCTATTTACAGAGAAAACCAGTCTCTTCTGGGCAACTTACCTTTGCTGCCACTGTTGTTAATGGACAGAGAAGGGCTCCCCTTTGGCAACTTTCCTCTTTCAAACCTTTTCTTCTCCTCATAATCTCTGCATTGGACAGTACTAATACTGCTTGTTGTACATGACGTTGCTATGAGTAGGAACCATCTCAACGGCACATAACAACATGTATATGTTTATATCTATGTGCGTGTGTGTGTGCACATGTACGTATACACACACACACACACACACACACAGATATATGAATATACACACCCAGTATATCTTAAGCATGCCTAGAAGTGTTATGCAATATGAATAAAAATTGGAAGAATTGAATCTATTCTTCTAAGGAAAGAAAAGAAGTCATCCCGAAATAGATTATGAAAACTGTGCAAAGATAAATAATACTAAACACAAGTGCTGTTATTTGCTGTTATTTTTGTTATATTATTGCATTTATGAATTACTTAATTGAATGAAAAAGACAAGCATTTTCTCTGGTGTCATTCACCTGTAAAAATAATAATACAAGCTAAAACCAAGCAAAGATATCTCAAAATTCAATTGGAAAAATTATGATTGCTCTGTAACCTTTCAAATGTTTTATCAAAATATTAAAAACTCTTATAGTAAGATATGTATTTTTTTAGTATACTCAAAATTTTAAACAGGACCATTGACAGTTAAAGTGTTTGATTTCTTTGTAAAACCTTATAAACAGTAGTTTGATCATGCTTTTCTTCTCATGGTATAAGTTATATTACTGAGGGAGCTTCATTTCTATGTTGTTGGAATTGTCATACTGCTTTCTAAGTTTGGATCATCTTTTAACATTTTACCTTTGTGCTTCCAATGCAGTGAAATGGTTCTGAGAGTTCCTTTAATGTGCATTTGTGTGTGTGTGTCACTTCCTCTGGGACATTTTGTCAAGACCACTCTCTTTGTTTATGCTGGTGAATTTACCTTCACTAAATTCCTGTGGCTGCATATCTAGAATCTCTCCTAAGAGGGCAGTGTCAATATTTCCAGGGTCAGCTATCTTCTAATCACATCCAATTTCACTTCCAATGTTATTACTTTCTGTTTCTTCCCAGCCCTCTCGTCTTTGTTGGCCAATTTCCTCTTTTGATTTCCCGCTTTTTGAAAACATCACTTGAGCTTGTCACTGGGAGATGAGATAGCAACACAACTACATGTTTGTCTGTGTGTGTTTCCACCAAGTAGCAGATGCTCAGTGACCAATTGCTGACAGATTTTGAAAGAAGTGATGTGTTTGTCACTGAGCTTAATATGCATTTGTTATTTGTGTATTGATTTGTGTACTTTAGAGCCAGCAGCAAAGTTTGTACTGTATGCAATTACTCCCCTTTAGTATAACCTGGTAACTTAAATGTGAGCCTTATTATTAGGAAACTGGTGTTGTTTAAATAAACTATGATAATTGAAATGCATTCATGTCAAGGGTCCTGTACAAGAGCAAAGGAAATTGTTGAAATATCAAATAAATGCAATATGGGGAAACCAGCACAACCTGTACAAGGAAAGGTCATGGAAGCTCCATAAACACATCCAAACTCCCTGAGGGACTGAACTGCTGGGCAGAGGGCTATGGGGACCATGGACTTGGCGAACATCTAGCTCAGCTGGCATAACACAGTTTATAAAGACAATGTTCTACATTCTACCTTGATGAGTAGTGTCTGGGGTCTTAAAAGCCTGTGAGCAGCCATCTAAGATACTCCAGTGGTCTCACTCTTTCGAGATCAATGGAGAATGAAGAGAACAGGATACAAGGAAAAGATTAGTCCAAAAGACTAATGGACCACAACTACCAAGGCTCCACCAAACTGAGTCCAGTACAGCTAGATGGTATCCGGCTACCACCCCTGACTGCTCTGACCAGGATCACAATAGAGGGTCCGGGACAGAGCTGGAGAAAGATGTAGAACAAACTTTTAACACACACAAAAAAGGCCAGATTTACTGGCCTGACATAGACTGGAGAAACCCCGAGAATATGACCCCCAGACACACTTTTAGCTCAGTGGTGAAGTTACTCCCAAGATTCACCATTCAGCGGGGGATTGGACAGCCCCATAAAACAAAACAGGACTAATGAGGCACAGCAATCCAGGGGCAAGGACTAGAAGGCAGGAGGAGACAGGAAAGCTGGTGATAGGGAACCCAAGGTTGAGAAGGGACTGTGTTGATATGACATGCGGTTGTTAACCATTGTCATAGGGCAATATGTGTAGTAACCATTTAATGAGAAACTATTTTCTGTAAACCTTCATCTAAAGTACAATAAAATTTTTTTTTTAAAAAAATCAAATAAATATAAAATATAGGAAAATAAAGGTATCAATACATAATCATTATCACGGGTCTAATGTAAAATACAACTTTTTTGGATATTCAACACATTCCAGATTTATTAAATGAAGATAAACACTTCAAAATGCTAAAGTTGGTGTAAACCCAGAAAGATACTGTATTTGGGGTCCTCAAGCTGGAAGCCTGGGTCACTGCACCCTTCCTCTCCAGGGACTGGGGCCTGTTGGTTCTCTCTGCCCAGAGCACCTGGGGGGCTCCCAGTAGAGCCTCCTCTCCTCCATGGAATACCACCCTGCTTTTTACTGGTCTCTGGACTCCATCTGAACTCTCCAGGCATCCCAGAAAGCATCCTTAAACTCTAGTATAATTCCATCCATCCTTCATCTACTGATAGCTCAGCCATGGCTCCCAATCACTGGAGGATTCATAAGACCAAACACTTGCCTCCAGAGTAAGCTAGCACCTCCTACTTTCTTGGGCCTCATATCCTCCCTTTGTTTCTTCCAGGACCACAGGGCTATGTTCATTCCCTGGCCTTTGCCAGCTCCCTGTGTTTGCAGTCCACATTGCCTGAAACATCTTTCCTTTGCATTCTCTCCCCACCTCCCACTCCCAGCGTCTCAGAGTAAGAGATCTGTCATGCTCCAGACCTGGTCCTCACTGAGCTGGTGGAGATCAACCTCATGTCAACTTGGCCTGGAGGTCCAGAGGCCTGGGTAGGTGCCTGTCTTCCTTAGCAGACCTTGGGGGGGGGGGGCGGTGCTCATTCATCTCCCTGCTACCAGCATTCCCCAGTGCTCAGAAATTTATTCTGGGATTCCATATTGTTGTCTTCTTCAGGCTCAGAGGATTTGAGCAACACCCCTGAGTCGTTCAGCTTTAGTATCTACACCCACCCTACCCGTGCCATGCTGCCTACCTTCCAATCTCCAACCTACCCCCAAGCACCCAACCATTTCTGGATGTCCCACAGAAGCCCTGAATGGGGCTGGCCTTTGAGTGTCCTCTTTCAAGGAAAGTCTCCCACCAGACATCTCTGTCATGACAGAACTGACATGGCAGCCCCGGCTGAGAGGTGGAGTTTTGCATCAGCCTCATTTATCTTCTTCCTGTTAGGCACTGAGACATTTACCTAAAGAACTGCATGTTCCTTTATAATAACAGGCCTGCAACTCCTTCAACTACCCCATTAAAGCTCAGGCTTCTCCTCCAGGGATGGGACTTCTACAGAACCACCCAGCACTTGGGTTGCCCAAACTCAGGATAGTGAAGGCCAGTCAACGTAATAATCATACGATACATTCATTTATTTATTCAAAAACAAACAACAACCATATAACCCAATTACCCTCAAAATCAAGCTTACTTCAGCACTCCCTAGTGTATGGTTTTTCCTTCCCCCTCCCCTAGGTGTGGCTTTATTTTTTCCAAGAAAAGTTATCTTATACTTCATAAATTCAAAGAATAAATCACAAACATAAATCTTTAATAGTGCAGTGTTAAAGCTGATGCATGTCTTTTATTTAAATGTTTATGATTAAATTTATGAATTTGGAAGATTTTGAACAAAATGGGTGATACAAGAGCAAGCTTTCACTTCTCTTTCTTCCCTCAGAATCTGAGAGACATGTTCAGAGGAAAGCAAAAATAAAGAAGGGAGAGTGTCTTAATTAGTGTGAAAACAAGAAAATAAGAATAAAATAAATTATTCAAAATTCTAATAGTTTTTTTTCCTGTATATATGACAAATGATTGTTACTTGAAGGGAATCTCCAAGTATTGTCTCCTACATTACAGATTGCAAGAAAGTTGTAAGCTGTTGCAGGGAGTAGAAAAAAAAAAATTGCATAGCATCAAATAAACTGTAGGCATGAAGGTTAGAGGTGATGACTGGCCAGGGGGCCAATGGCAATTTCTGTCTTTTAGTAAGAACTTTTGGATTCAAAGGCTGAAGTGCTTAAAAGTCAAACACTGCCTCAGTGACACATTCACTACACTGCTAATTCTCCACGGAGGTGCAGGCTCACTTTGATAAGGAGAAAAAAAATTGGAATCAGAAGAATTATAAGAACTTCTTTAATTTTGGAGAACTAAGACTAGAAAAGAAAGATCCCTGGGTGGTTACAACGGTCTGCATTAAGCTACTAACCTAAAAATGTTGGTAGTTTGAACCCACCTAGTGGTGCTGTGGAGCCCTGATGGCTCCGTGGTTGAGAACTAAGGCAGCTAACCAAGTGTTGGCAGTTCAAATCCACCAGCCGCTCCTTGGAACTCCTATAGGGCAGATCTACTCCGTTCTAAACGGTCACTATGAGTCAAAATTAACTCGGTGGCAACGGGTAGTGGTGCCACGGATGAAAGTCCTGCTGATGTGCTTTGGTAAAGTTTACAGCCAAGAATAAAAAGAAGAAGAAGAATCCACTGTAATTCTGCAAATACTTAAAAATGTGAATATGCTCAATTAAAAGCATATGCTTGTGAACTGATAGCAGTGTTTGGTTGTATCTATCTGTATAAAAGACCAGAAGAGAAGAGAATGCCAGCAATTGGAAGAGTGGAAATTACTCCACCAGGGTTGCCTTCACTCAAACAGTCTAACAACATTCAGATTCAAAAGTCTTGAAAATACTCAGGAAAAATGGTTTGAACAGTGATGTTTAAGTTTCTAGAAATTTGGTTATGGAAAGTAGAATAAAGAAAGCATTTTCACCAGCACAGCTGGAGGAAAAGCAAGCACAGCACTCTCTTTCAGTGTTTAATGCTATATACAATTTCAAATGCACTCTGGCAGCGACTTCTTTGCAGGTTAGCCCTAACAATCTCAGGTGCTAATTGTGCTCCTTTTCCAGCTTCAGGGTGAAAGGCCGTGATATTTCTGATGATAGATGGCTCATAGGGGACTGGTGAAAGCAAGGCTTCTTTGTGTTGACCATTTTCTATTTTTATAAGAGCCATAGTGTTTGAAAATAACGTGCTACACATTACCTTCCTTATACAAAGGTTGAGGGCAAATTGCTATAATTCTACTTGCCACAAGAGTGAGAATAGTTTTCTCTTAAAGATAACCCAGTTTTCATCTCTAAGGATTATGGTTTTGAATTTTTAAGTGGACGTCATCCTTAATGGCAAACTGGTAGAAAATCTCACCAGTTATGGTTAACCTTTGGAAACAGAATCACATTTTGATCCCTGATGATTTATATTTAGCAATTAAAAAAAAAAAAAAAAACACACACACATAAGTCTCCTCATTGTATAAATATGTAAATATGTATATATTACTGCTGTTTCCTGTCAATATCTGTTTATAATTATCATTGTTAATTAAATTGATTTCTATAAAACAATAAGAATAGAAAGCCACTTGTATTAAGATTTTTCTTAAACTTAACTTCTTATTAGATTATTCACCTAAAAACAATAATAATAGCAACAACAGTGAAAAATATTTAGGTACATTCCTGGGAAGATAACAAGTAAAATCACCATACGAAGCCAAACTCTATATATATACAATAGAAGCGAAGCCCAATAGAAAATAGATGTAGAGTTTTGATGTCTTGAGAAGAAATCTTAGCAAAGCTAAATTAGAGATGGCTTTACCTTATCAGGAACCCCCATACCATGAGCTCAATGCCCATACTTTTCTCTCTTTTTTTATTTACTCCTTCTTCTCCTCTATCCACCTATCACAATTATTTATTAAGCACTTTCCAATATTTTTAGGACATATTCCTAGACAGACAATTATTGAGGTAAAATCAAAACCAAACCCCTTGCTGTTGGGTTGATTCTGACTCATAGAGACCCTGTAAGACAGAGTAGAACTGCCCCATAGGGTTTCCAAAGAGCAGCTGGTGGATTCAAACTGCTGACGTTTTGGTTAGCAGCTGATCTCTTAACCACTGAGCCACCAGGGCTCCTATTAAGGTAAAGATATGATTTTTTTTTTTTTTAAGGCAATTAACAAGGTATTGCCAAATTTCTACCTCACAAAGTTTGTGTGCATTGAAATTTCTAATAGCAATATTTCACTGAATAATTGATGACACTGAGTCATAAAAATAATAATAACAAAGTTTGTTAATTTTAGATACCAACACATCTTATCGAGCAGTTCTGTAATTTTGCATATTTGTCCTTTATTTTCCATTTGTTCTATGATTATTTAATAGGTTTTGTCCTTCTTAGTTTTTTTAAATAAGGTTTCTGGAATTTTCTTAATACTAGGTATGAGCATTTGACATATTAGGATTTGTGATTTTTTTTTCATCATTTTTACAAACATTTTCCTTTTAGATTTCTCATTACTGTTTAAATTTGCCTGTGTGTCTTTTGATAGACTCTTGCGTTATTCTCCATGTCTCTTGGATACCTCTGACATCTGTGTAACTGAACATGGATTTTCTCTGCACACCAACAGCAATTCCTATTGTAATCCACCTCCATCTAACTGTCTCCAAATCATGTTTCAGATCAGTTTCCATTAGTTCAGAAATAAACATTTTGATCATTATGGTAAATCGATTGCCAAAATTGCCCCGATTTTTCACCCTTCCAGACTCTTTACTTTTGCAGTGCGACTTTGCAGCTCCTCCAATCAAGTAGTGGAGTCTACTCCACCAGTGCTGGAATATATATCATCCTTGTGACTTCCTTTGACCAACAGAATGAGGGCCGCTCTTGGTTCTCTTCCTTCACCATGATAGTATGCTAAAGCTAGTCTATTGGAGGCTGAGACACATAGCCACCAGAGCCAGGGCTATTTTTTTGTTGGGAGATTTTTAATTACCTTTTCAATCTCTTCTTTTGTTATATGTTTATTTAGTTGTTCTACTTCTGTTTGTGTTAGTTTAGGTAGATAGTATGTTTCTAGAAATTTGTCCATTTCCTCTAGGTTTTCAAATTTATTAGAGTACAATTTTTCATAGTATTCTGTTATGATTCTTTTAATTTCAGTTGGGTCTGTTGTGATATTGCCCATTTCATTTCTTATTCGGGTTATCTGCTTCCTGTCTTGTTTTTTTCTGTCAGTTTGACCAATGGTTTATGGATTTTGTTGATCTTTTCAAAGAACCAGCTTTTGGTCTTCTTACTCTTTCAATTGTTTTTCTATTCTCTATTTCATTTAATTTTATTCTAATTTTTTATTATTTGCTTTCTTCTGGTGCTCGAGGCTTCTTTTGCTGCTCTATTTGTTCGAGTTGTAGGGTTAATGTTTTGATTTTGGCCCTTTCTTCTTGTTGGATGTGTGCATTTATTGCTATAAATTGACCTCGGAGTGCTGCTTTTTTCTGTGTCCCAAAGGTTCTAGTAGAGTATGTTTTCATTTTCATTTGATTCTATGAATTTCTTTATTCCATCCTTAATTTCTTCTATAACGCAGTAGTTTTTGAACAAGCTGTTGTTCAGTGTCCTTGTGTTTGATTTTTCTTTTTCCTTGCTTTTTCTGTTATTGACTTCTACTTTTATGGCTTTATGGTCAGAAAAGATGCTTTGTAATATATCAATGCTTTGGATTCTATTAAGGCTTGCTTTGTGGCCTAATCTGTGGTCTATTCAGGAGAATGTTCCATATGCATTGGAAAAGAAAGTATACTTTGCTTTGGGTGGTGTGTTCTATGTCTGTTTATTAGATTAAGTTGGTTGATTGTGGCATTTAGATCTCCCATGTCTTTATTGAGCTTCTTTCTGGTTATTCTGTCCTTCACCAAAAGTGGTGTGTTGAAGCCTCCTAACTATTATTGTGGAGCTGTCTATTTCTCTTTTCAATGCTGTTAGAGTTTGTTTTATGTATTTTGGAGCCCTGTCGTTGGGTGCATAATTATTTATTACGTTTATGTCCTCCTGGTCTATTGGCCATTTAATTATTCCATAGTGTACTTCCTTATCCTTTGTGGTGTATTTTACTTTAAAATCTCTTTTATCAGAGATTAATATTGCCACTCCTGCTCTTTTTTAATTGTTGTTTGCTTCATATTTTTTTTTTTCATCCTTTGAGGTTAGTTTGTTTGTGTCTTTAAGTCTAAGTTGTGTCTCTTATAGGCAGCATGTAGATGGATCATGTTTTTTACCCATTCTGCCACTCTCTGTCTCTTTATTGGTGCATTTAGTCCATCTACATTGATTGTAATTACTGATAGGTATGAGTTTAGTGCTGTCATTTTGATGTCTTTTTTTTGAGTGTGTGTTATTGACAGTTTCTTTGCTGCACTTCATTTTCTGTGCTGAGTGGTTTTTCTTTATGTATTTTCTTTTCATCCTTTTCATTATTGTTGATTTTGTATTTGCTGAGTCTTTATGTTTTTCTTGTTTTTATTTTGATTGTAGGATTGTTAGTTTCCTTTGTGGTTACCTTAATATTTACCTCTGTTTTTCTAAGTTTAAACCAATCTTTTGTTTCTTGATATTACCTTGACTTCTTCTCCATATGAAAGATCCATGACTACATTATTTAATCCCTCTCTTTTGTTTTAATGTGGTCATCTTTACATATTGACATCTCTGTTTCCCTATTTTCAGTGTTTTAGCTTTGATTTATTTTTATGACTTCCCTATCTGGGTTGATATCTGGTTGTTCTGCTCTGTGTTCTAGTCTTGGGTTGCTGTCTGATGTTATTGATTTTCTAATCAGAAGATTTCCTTTAGTATTTCTTGTAATTTTGATTTGATTTTTGCAAATTCCCTAAACTTCTGTTTATCTGGAAAGGCCCTAATTTCACCATCATATTTGAGAGACAGTTTTTCTGGATATATAA
Source organism: Trichechus manatus latirostris (assembly GCF_000243295.1). Classification (NCBI taxonomy): domain Eukaryota; kingdom Metazoa; phylum Chordata; class Mammalia; order Sirenia; family Trichechidae; genus Trichechus; species Trichechus manatus. The sequence goes on along the minus strand of NW_004443949.1, from coordinate 16,177,601 downwards.
TTCTTGGCTGGCATTTTTTTTTTCTTTCAAGGCTTTATATGTCATCCGGTTGCCTTCTTGCCTGCATGGTTTCTGCTGAGTAGTCTGAGCTTAGTCTTACTTACTCTCCTTTGTAGGTGGCTTTTTGTTTATCCCTAGCCACTCTTAAAATTTTTATGTTTGATTTTGACAAGTTGGATTATAGTATGTCTTGACAACTTTCTTTTGAGATCTACCTCGTGTGGGGTTCGATGAGTTTCTTAGATAGATAGCTTCTCATCTTTCATGACATCAGGGAAGTTTTCTGCCAACAAATCTTCAACAATTCTCTCTGTATTTTCTGTTATTCTCCCCCTGTTCTGGTACTCTGATCACTCGTAGGTTAGTATTCTTGATAGAGTCCTACATAATTCTTAGGACCAGGTGGAGGTCCTATTTATCCCTGTTAGCAAGTGTCAATTCCCTGGCTGCCCACAGCATTATTCCAACAAGTCAATCACATCTTCCTGTGGGAACTAGTGGGCACCTCACCCTCTTGATACTACAAAGCATGCCTCCCACAGCCCCTGGTTGTTTACTCTTTTCCATATTGCAATCCCCTTGTGTCCCTGTGTGGCCGTGTGGTGTGTGGTGTCCTCTTCCCCTAGTCTGTGATGAGCATATGTGACCTCTAAACTGCTGTCACCCTAATCTCTCCAGTGTTAAGTGCAAGGTGTTCAACCATCCCCATAGCCCCTAAGTGAGATCCCTCCCTCACCAATGGGATGAATAGGAGGCAGTTAAATCATACAAAACCAGTGGCTGAAAACACTTACAGTGGTTGTTTAAGCATATTATTTCACGTTTACTCAATTTAAAAATTTTAAACGTGTACCCATTTTATTTTGAGACTTTTTCCTATTTTATTTTATAACTATCAAGGCAGTTATAATGAATGTCTTTGCATTATTCAGTCCTTTTCATTTCTTTCTCACTAACACAAACACATATGTGGAGTTAAGGCTTCTGTTTTTCTTTCAGTGCTCTTTGCAATAATGTTACTGCATTTTTCTCTCAAATAGCATTTATCAGTACTTCACAGTGTGCTCAAGAGATTTGTGTAGAAAACAGGTTATAGCAGCATTAAGGTACTGCAAGGTTAATTGATTTGACCTAGGTCATAGGAAAAATAAATGACAGTACTAAGAGCAGGATCTTGTTCTTGTTTAACATCTACTCTTCAATGCTAGTTTCTAAAGCAGAGTTTTTGCTTTAAAAATAAAAGGATATTAAATAAGTTAATAATGTAAACTAAAATTCCCATCAACTCAAAAAAAAAATTCCTATCAACTCAATTCTGTTGTCTCATATATTTCAGTTTTCCAAACTGATATATTTATTTTACATTAATGGAGTAAAATTAATCCTGGACAGTGTCATTCCATAAACATTTATCCAGGTGGATGACTGAGAAACAGTGATTTGGGAGCCACAGTTGGTTAAGCCTCTCAGCTGAAAAAGAGTAGAAACTTTGAAAATTTGGTAAAGAAACAATACTCAATATTCTAGCTCTAATGAGTCAATTCAGAACAATTCCTATAATATTCAAGTCTCTAGGTGGTGCAAGTGGTTTGTGATAGGATGCTAACTTAAAGGTTGGCGGTTCAAATCCAACCAGCGGTGCCTTGGAAGACAGGCCTAGTCATTTGCTTCCTTAAGGATTACAGCCAAGGAAACCCTATGAAGTCCAGTTCTACTCTGCATACATGAAATTGCCACTGGTAAGATTCAAGTTGACAGCAAAGGGTTGAGGTTGATTTTTTGGTTTTAGCATAATATTCCTTAGAGTCTTTTTCTGGAAATAATCTGAGATGAGGAACAAACTGTTGGACTCACAGAGAAAGGATGCTTATCTGACCGCCTACACCTAAACATAAAATGAGGACAGATTGTGTTGTAGTTATTAGTACAATATTGTTGACATTCTTCCTTCAAGATACAGTTTCTGAAATGTACTTTGTGGCCCCATACACATTTACCTGGGATTAAACAGCACTCATTCCCACAGTCTGCTTCAAGAGGTGACAAAAGAAGAGTGATAAATGATCTAGGAATTTTAAAAAACTTTATTCATATGTAAATACATTAGAATATAATCATTAGAAGGAAAAGAACTTCTGGGTATTTTCTCCATTTTTGTTCTGTGGAGTTTCTCGTACTGTGTTTATTACTTCCCACCAGAGACCACGCTGACCCATGAATGAGTCTACCTCATCTCATGTGGAGTGTAGAAACTTGACCTAGACAGGACCAACGATGCTCTTCCAGAGCAAGAGAGGGAAAGGGGAAGGGTTGCTTAGGTTTTCATTCATGGGAGCAACATTAATGATACCCTGAAACTAGCATGGTGTTACGTTGGCCAACTTGTTTCTGCTCGCTGCTTCTAGATCCTTCCACTTTTCCATTGTTTCTGTGTGGGGATATATGCCATTTAAACATGGCTGCACTATTGACAACTTCAGCCCCCACAGGCCTCTATGCTGTATACGACATGTTGGAGACTTGTCAGCGATGAGAAAGAGAGTAGGCACGATTTGTTTTCCCAAACCTATTGTCCTGTTACTGATTGGCTTATTTACCTGAATTCCTCCTCCCTTTCCCGAAACTTATTGTTACTCACCCAAAGCCCATTGTTCTGTTATTTGCTTCACTGCTTGCTGTATTGACTATAAAATAAACTCCTGGGACTGAAGCCGGGGTCGACTCCTCAGAGTGACCCTCCTCGCCCCACTTCTTTGTAGGAGTTGTGGCACTGGTTATTGTTTCCGCCGCCCCGACAACCGTTGCCGCTGTGACATTTCTGTCTATTTCACAATCCTAAATCTTTCACTTATTTTTGAATCTTCTAATACATTCTACTTCTGCTTAAGATTACCATAATAAACTTTTATTTTTTGTAATCAAAAACTTTGACTTATATACATATATAAGTAAGCATTAAGTTAGACTTTTTTCAAAATTTTGGATTTTAAAATGGTGCCTTTGTATTTCTTTATTAGTACTGTTTATGATGAGTCATACTATTACTCTCTTTATATGTCAACTTACTTTCCTATTCCTATTTTGTGAAAAGGAGAAGCACATAGTTGCTGAATCTATTATCACCTGTTAAGTAACAAAAGCTTTTTAGGTGTAGTACAAAATAAGTCATAGATGAGGATATTTTATTAATATGTTAATGTCCTTAGTGCCAGCATATAAAAAAGACAGACATATCCTCTCTCAAAGCCAAAAGGATAGACTAGAAAAGAGGATATAGAAAGTAGAGAAAACTCCTCAACAATTGCTGAGTTTAAGAATTCCTTACAATCTCAGTCCATCTAAGACCCATAGCAACTCATACTGTAACAGATTTATCCATTTGCTACTTTTTTGTTCACCCTTAATTTGGAGGTGTTTATTCCTAGCTATTTTCTTCTAACTTTGTCTTGTGAGCTGTCTCTCTTGTTTATTTTTTTAATTTATGATATTAAACTTTACACTTAGCTTCATGTGTATCATTTGATTCCCTGTCTAGCATCAATAAATTCAACATAAACCATTCTAAAGAAAAGAGTATATAGGTTATCAACTGACAGATTGACTGAAAGCACAAGACAATGTTGCATAAGAATGTTCTTTAATATTTATTATCTAATTACAGGAATGAGCAAGAGGGTGTGGTCAACTAAATTAGCATTGACATCAGTCTACAGTCACTACAGATGTTTAAGGATTTGAAAAAAAAGCAATCAAATTCAATTTGAAACCATTTCAACACACATCAGGGAGAAGAAGGTCACCATTTTAACAGTGGATAAAGGATAATATTTCAATAAAATTTTACAGTCAAATTTCTCAAGTAATGCCGTACAAGGTAAAGAGCTAGCTCTCTTAATATTTCCACATCCAGACGATTTCACTGGGGAGGTTGCTAATAGGTAAGGCAAATATATAAATCACTTCCAACTGATAGCAACCCAATAGGACAGAGTAAAACTGCCCCAGAGGGTTACCAAGGAGGGGCTGGGGGGTTCAAACTGCCGACCTTTCGGTTAGCAGCTGTAGCTCTTAACCACTGTGCAACCGGGCTCCATATAAATAGTAAGGATGACGTATTTGTTACCGTAAGGCAATTTTTGGACAAAACAAAACAGGTGACTGGGAAATGGAGTTACTATCTAGGTATCCTCCTCTCAGTAAAAAAAAAAAAAAATAATTACTAATGTTTAAAAAAAAATCAAACCACAAATAAATGAAAGTATACAGGTTTATTTGAGCAGTTATTCTGTATTCATGCAAGACCATTTTGTTTCAAAAAAACAAGTGGCTCAATGCAGGCTAGTTACAATGGCAGAGTAGAAGAATAACTATTGGCTGTTTTCAATATGATTAATTAAAATTATGCCCTCTTTTCTGAGATCAGCTGACATCAGGTTACTAGGTGGTTTCTGTGGCCCCCATTTGCCTAAAATTGCCTAAAGTCATGCTCTTTGAACAAAATAAACTTGAAATGGCTTCCTGGCTAACATGTTTGTCCTACGGCAAAGAAGGTTTATGATTTTATGATTACCTATCTCCACATTATTTATTTTTATCTGTTCTTGAATGCGTTACACATTGGTCAGTAACCTTCGTGAATGTTCCTATACGCTAAGAGGAATCTGTCAATTCGGGACTCAGTTTCTCTCTTTTAGCACTAAAGTGTTAGTACAAATTTGGATGGGTAGCTAGCAGTTTTTGCTATAATGGAATATATATTTTCTATGCAATGGGTTTGGTTTTGGTTTTGGTATGAGATGTTTAATAGGAAGACAATTCTGAGAAACTCATTGTAATTATATCTTTATAAAAATTAAAATTTAGATGAGTATTCAATATTTAAAGGTATCTATAGTTAATGTTTTTTTAAATGTTTTAATTTATTTAATTGCTTTTTCATGTAAACTGGAAAGCTAACTGAAATAGGTAACTCTTGAACATCAACTGAAATGATAACTGTGATGATAAGAATCAGGAAAAAGCTGATTCCTATGAGGCAGAGGTAAAATATATCCTGTTCTCCAACTTTGCCACCACTTCTGACACCAGCTACTTTCCCCACAACACTCTATTGAGCTCAATAATTCATTGGAATGGCCACAGAAAACTCATAAAAACAATATATCTGCAGTAACTAATAAAACAGAAGGTTATAAATAGAAACGAAGATATGTGAAGAGCAAATTTCGGAACAGGTCCCAACACGGGCCTCAATGCCTAAAAGGAGACCTGCTTACATCTCAAAGGGTACCCACTTACCTTTCTCGAAAACCAGTATTCATTCTCACTATATCAGTCATCTAGTGCTGCTCTAACAGAAATACCATGAGTGGATGGTTTTAACAAAGAGAAGTTTAATCTCTCACAGTCCGGTAAGCCACAAGTCCAAATTCAGGGCATCAGCTCCAGGAGAAGGCTCTCTCTCTCTCTGTCAGCCCTGGAGGAAGGTCCTTGTGATGCTTCAGTCTTTCCTTGGTCTGGGAGCATCTCAGCGCAGGAACCTCAGTTCCAAAGGATGCGCTCTGCTCCCAGCACTGCTTCCTTGGTGGTATGAGGTTCCCATGTGTCTCTGCTCACTTCTCTCTTTTATATCTCAAAAGAGATTGGATTAAGACACTATCTAATCTTGTAAACATCATCAGTATAACCTCATCATAGTGACAGAGTTTACAACACGTAAGGAAATCACATCAGATTACACAATCATACAATACTGGGAATCATGACCTAGCCAAGTTGCTACACACATCTTTGGGGGGATACAATTCAATCCATGACACTCACCCATCAGGAAACTTTTAAACAGGAAACTCAGTGATGTCACTTGACAGGTTATGTCACTCCTTTCAACTCACGGCTGGGATTAAGACTTTACAGTCAGCTGCTACCTTCTGGATCTGCTCATTGTCTCCTTCTGTTACCATCACAGCCACTGCCTCTGTTGCCATCACAGGTTTCCTTGGTCTGGTAGGGTCAGAGCACGGAGCCCTGTGTCCAATGGACAGGCTCCACTCCAGGGTCTCATAGATCAGGAAGCCCCAACTGAGCCTCCATGTTCTAGGGTTTTTATCAGTAACTAGGTGGACTCCTCAGCCAATTTTTATAAAGGTCAACTACGGGGTAGGGCCCACCAGACAATCTGGGTAAATGTTACAGTTGGCGAGGATCCTCATCCAACCCAGGTAAAGGTTAGTTACTGGACCCCTAGCCAATCTGGGTAAAGGTCAACCTGGGCGGTGCTCAGAAGCCAGAATCAAAGGCCAAATTGCTTTTTTAGTAATGTGATTCCACACCATGCACTGACATGTGAAAACTGAAATAAATTTTTGACAAGTTAACACCATGCATTCAACAAGATGAACAATTGTTAGCGAATAGTCTTTATGTCAAAAAACATATGCATGCTTATAATTTATATGGAGTTATACATAAAACTATATTGTTGTTGTTGTTAGGTGCCCCTGAATCAGTTTCGACTCATAGCGACCCTATGTACAACAGAATGAAACACTGCCCTGTCCTGTGCCATCCTCATGATCATCCATACGTTTGGGTCCATTGTGGCAGCTTCTGGGTCAGTCCATCTCTGTTAGAATCTTCCTCTTTTTCGCTGACCCTCTACTTTACCAAGCATGATATCCTTCTCCAGGGTCTGATCCCTCCTGATAACATGTCCAAAGTATGTGAGATGAAGTCTCACCATCCTTGCTTCTAAGGAGAATTTTGGTTGTACTTCTTCCAAGACAGATTTGTTCATTCTTTGGCAGTCCATGGTATATTCAATATTATTCATCTACAGCACAATTCAAAGGTGTTAGTTCTTCTTCCGTCTTCCTTATTCATTGTCCAGCTTTCTCATGTATTTGAGGTGATTGAAAACATTGTGGCTTGGGTCAGGCACACCTTAGTCTTTAAAATGACAACTTTACTTTTTAACACTCTGTAGAGGTCTTTTGCAGCAGATTTGCCCGATGCAATGAGTCCTTTGATTTCTTGACTGCTACTTCCATGGGTGTTGATTGTGGATCCAAATAAAATGAAATCCTTGACAAACTCAATCTTTTCTCTGTTTTTCATGATGTTGCTTATTGGTCCAGTTGTGAGGATTTTTGTTTTCTGTGTATTGAAGTGTAATCCATAATGAAGGCTGAGGTCTTTGATCTTCATCAGTAAGTGATTCAAGTCCTTTTCACTTTCAGTAAGCCAGGTTGTGTTCATCTGCATATCACAGGTTGTTAATCAGTCTTCCGCCAATCCTGATGCCCCGTTCTTTTTCCTATAGTTCAGCTGCTGGTATTATTTGCTCAGCATACAGAATGAATAAGCATGCTGAAAGGATACCAACCTTGACACACGCCTTTCCTGACTTTAAACAACACAGTATCCCCTTGTTCTGTTCAAAGGACCGCCTATTGATCTATGTAAAGTTTCTTCATGAGCACAATTAAGTGTTCTGAAATTCCAATTCTTCGAAATGTTATCCGTAATTTGTTATGATCCACACAGTCGAATGCCTTTGTATAGTCAATAAAACATAGGTATACATGTTTCTGCTTTCAGCCATGATCCATCTGACATCAGCCATTATATCCCTCTTTCCACACCCTCTTCAGAATCTGGTTTGTAATTTCTGGCAGTTTAAAATTATGGATGTTATCTATTTTCATTATTTCTTAATACTTATGAAGTAGCTTTGTGTGAGACTATATCCTAAAAATCTCATGCAGTCTAACCCTTACCAAAGAAATGCCTATAATTGTTATAAACTTTTTCTCTTTTAAAATTTGATGACAAACCCAGTAATTTTCAACTGTATTGTATAAATAAACAGTTGCATAGGGAAATTTTGAAGAATGAGTGATAATACTAGCGTAAGGAGATGTAAGCAGAACTCCTCTTTTTAACCCCATTCCTGTGATGTTCAGCATAGGAACATACTGAGGAATTAAAACTTCACAAAGAAATCATAAGCTAGGAGAGGTAAAACGCACACATGAAACAGCTACATAGAAATACAAATATATCAAAGTTATTTTATGGAGTTGATTCACCGTTGATTGAAAACCTAGAGGAGAAACTCAATGGGTCTTGAGATAAGCCAGGTGATATTGGAAGGACATATGTACAGACAGAAGGTAATCCATCCTACAGCAATGTTAAAAAATAATAATAATAATAATCAAGAGTGTAAAACAAATGCACTTGATTCTTTTTGGACCCAGAACAAAGAAAATGAAATCGTGTTAGTTATCAAGTGCTGCTATGATAGAAATACCACAAACGGGTGGCTTTAACAAACAGTATTTTACTTTCTCACAGTTTAAGGGGCTAGAAGTCTGACTTCAGGGTGCCGGCTCTAAGGGAAGTCTTTCTCTCTCTGTCGATTCTGGAGAAAGGTCCTTGTCTCTTCTGAGCTTCTGCTCCTGGGCAATCTTCATGTAACTTGGCAGCTCTCTTCCCCGATCGCTGCTCTCTCCCTTGCTTGTTTAATTTCTTTTATATCTCGAAAGTGATTGACTCAAGATACGCTCTGCCCTAATCCTGTCCCATTAACATAACAAAGACAACGCATCCCCAAATAGAATTATAACCACATCCATAGAGGTTAAGATTTGTAACATATGTTTTTGGGGGACATAATTCAATTCATAACAGAGATTTAAATATATTGCAAACAAAGTGCACTGGAAGTTTTCAGAGTCTCTCAAGAACTCTAAGTAAATAGTATACAGACTTTCTATGTAGCTATGTTAGAGAGTTAACCCTGATCCTTAGCTGTGTTAATAAGAGGATGAATGAAAGAACTTTGAAAATAGTAAACCTAAATATGTATGTACATGATGAAGATTATCAGTGTTAAAATGGTTTCATAACGGAACTTCTGTATTGATTTAAAAACAAAGAAGTAAATAATTTCCTTCCAGCTAATTCAGACTTATGGTGACCTTACATGTTTCAGAGTAGAACTGTGCTCCATAGCATTTTCAATGGCTGATTTTTAAAAGTAGATTGCCATGCCTTTCTCTGAGGTACCTCTGAGTGGACTTGAACCTCCAATCTTTCAGTTAACAGCTAAGCTCCTTAACCATTTGCATACCCAGGAGCTCTGTATTGATAGTGTGAATTAGGATAAAGCGTTCCTCTAATTTACATTTATGTCCAGGATATTTTTAGTAAAATATCTTCCTTGCTTTTTAAGGATCCAACTCAGAAAGCAGAGATCCTAATAATTCTGTTTCTGAGTTAGATGCTCAAGAACAAAGAGAGAGAATTTTAATAAAGATATTCTGGACACAAGCATAAATTAGAGGAATGCTTTAAACATTTATAACAGGGACAATTATTTGTTTTAATTATAGGAATCATTTACTTCTTTTAATGTGCTCAGAGAATAAGTTTAATTGTTAAAACCTAATAAAAATAAATAGAGCTTTTAATGAAAATTACATACAGCTAATCTGTGTTCAGCTTGTTTTGCAGTCTTGTATAGCTTTGGAAAGAAAATTTGGGGTATAGATGACTGTGATTCCCCTTTCTACCTAAAGCAGAGAAAGAAAAATCTTGCCCTGTGATGTTAGCATCGCTGCTCTTGTTCTGGATATATATTATATACTTAATAACATTTATCTATTAGTGTCTAAATCGGAGCCCTGGTGGCACAGTGGTTAATAACTCAGCTGCTAACCAAAAGGTTGGCGGTTTGAATCCACCAGCCATTCCTTGGAAACCCTACGGGACACGTCTGTTGTACAGGGTCACTGTGAGTCAGAATCGACTCGATGGCAATGGGTTTGGCTTTTTGGTGTTTAGTGTCTAGTGGTTGGATTATTTGATGCTTTAAATTATCTATCATATTGCAAAGGTTTCATTTTATAGACTTCCATTTCTAACTCACTAGAATGGAAAGTTATTTCTTTTAGTATTGTTTTGAATAATTTCCTTTTATATCCTTACTTCCTTTTCTGGATGGAAATGAAAATAACTTTGTAACATGAAATAGCTATGTATTAGATTTATGAACGATTAGTGAATTTATATTTTTACAAATTTTTGTCCTTCATTAGAACATGGTGTACGTAAACTTAAAGATTAAGAAAACCCTTTTCTCTCTTGAATATAAATCTGACTTTTAGAAAAAAAATTAATTCTGTTATCACAGTGATTTGATAACTGTAAAATTTCAACTATAGTTTACGCAATGTTGATTATGACAAGTAAAAGACCCCCAATTTCATTTGGGCTATCAGGTAATATGAATGGTTTATAAATAGCTCATGAGGACACCATAGTTTTAGGTGTGTCTGAATGCTATAAACAGAGTGGGCATGCCCTATGGAGGGATCCAAGGTGCCATGTAATGGAATGTTACAAGAGATATTTCCCCTGTGGAAAATGAAGGTTTTGAGCCAGAGGCTTTCAAGTTAGGGCAGACGTCCCCCTCCTCAGTGTAATCTCTACTCACACCTGAACTGTCACCTAAAGAGGGGACTGCTCAAAATTGCTGTGGGGACTCCGACAGGGACTGCTGCTGCCAGGGCTTTTGCTGAAAGAATTCCTGGCAGTTCATTGGTGTAAACCCCTCGTTCGTGTCTGGTATCTTTTTTTTTTTTTTAATTTTATTGTACTTCAGGTGAAGGCTTACAGAACAAATAGTTTCTCATGAAACAGTAGTACACATGTTGTTTTATAACATTGGTTAACAACCCCACAACGTATTAACCCTCTAAATTCTCAAACTTTTTTTTTTTTTTGGTGAAAATATACATAGCCCAAGATACACCGTTTCAAAAATTTCTACATACACAGTTCAGTGACATTGACTACACTCTTCCAATTGTGCTATTATTCTCACTTAAGATGAAGGCTTACAGAACAAAATAGTTTCTCATTTAACAGTTACTACAAATGTTGCCCTATGACAATGGTTAACAACCTCACAACACATCAACACTATCCTTACTAAATCTTGTGTTCCCTATCACCAGCTTCCTTGTCCCCTTCTGCCTTCTGGCCCTTGTCACTGGACTCCTGTACCTCATTAGTTTCAGTTGGTTTTACGGGGCTGTCCACTCCCAGGCTGAACAGTGAACCTCGGACGTAATTTCACCACTGAGCTAAAAGGGTGTCTGGGGGCCATACTCTCGAGGTTTCTCCAGTCTCCTTTAGTCCAGTAAATCTGGTCTTTTTTTTTTGTGAGTTAGAATTATGCTCTACATCCTTCTCCAGCTCTGTCCAGAACCCTCTGTTGTGATCCTGGTCAGAGCAGTCAGTGGTGGTAGTCAGGCACCATCTAGCTGTACTGGACTCAGTCTGGTGGAGGCCTTGGTAGCTGTGGACAATTAGTCCTTTGGACTAATCTTTTCCATGTATCCTGTTCTCTTCATTCTCCCTTGCTCCCGAAGAGATGAGACCAGTGGAGTATCTTAGATGGCCGCTCACAGGCTTTTAAGACCCCAGACACTACTCACCAAGGTAGAATGTAGAGCATTGTCTTTATAAGCTGTGTCATGCCAATTGAGCTAGATGTTCCCCGAGACCATGGTCCCCAGAGCCCTCCGTCCAGCAACTCAGTCCCTCGGGGAGTTTGGATGTGTCTATGGGGCTTCCATGACCTTTCCTTAAACAGGTTGTGCTAGTTTCCCCTGTATTGTGTACTGTCTCACCCTTCACCCAAGATACCACTTCTCTATTGCCTATTTAGTATTTCCCCCCCACCCCTCCCATCCCTGGTATGTCTGGTATCTTTTTTGATAGCTGATGTCAAGTGTGGCCTGTGGTATTTTTGTGATTATGAATATTTCTTTGAATCCTAGAATATTTTCTGATGGGCCTTAAAGCGTAATTGAACTTTTAGAGAAGATTTAAATCTACTTTTTGTCACTTAAGTCCATCACTTTTTCTACAACACCTGTCTCTAAAGAGAAGAAAGTAATCGCTACTTATCTCCTAAACAAACTCTTATATGGGGTCTGAAATCCAATTCTCTTACATGCCAAACACTTTTCAAGTACAAAAATGTTATATATTATTTATAGTTTTTCCATAAGGTTTACAAGACACAAGAAAAAAATCCACTTATTATGACTAATGTGATAATCCACTTATTATTGTGGCTCTTGTTAATGAGAATTATTTTTCATTTCAAATTTGGCATTGAATGTTGAATTTTCAAATAAAAATAACTTTTTCATATTCACTGTTTATCAGGATATTATTAGTCATCATTTCTTCCCAGTTATCCTATCTAATATTCAGAAAATATGTTATAAAACACTTCTGGGAATTGTATTTTATACTCAATGGCCCCAAATAACTTCATAAATTGTTCTAAAAATTAATAGATCCTAGTGTTTTGATTTTTTTGGTAAAGATCAAAGGAAAACATTTTACAGTTTATGTTCCTTTAACCCTTTTTCTAAAATACCATAAAACCAAAAAAACCAAACCTGTTGTCATCTAGTTGATTCCGACTCATAGAGATCCTATTAAACAAACAACAACAAAAAAAACCCATTGCCGTCAAGTTGATTCCAACTCATAGCGACCCTATAGGACAGGGTAGAACTGCCTCCACAAAGTTTCCAAGGAGTGGCTGGTGGATTTGAACTGCCGATCTTTTGGTTAGCAGCCACAGTTCTTAACCACTGTGTCACCAAGGTAGCCATAGTTAAAAATATTTATTTTAATGCTCATATTTTTGTGAATGTTGAGCTCATGTCTTTGGCACTTAAATACGGATATAAAAGGTACTGTGGCTGATTACATTTTCCAGTGGCATAGTGACTGTAAATATTACTACAATTTGTCTGATCAATTTTTAAAATTAGCAGGATTTATCATCATATCATTGCTGTTGTTAATTGCCTTACAGTCCATTCTGACTCATAGTGACCCCAGGTGTGCAGAGTAGAACTGCTACATAGGATTTCCAAGGCTGTGACCTTTTGGAAGCAGATCACCAGGCCTGTCTTCTGATGTACCTTTCGGTGCGTTTAAAACGCCAACCTTTCAGCTAGTAGTCAGGTGCTTAACCATCTGCCTCACCCAGGGACTCCTTTATCATCGTATACCCTTCATTTAATTTTAGTTATATTTTGACATAAAACAATCTGTAACAATGTATTCTATTACTCAAACAGATTTTTAAAAATTCTTTAACTGATAAAATTAGATAAAATCTGGTTGTTAGTTTTGGCAAATTTACTGACATGTCTCCATTTTGCTTAAAATTTATGGTTATAGAAATAAACTTTGTGATTAATTTTTACTATTTCATACATAATTGCATTTTATGCCACACAGCTAGAGAGCATATGTACATAGGATGCACGTATTTTTGGATCCTGTGTTGATGTGATAGATTTTAATAGTATATTGAAAATATTAAAAATATATCCATCTTCAAGTTACCTTAATGCATCAATAGGTTAGAGGAACACATTATACTCAATACTTAATAAAACTACTGAATTTGTTTCTTACATTCAAATACACAAACCAATGTGAATTGAATAATTATATGGTATTTTTATTACATTAATGTTATTATCTAACAAAAGATGCCAGAAAGCTTCAAAGTGTTTATTAAAACAATCATAAAGAGACTCAGGAAATTCAAAGCTAGTATTACATTATTTCTCTACCCAATAAAAGTGAATAAGAAAACTAAAATCCATTACTCAAACCTCCTGAGTTTTCTCATGACCTTCAGTCCATAGACTAAGATCAATAGTCATCCTTTATGTTCCAGATTAAACCAGAAACCCAGTTGTTGTTGAGTCGATTTTCACTCATGGTGACTCCGTGTGTGTCAGAGTAGAACTGTGCTTCATTGGGTTCTCAATGGCAGATTTTTCTGAAGTAAATTGCCAGGTCTTTTTTCCAAAGTGCCTCTGGGTGAAGTCAAACCTCTAGCCTCCAGCATTCAGTTGAGTGTGTTAACCATTTATACTATACGGGGGCACCATGTTCAGGATTATCTTGGATTGTATTGCCTATTGCCTTAATATGCTTCCCCTTGATGCTTCTTTCCTTACATACCACCCCAAACCTTCAGTTTTTTACTCACTTCTTATTATATCAATTCCTATATCCTTTTTATCAAAGACATCACTGTCTCTGGGCAAGCTTCATAGTGAGGAATATAAAGCCTAGGGTATGTGCGAGACAATTTTTGTGGATGTGGAAAGAAAATACTTTAATATCTGTTTATATATTTTAATCAGATTAAACGGTTTATTAATTCTTGATATTCTACTTTATAATTATACTTTTAATCTACATATGTATTATATCCATGGCACAAGAGATGTACTAAGGAAAGCTGGGTGCTGGATAAAATACAATAGACACTAGAGCCTTATTTTCTTGGTTCAGTGCAAAGTGCCATACCACTGAATGTCTGTGGTCAAATTTACAAAATGTTTAACTAAATCATCTGTGACCAAATGGATAATAATGTAATGAGAGATTTATCCTGAAATAATTTTGTATTTTCATATTTGGTCTCTGAACAACTATCACACATGACCAGGCATTGTGAAAAAGTTCAAAGAACGGAAATTTTATATTTTCTTCTTTTTTATTTATCCTTTTCTCTCTACAATTAACAGTTAAGTTTTTTCTATGATGTTTATCTCAGAGGAGCAAAGCGTATCTAGAAAATTAGGTATGCATATATATGTAAATATACATATACATACATAGTAGATATATGTATATATGAACTATATATCAGTTTCTGAGATGGCATTGTGATTCAGCAATCCACGTGGGTTACATGGGACAGAGCACTTATTATCTTTCTGTTAGAGAAGAATAATGTAGGAGACAAGCAATATCTGGTTTATTAACTATTAATGAGATCCGTTGATTCTCTGAATACTATTTCTCTATATATTAGTTATCAATACAATGTTCTTTCTTATTTTATCTTTTTGAGCTTTTTAACTGAATTTTGGCAATGGTATGCAGATGAATGATTTTGAAATGTGGAAGTCATACATTTATCAAGATGAAAAACAAACGAACAAAATAACTGTATCAATTATATTACAAGACTTACATTATAATGTGGTCCAGGCTGAAGTTGCTGAAGATGGTGCCCATAAACTAACCCAATGATTGTGTGAAATTCTCTTGCTTAAAACAAACAGAATAGGAAGAAGTATAGTTAGACATTTATTTTGACATGTTTTAGAAGTTTAATTTTCTTGTAGAAAAAAAAATGAGAGCAGACTCATTGTCTTGTAGCTCTATGTATTTCCTGGTTAAAGACATATGCTTGATAATGACATGTAGTTAAAGGGCCTTGCAAAATTAAGAATTGTATTATTGGTATATATTTTAACTGCAGCTTATTAGGTAACACTAATAAGTGAGGTTGGTTGCATAAGGTAACTGAACATAATTAGAGAAGAGAAATAGAAAGGGGATGACTTCTTGGTTTCCGATTAGTATGACTTTGCAGTAACTTCAATTGAATTAATATCCCTTTCTGATTCATTTCAGATGCTCTCCAGGGCAACATCATTTTTGAAAGCCATAGGAGGGCTGAACTGTCCATCTCATCAATTCTGGGGTTACAGAGTAATAACTGCCAAGAATTAATGCGCAAAATTTTGAAGTAGCAGGCAAAACTTTACAGTAAGCTTGAGATGTCCTCAGAAATGGACAGCAGAATGCTCACATGATAACAGCAATGTTAGGTCTCCCCAGGAGAAAGATTAGTTAGCTCTAATCTATCTCTTTCTACTCATGAATGAGAAAGGATAAGGTGAATCAAAGAATGGCTGTTCTGGGTTTTGTTGCTGGAGGCATTTTTATTTCTTGGCATGCGGCTTCTTAGAAGAGTGTCTCGGCCTTTGACCCTGCCTCTGTCTCTCTCCTCTCAGCACCCCCTTGGGTAGTTGTATTATAAGATGGCCAGGGGCTAACTATTGATTCATAAATAAACCTCCCTTAGGAAGGAAAAATACCATCATCATCAACAACAAACACAAATGAACAACAACAAAAATATCTATGCACTACAATTTATGTAGAACTTTTCTCTTGTTTAGTTAAATTATTTTCTTTGAACTTAGCTATATATATATATATATTTTTGAAGGTATTATAGAATTATAAGAGTCTGTGACTTTACAGGAAAATGAAAGAAAGTTCTTATTTAAGCTTACCTCTATTGTGGAAAAAATTATCCTGCGCAATTCAAGCTTACTAAGACAATATATAAAACCAAACACTAAACCCGTTGCTGTTGAGTTGATTCTGACTCATAGACACCCTATTGGACAGAGTAGAACTGCCCCATAGGGTTTCCAAAGAGTGGCTGGTGGATTTGAACTGTGCAGCTTTTGGTTAGCAGCCAAGGTCTTAACCACTGCCCCACCAGGGCTGGAAATCAACCACTAGCACCACCATCACTAGCATAGTTAGAACCACTTTTTATCATTATGGCCTGTGCCCTCTGCATGTAGTTTCCTTTAGAATCCAGCTTTGTAGGTAGATGCGGCTTTAGTAGCTCATTCTTTGAAAATAGGATTGAGGAATTGTGATTCAGCCATACAAACGGGACATGTGGGTCTTGGATTTGCTGCAGCTGCTGGATAGTAAAAGCCAGGGAATTATATTGGTAACTGTATTTTCTGAGGACTTTATTTGTTTCCGTATAAAATAATTGATGGAATATTAAGATTTCATATTATTAAATTCCCTGGACCAAAGCTGTGGTATTATATAACTGTTAAACTTGATTAGACAATATAGTAGTATATGATTCAGATAAGAAATTATTTATCCAGTGACGACTGATATGTGAGGTCTTGAGATGAGATTAATGAATATCCTGTTGTGTTACATTTAAGAAACTTCCAGTTATAACAGAGAAGAGATATTCATATAATCCTTAATCGGCCTACATTACTATTCCTAAATTATACGAAGGCCAGACTAGACTTTCCTGAAACTCATTCTTTGTTCATAAGGGGGTGAAATACCTCTAATTAACTCCCTTCAGTCAATTGTTTTAGCCCATTAGTATTAATAAGGGAAAATATACTTATGTGGAGAATGTTGGCCCCTGGGGGAATTCCAGATTGGTCTCAATGACTGACTTCCATTTACTTTATTTCCAAATATATAGACAAATTTATTAAGCCATAATATAGGCACAGCTTCTTATTTTTATTCAGTCTTGGATTTAGGGTTCTTTGGTGATTATTTCTCTTTCTGATACATTCTAAAGGCATGATAAAAACCTGGGATTATCTCCACCAGGTGTTGCCCCACCCAAGGGCATAGGTTCTGAAGTGAAATTTCTTGGACAAGTATTTATCTGTCGTTGGAGAAGTCAGTTGAAATGGGACCACAGAGACGGGTTGGCTTAGGCTGGGTTCTCTAGAAAAGCAAAACCAGTAAGCGTATAAATTTATATGTAAAGAGATTTATATCAAGGAAACGGCTCACTTGATTGTAGAGGCTGGAACGTCCCAAGTCCTTGGATCAGGATGGAGGCTTTTGCCGATTCACTTAGCCACAGGGGCTGGTGAACCCAAGATTGTCAGGTTAGAGAGCAGGGCTCTTGCTCACAGGCTGTGAAAATGGATGAATCCCAAGATCAGCAGATAAACTGACAGCTCAAGTCCCAAGAACTGGAGGTCAGACAAACAGGAGGCAGCTGCAGGATCCAGAGCAAACAGAAAGCCAGAACATATGCTTATATTCCAATGCAGGCCGCAAGCCCGAGGAAACTCCCTTTCAACTGATTGGCTACTTACAGCGTATCCCATCATGGGAGTGATCACATATAGACACTGAGAATCATGGCCCAGTCAAGTTGACACACAATCTTAACCATCATACAAGAAAATGAAACAAAAGAAAAATTCAGTAGTAGCAAAATGCCCTCTATGCATATGTTTACCTTGTAGTCCTTATGAGAGGAAGGTACAAAAATGTCAGTGATAAAACAAGATTCAGAAATACAAGATCCAATGTCGCTGATCACTCTTTGTCTTTATCTTTCACAAATATGAACAATAGCAGGCAAATTATCTCCACTCAAGAGATAAGGAGTGGCATCTGGAAGAGATTCTCCTTTGGTTAGTTAGGTAATAAATGGTCAAAAGGACTCAAAATAGTTCATACCTTATATGCTTGTATGTTTCCCTGGTAGCTCACTATCTCTTTAAAACATTACCTTAAGCAAGGGGATATTTATGTGTCACAAATATTTTGAATTTCTCATGAATTTTTATCCACAGATTATTTAAAATGCAATCATTGAAACAGTAATGCATTAGATGAGATTAAAAAAAATGAAGACACATAAATAAATAATGAGATATTAGCAATTTAGCCTGCTAGTAATACAATAGAGCTAATACCATTTTTTAAATTGAAATATGGAAAGCCCAGCTTCTACTCAAAAAACTTCCATCCAAAGACCACCCTCAACTATTTGAGAAAGTCCATTTCTTTCTGAGCAATATTTTGTTTACCATCAAGCAGTTAAGTTTGCTAGGGAAATACATGGAACAGTATGGGAGTAAATTAAGAAGCAGAAGAGACCAATAGACCTGGTAATCTGTTGGGGTGACAGATATCACACTTGAGGGTGTTATAATCACCTTTTTTTTTTTTTTAAGGAAGGGATCCACAATTTTTAGAAGATTGTCAAAGGATTTTATGATTCCATCCTACCAACCACCAATAAAGATTAAAGACCATGCTTTAGAAATGTATATGCCTATCTTCTAAAGGTATTGTTTATTGAGATATAAGAATATTTTTAAATGGATAATATGCTTTAACTTTTGTAGTACAAGCACTAATAAAATTATTTCTAATTTTCTATGTATTGGTAGGAGAATGAAAGGGGACACAGTTTGTTTGTTTGTTTGTTTGTTTCTTTTTATAACTTTAAAGAAAACAGATACATCTCTTGAAAGTAGGAAGAGTTGTTGTTGTTGTTGTTAGGTGCTGTTGACTTGGTTCTGACTCATAGAGACCCAAAACACTGTACAGTCCTGCTCCATTATCACAATTGTTGTAGCAACTGTGTCAATTCATCTCTTTGAGGGTCTTCCGCTTTACCCTGACCCTCTACTTTACCAAACATAATGTCCTTCTCCAGAGACCAACCCCTCCTGATACCTTGTCCAAAGTATGTGAGATGAAATCTTGCCAGCCTTGCTTCTCAAGGAACATTCTGGCTGTACTTCTTCCAAGATTAGTTTGTTTGTTCTCCTGGCAGTCCAAGGTATATTCAATATTCTTCACCAACATCATAATTCAAAGGCATCTATTCTTCATTCTTCCTCATTCATTGTCCAGCTTTCCAAGCATTTGAGGTGATTGAAAATACCATGGCTTGGATGAGGCACACTTTAGTCCTCAAAGTGACTTCTTTGCTTTTCGATGCTTTAAAGAGGTCTTTTGCAGCAGATTTGCCCAATGCAATTGTTGTTTTATTTCTTGACTGCTGCTTCGATAGGCTTTGATTGTGGATCCAAGTAAAATGAAGTTCTTAACTACTTCAATATTCTTTCCATTTATCATGATGTTGCTTACTGGTCTAGCTGTAAGAATTTTTGTCTTCTTTATTTTGAGGCGCAATCCATACTGAAGACTGTGATCTTCGATCTTTATCAGTAAATGCTTCAAAATCTCTTTGTTTCAGCAAGCAAGGTTGTGTCATCTGCATATCAGAGGTTGTTAATGAGTCTTCCTACAATGCTGATGCCATATTCTTTTTCATATAGTCCAATTTCTCACATTTGCTCAGCATATGGATTGAATAAGTATGGTGAAAGGATACAATCCTGATGCACACCTTTCCCGACTTTAAACCATGAAGTATCCCCTTGTTCTGTTCGAATGACTGCCTCTTGGTCAAAGTACAGGTTCCTCATGAGCAGAACTAAGTATTCTGGAATTCCCATCCTTCCTAATGTTATCCAAAATTTGTTATGATCCATACAGTCGAATGCCTTGGCATAGGAAGGGTTAGCCAGCATAATTTTAAATAAGATTTTCTTTGTTTATAGGCAGAAACTTTCAGGTATTGATCTGTCGTTTATTCATCATGTAGTGCAAGAGAGAAGCATAAAAGAGTAATTAAGGAATTAAATTCCAGCCTCACTTCTAATTTCCTTTCTTTGGAAGTTTGTGCCTGATCTTTATGACTGTCTAAATATAGCTTTGGTGGTTTAGTCATAAATAATTTGGCAATACAAAGAAAATAATATCATACATGATGCATTTTTTTAAAGCAATAGTATGCATTCAAAGATACTAAGGCTATGTAGAATATACTAAGGGGTTGGGGGTTCATTGTTATCTGGTATCATTGTGGTGAATTAAAGAGGTGCTTACAGGGATACCCTGTTGAGTCCAGACACAAGAGGGCAACTTTGATTTTCTTTTCCTTTACTCTCTTTTATTTGTTTTCTTATGATCAACCTTTACACCCTTTGAGATTATTTTATTGTTTGTAACTATGTGCTCTATACATCCTGACAAAGGAGAGCAGATTTAAAGGAGCCATATCCTAAAAACGAAGCTTCCTCACTCGACAAGTTTAAAACAGAGCCTAGATAGCAAGTTGTCTTAGGCTGGGTTCTCTAGAGAAGCAAATTCAGTAAAGCATATAAATATATATAGAGAGATTTATATCAAGGAAATGGCTCACGCAGTTGTAAAGGTTGGAATGTCCCAAGTCTGTGGGTCAGCATAGAGGCTTCTCTTGATTCACGTAGCCACAGGGGTTGGTGAACCCAAAATCGGCAGGTCAGAGAGTAGGGCTCTTGCTCACATGTTTCAAAGATCAATGAATCCAAAGATTGGCAGGCAAAACCGCAGGTAAGCTGCTATCCCAAGTCCCAAGAACGAGAAGTCAGATGAACAGGAGCCAGCTGCAGGATCCAGAACATGCAAAAGCCCAGGAGCCTTCCAGAATATCCACTTATATTCAGTGCAGGCCACACGCCCAAGGAAATTCTCTTTCAACTGATTGGCTACTCACACCAGATCCCACCATGGAAGTGATCACATAATATCAGATCTCATCATGGAAGTGATCACAACACTATATGACTATCAAATCACTGAGAATCATGACCCAGCCAAGTTGAGACACCACCTTAACCATCACATAAGTTGCATTAGAAAGATGATTAGGTCTCAGATGTAATTAGACAACACAAGAGAAAAACTGTCCTTACTGGATATTTGAACAACAAAGATGGGCCACAGAGATGATTTAAGGTGAACAAAAATTAATGCCAACCTCTCCATTGCTTTTTAAATCCTCTGCTTAATATACATATCTGGTATTCTTTTATAATAATATAAAAAATGCCTTGATATTTATTAATATCACTTTCCACTTTTCTCAAAAAAGATCCATAAAAACTGATTTGCTTCTAAAACTTGAAAATTCCTATTTTAAACAATGAGAATCATCATTAAAGAAAATATTTACACAGTCTGCTCTGTGCAAGATATTGTCCTGTTTTACATGAATTATTTATCACAAAAATTTCTTGAGAAAAGAATTACTACTATCCCAATTTTCCAAATAAGAAATCTGAGGCACAGAGTTGCGGATTACAGAAATAGTAAGTGGCAGGGCTGAGTTTTGAGCATAAACCTTCATGGTCTGGAGTCTATGCTATTAGCTATTATGACAGCTTTGGCAATGTTTTGTTATCGTGTATATGTTTTTTGCAACAGCTTTTGTTGTTGTTAGTTACTGTCAAATTGGCTCTGACTCATGGTGTCCTTACGTACAAAAGAATGAATGTTGCCTGGACCTGCAGCATCTTCATGATCATTGATATATTTGATCACTATTGTGGCTGTCGTGTAATGCCTTCCCATCTAGGAGGCTCATCTTCCAGCACTATATTGGACAATATTCTGTTGTGATCCACTAGGTTTCACTGGCTAATTTTCAGAAGTAGATCACTAGGCCTTTATTCCTACTCTGTCTTAATCTGTAAGCTCCCATGAAACCTGTCCACCAGCGGTGACCCTGCTGGTATTTGAAATACCAGTGGCATAGCTTCCAGCATCATAGCAATAGGCAAGTCACTACAGTACAACAAACTGACAGACGGGTAGTAAGAAACAGTTTTAATGAACTATTCATATCCCACACAATTCACTTACGTAAAGTGTACAATTCAATTTTTTAATATATTCACAGAGTTGTGCAAATTCAATGTTTTTTAAAATATATTCACACAGTTGTGCAACCATCATCATAATCAATTTTAGAATATTTTCATCACACCAAAAAGATACCCTATACTCTTTAGCTATTTCCTTCCAATCTTTCCATCCTCTTCCCAAACCTGAATCACTAGTCTACTTTTTGTCTCTATAGATTTCCCTATTCTGGACTTTTATATGAATGGAATCATAATATATAGGCCTTTGTGACTGGCTTCCTTCACTTAGCATACTGTTTTTAAGGTCCATCACTATTTTAGAATATATTAATACTTCATTCTTTTTATTGCTAAATCACATTCCAGTGTATGGATATATCACATTTTGCTTATCAGTTTTCAGTTGATGGGCATTAGAGTTTTCTCCACATTTTGACTATCGTGAATAATGCTGTTATAAACATTTATGGACAAGTTTTTCATGGTCATATGTTTTCATTACTCTTGGGTATATATATATATATACACATATATAAGTGGAATTATATATATATCATATATATTATATATATATTATATAAGTGAAATTGCTAGGTTGTTTGGAAAATCTATGTTTCATTGTTTTAGGAACTGTCAGCCTGTTTTCCAAAGCAATTGGAATGTCTTACATTCCCAACAGCAGTGTATAAAACCTATTGCAGTCAAGTCAATTCTGACTCATAGTGACCCAACAGGACAGAGTAGCGTTGCCCCATAGGGTTTCCAAGGAGTGGCTGGTGGATTCGAACTGCCAACCTTTTGGTTAGCAGCTGTAGCTCTTAACCACTGTGCCACCAGGGTTCCACAGCAGTGTATGAGTGTTCTGATTTCTCCTGATTCTCACTAACCCTTTTTATTATCTGACTTCTTTTATTTTAGCCATACTATTGGCGTGAATGTCTGCAGCCCTGGTCAGAATCGACTTGACAGCAATGGGTATTGGCATGAAGTAGTTTTTTTTTATTTGCATTTCCCTGATGACTGATGGTATTAAGCATCTTTTTATGTGATTATTGGATATTTGTATATCTTTTATTGATAAATGTCTATTCATATGCTTTGCTCATTTAAGAAAATAATATACTTTATTTTTTTACTAGCAGTTAAGGTATATAGAAAAAAATGAACAGAAAGTACCATGATTGCCCATATGGTTAATCTAACCATGCCTTGCATATGGTTTCCCATATAATTAATATCTTGTATTAGTATTCACATTTGATGGTCCAATATTGATAAGTTATCATTAACTAAAGCCCATTTTACATAAGGGTTCACTCTTCTGTGATGTACAGTCTATGAATTTTGGCAAGCGCATAATACTATGTACACACTATTACAGTATTGTACAGAGTACTTTCAGTGCCTTCAAAATCCCCTCTGCTCTATCTACTCATCCCTCCCTCCCTCTCTTCGAATCCCTGGCAACCACTGATCTTTTTAATGTCTCGTTAGTTTTGCCTTTGCCAGAATGTTATAAATTTGGAACTAGACAGTATGTAGCCTTTTCAGATTAGCTTCTTTCACTTAGAAATATACATTTACGGTCCCTCCATATTTTTCCATGGCTTAATAGCTCATTTCTATATATTACTGAGTAAATTGTATTGATTTATTGCTGAATCCATGTATTGATGTGCCACAGTCTGTTTGGTCTTTCTTCTATTGAAGGATATCTTGATTGCTTACAATTTTTGACAATTATAAAGAAATCTGCTATGAACATTTGTGTGCAGGTTTGTGTGGACCTAAGCTGTCAAATAATTTGGGTAAATGCCTAGGAGTGTGATGGCTGCATTGTAAGGTAAGCCTATTTTTAGCTTTGTAATAAACTAACAAACTGTCTATCCTCTTGTATTCTCACCAACAATGAAAGAGAGTTTCTATTCTTCCACATCCTGATTAGCATTTGGTATTGTCAGTGTTTTGAAATTTAACCATTCATGACCATTTTCTGTTTAGGTCATTTGTCTTTTTATTATTGAGTTGTAAAAGCTCCTTATATATTATAGCCACAAGTCTTATCAGAAGTATGATTTGAAAATAATTTCTCTCATCCCATGGGTTGTCTTTTCAGTTCTTAATAGAGACCTTTGAAGACTAAAATTTTTATTTTTGATAACCTCCAGTTTATCTGTTTTTGTTTGCTGCTTCTGCTTTTGATGTTTTGTCTTAAAAAAAAAGCCCTATAAAATGTCACAAAGATTTATATTTATTGTTCTTCTACGAATTTTATAATCTTTCTTTTACATTTATATCTTTGATCCATTTTGACTTAATTTTCGCATATGGTGTGAGGTAGTGGTCCAACCTCGTTCCTCTGCATGTGAATATTCAGTTGTTCCTATACTATTTGTTGAAAAGACTATTTCTTCCCCACTGAATGGTCTTGGAACTCATGTCAAAAATCAATTGACTATAGATATATGTGTTTATTTCTAGACTCCAATTTTATTCCACTGATTTATATGTCTATCCTTATGCCAGTACCACATTTTCTTAATTACAGTTTTTTTGTAGTAACTTTTGAAATTGGAACGTGTGAGTTTGTTCTATGTTTTGGCTAATTTGTGTCCCTTGAGTTTCCATATAATTTTAGTATCAGCTTGTCAATTTCTACAAGGAAGAGCTTGGATTCTGGTAAGGATTGCATTGGATTTGTAGATCAATTTGAGGAGTATTGCCATCTTGACGATATAAAGCTTCAGATCCATGAAGTTAGATGTCTGTCCATTTATCTAAATCTGTAATTCTCTTAACAATATTTTGTGGTTTTCAGAGTATAAGTTTTATGCTTCTTTTGTAAAATTTATTTCCAAGTATTTTATTCTTTTGGATGCTATTGCAAATGGAATTGTTTTCTTGATTTCATTTATGAGTTGTGTATTGCTATCCTGCATGTTATGTTTACTTTTAATTTGCACTTTGGTAAGCAAAATCTTGATACATATTAAAGCTAATTAGCATATGTCTTGAGTCAGACATAGTCTTATAGATCCTGAAATTTTTAGACATTTAGTTCAAAAGTAATAAATAAAAGATACAAAGTAAGTAAATAAAAGAGGGATATGTTTGAGTGTAAAGAGATAACACACTGATAGTTCTATACACCTTCATGTTTAGGTACTTTAAAGGTCATGGGAAGAGTAATATTCAGTGAATTTTACTTTTCTTTGAAGCAGAGACCTTCAAACCTGATTTTAGAGAACTAATAAATAAATATATTCCACTCCCAAGATGCATGATTCCTACTGACTTCTATTCAACTACTTCTTCAATTTTCAAGAAAATATTTTATCTGAAGTATTGTGCCAAAGTTTCTCTAATATTTTTGTTCATTTGTAATAGAAAATCCCAGAAATATCATACATGTCCATCAATAGGTGACACATTATTAAATATCCATACAATGGTCTGCCTGGAACAAAGCAGAACACCTATCTGCTGAAATAAAAATGTCTCCAAGATTATTAAGTGAAAATAGCTGGTGTGCATAGTGTGATTCCTTGTGTGTGTAAGTATGTGTATGTTTGAGGGTTGTTTGTTTATACATGTTTGTTGTGTTCTTATCAACATTTGGATAATGGCATTTGGGACCATTTCTGTATTAGCCATTCTTTTTTCTCCTTAAAAATTAATACTTTTAATAAAACAGCAAACTTAATGAGAAGATCCAAACTTAGTTTTGTACAAAATATTATTTGTACAATTAGAACTTAATACAGAGAGAAGTTGAATTGCTTATATAGATTCTCAAAACTACTGTTACTTTCCCCTACCACTTCTCTTCTCCTACGTGAGTAGTCTCTAAGGGTAAAATTCTTGAACTATATTTTGAAAAACACTGAACTATAAAATATATATATTGTATATTTAATTTCTCTTGTTTTATTTTAGGAAATCTCTGTATAATAGATTCAGGTTTTAATATATCAAACTATTTATTAAATCTGATGGTATAGAGATGTGTAAGTAATGTGAAAGTAGAGATTGATGATTTTCAAAGTGAAAACACTTGCATGCATGCAAGGGAATCGATTTTAACTTATTTAAAAGTGAATAGATTAGCCAATCACAGATACATTGATGTTAACAGAAAATGTCAGACTTCTGGATCATAGACAAAATAATTGTATCAGCATAATTGTGCTGGTTTCCTAAACTTTACATCTTGTGGGACAATGCTGAAGGCCAGCCAAATCCAGCGCATGTAGTAGGTTACAACACAGGAGAGGAACACTGAGCTTAAAAAATCCGCTGATGTTATGACAAGCAGAAAGCCAGCTTTCTCTTTGTACAGAGAGATATTTGTCACCTCTCAGAATCACTAGATGCATTAACAGTCCTCAAAAATGGCCTAGGTGAAACACCAGTCAGGTCTTATTATCTGGAGGCACATAGTAGGACCTAGATGTACACAAGAAGCTCGTGGTGGACTTTCACTAATAATTTATCCCTCAGTCACAGTCTCCCTTTACCTATGGAAACATTTCACATTAGTATACCATTCTGTTGTCCACTCTGAACAACAGAGGCTGGAACCAAATCTTTTCAACTTCTTTTGTACAGGATTTAACTAAGGCTCCTTTCAACAGGACTCCAAGCAGCCAGATAAGACCAAGGTGTGGTATTTTCCTCAACCATGTTACACCAGGATGCTGGGCTTAATCTAGATTTAAAAAAAAAAAAAAATTCCTGAATCATCAGGTCTACCTTAGAAAACTAGGTGGCTTTCTCCTTACCTCTTTGTTTTTATCTCTTATTTGTGTGTGCAATAGGTAGAACAGTAACAGAGAACTATGAGCTTAATTTCTGTCACTTTTGTGGCAAGTAGTAAGCAAACATGTTCTTTGTATGAAGGGAGACAACCTCTCCTCTCAGAACTGCCAGTTGCATGAACAATCTTAATAATGATTCTGGGTGAAAGAGTGGTCAGAGCCTTGCAATCATAACACACCCAGCGAGATAATGCAAGTGCAAGAGGCCCATGGAGGATTACTTCCAAATACTGTGCAACCAGCACGCAGATTAAGCGACAGAATATTACCAACACCGCAGAAAACTTCCTTGTGCTGGCACCTTCCTATTATTACCTGCCTCTCTAAAAGTTTGCCATGTCCTGACTTTTAAAAGTATGTATTTTTAAAAACATAAAATAGAAACTAATTTTATTTGGTATGAAGAAACAAGTGTTGATATCAAGGGTGGCAACTTTGGTGATCGAGTTTGGCTGGAAAACACAGAAGAGCACAGCGGGGAGAGATGGGACCAAAGAGGAAGTACTTCTGTCCCTCCAGGGCAACTATCCCCCTCCAACCTTGAGACTTTTGTCTCTGGTGTCTGCCAGAGAAATGCCTAATATCCTTTTTTCACTTCCTTGTCTTCCTCAAGCTACTTCCAAGCACAAGGTCTAATACCAGATAAGTCCGATAGCATGTCCATGGCCAGGTCAGAAGTGACTCTGTCTGACATCTCAACTGCCCACCAGGGACTTCCTATGTGTATTCATATACATAGAAAGAAACAGTATATTCTGTTTTGGGTCTGTATTCTTCTCCTGAAAATTATATTTATGATATTCATCCGCATTGCTGGATGGAGGTATGGGTTCTCATTGCTGGAAAGTATTCAATTGTGTGGATATAGCATACTTTATACATTCAACCACTGCTATATATTTGGATAGTTTCCATTTGGGGGTTGTGACGAGTAGTGGTCACATGAACACGCTAGCTTAAGCCTTTTGATGAACATATTTATGCATTTATTTTGAAAATATACCTAAGAGTAAATTAATTGGGTAACAGGATATTACGCCAAACAAGTTTACAAAGTGACTGTATCAAAGTACACTCTCAACAAATAGCAGTGTATAAGAATAATAGTTGCTCTATATTCTCATCTATGCTTACTTTTTGATCTTTTTTATTTTAGCCATTCTGATGGGTGTGTCGTATCACATTGTCATGTCAATTTGCATTATCCTGATGACTAATGAAGTTGAATATCTTTCCCTGTTTATTGGTCATTTAAATATCATCTTTTAATGTGATTGTTCAAGTTTTTAACTATGTCTCTATTAATTTCATGTCTTTTTCTTATTAATACTTGAGTTTTCTATAACTCTGAATCAAATTCTTTGTTAAATATACATTTCACATACCTTGTCTAAGTCTATGGGTTGCCTATTTATTTACTCTCTTAATGGCATACTTGGATGACCAGAAGCAGTTCATAATTTTAATATTGTGTTTTACATATAAATATGTTTTCGTTGTTGTTGTTAGGTGCCACTGAGTTGGTTTTGACTCATTGTGACCCTGTGTACAACTGAATGAAACACTGCCCAGTCCTGTGCCATCCTCACAATCGTTTTTATGCTTGACCCATTGTTGCAGCCACTGTGTCAATTCATCTGTTTGAGTCTTCCTCTTTTTTGCTGACCCTCTACTCTACCAAGCATGATGTCCTTCTCCAGGGAATGGTCCCTCCTGATAATATGTCCAAAGTATGTGAGATGAAGTCTCTTCATCCTTGCCTCTAATCAACATTCTGACTGTACTTCCTCCAACACAGATTTGTTCATTCTTCTGGCAGTCCTTGATATATTCAATATTCTTTACCAACACCGTAATTCAAAGGTACTGATTTTTCTTTGGTCTTCCATATTCATTGTCCAGCTTTGACATGCATAAGAGGTGATTTAAAACACCATGGCTTGGTTCAGGCCCACCTTAGTCCTTGAAGTGACAAGTGATATCTTTGCTTTTTAATACTTTTAAAGAGATCTTTTGCAGCAGATTTACTCAATGCAATGCATTGTTTTATTTCTTGACTGCTGCTTCCATGGGTGTTGATTTTGGATCCAAGTAAAACGAAATCCTTTATAACTTTAATCTTTTCTCCGTTTATTATGATGTTGCTTATTGATCCAGTTGTGAGGATTTTTGTTTTCTGTATGTTGAGGTGTAATCCATACTGAAGGCTGTGGTCTTTGATCTTCATTGGTAAGTGCTTCAAGTCCCTTTCACTTTCAGCAGGCAAGGCTGTGTCAGCTGCATATCACAGATTCTTAATGAGTCTTCCTCCAGTCCTGATGCCATGTTCTTCTTCGTATGGTCCAGCTTCTCAGATTATTTACTCAACATACAGATTGAATAAGTATGATAAATGATGCAACCCTGACGCACACCTGTTTTGGCTTTAGACCACACAGTATCCCCTAGTTCTGTTCAAACGACTGCCTCTTGGTCTCGTGAGCACAATTAAGTGTTCATTAAGGTCAACTCTACTTTGAGGAGGCAGCTCTTCTCCAGTAGTATTTTGAGTGCCTTTCAACCTGAGGGACTCATCTGACATTATATTAGACACTGTTCTACTGCTATTTATAAGGTTTTTACTGGCTAAATTTTTTTCAGAAGTAGACTGCCGGGTCCTTCTTCCTAATCTGTCTTAGTCTGGAAGCTCAGCTGAAACCTGTCCATCATGGGTGAGCCTGCAGGTATTTGAATACCAGTGGCATAGCTTACAGCATCACAGCAACATGCAAGCCCCCACAGTAAGAGAAACTGACAGATGTATGGGGGATATACATATACATATATAAATGTACATGTATATTAATTTATATATGTACATTGTATACATAAATTTATGGATTATATATATATAAATGTTATATATAACCTATTGCCATCAAGTCGATTCCCACTTAAATGGAAACTATAGGACAGAATAAAATTGCTTCATAGAGTTTCCAAGTCTGTAATCTTTATAGAACCAGATTGCCACAACTTCTTCCCCCGGAGCGGCTGGTGGGTTCGAACAGCAGACCATTTGGTTAGCAGCCGAGGGCTTAACCACTGCACCACTAGGGGTCCTTAAATGTTATCTATATATTTATATTTATATCTATATCTCCATCTGTATTTATACCTCTATCTATATTCACACACCCAAATATTACACACACATTACATGGTTCAGGCATTGTGTGTCTTGTTTACTCAACCTTTGTCTATCCCAAAATTTTTAAGATATTTCTCCATGATTTTCTTTATATGCTTTTGTTTTATCTTTCACAATTATATTAGCAACACATCCATTGTGAGTATGTGGTTGGTTAGGGGTCAAAAAGTAGGTTTATTTTCCCCCCATTTGACATGCACTATTTATTGACAAGGTCATCCTTCCCCACTGAACTCCAGTGTTCTCTTTGTCACAAAAAAGTGAGCCTTTATGTGCAAATCTGTAACTGGGCTAAATATTCTGTTCTACTACTCAGCTTTCTATTCTTGCACCAATACCTTTTTGCCTTAATTACTTTAACTTTATCATAGGTCATAATATTTTGCATCAGTATTCCTCTATTTTTTTTTTCTTCAACCTTGCCTTAGCTGTTTTTAGCCCAGACAAAAGCACTTTGTACTTTGCATGTCCACATGAATTTTATTGTTGGATTTTAATTTCACACAGACACACATACACAACACCTAATGGGTTCCCTCAGGCGCACACACTCACACACAACACCTAAGAGGTTACATACTGAGACTGAGATGGATCTATGAATTTATTTGGGGAGAAATGAAAACTTTAGAATACTGAGACTTTCAATCAATGACTGTAAAATATTGCTGTATTTTTTAGGTCTTTTATTTCTCTCGATTATGTTTTGTAATTTTCAGTGGAGAAAAGTTTCATCATTTTTATTAGATTTACTACAATAATTCTCCTTTCCTTGTCTTTCCTTACTCCTTTCCTTCCCTTCCCTCCCCTTCCCTCCCTTCTCTTCCCCTTGCTTTCTTTTTCTTCCCTTCCCTTCCCTCCCCTTTCCTTCCCTTTGCTGTTTCTGCCTCTCTTTATCTCCCTCTCCTTACATTAGACATGCCTTGGATGTATCAGTTTCATTCTTATTTTTAGGGAAACATTTTGGCTTTGTTGATTTTTCTCTATTGTTTATTTATTCTCTTTATCATTGTTTATATTTTTATTGTTTCCTTCTTGCTACTTATCTTGTTTTTTTTTTTATATTCTTTTGTGACCTTTTTAATATGATAACTTAAAGATTTGCTTTTCAGCCATTCTTCTTTCCTAAAACATGAATTTAAACCTTTAAATTTCTCTTTAGGCACTGCTTAAGCTGCAAAGCATAAGCCCTGATATGCCATACTCTTGTTATTTCTTTCAAAATATTTTCTGATTTCCATTTTTACTTTTTTTGATGTGCATAATAGTTTTTAATTGTACATTATCAAATTTGATTATTTCTTCCTATATGTTAGAACTTACCAATTCCTATGACTCAGCATGTAGAGAATGTTGAGTTAACTGATTAAAGGAGTTTGTCTTATAAATATCATCATTTTTTTGTTGTGCCTGCATATATATAGTTTGACATATATTTATCAAAATAAGGTAGCCTTGCTGCAATAATAAACAAATGGCTTCACAGAAGGTAAGTTAATTTCTTTCTCATCAAAGACTTCTGCAGGTTATGGAAGGTTGACAGAGCCAGAAACCAAGCTGCTTCAGGCTCGCAGCTCCACTATCTCAACAGGAGAACGCTAAATTATCCATGGCAGGGAGAAGAGAAACCAGTGATTAACTTAGGGAGTTTCTCAGATCATTTATGGTATATATATGTGCCAGTCATGTTTCACGGACAACCTTGATGGTATATTTTCAATCGAAAAAATCTGGGAAGTTACGTTTTCTGTGTACCCCCCCCCCCCCAAAAAAAAGAGAGAGAGTCAGCTGTCAGTGAACATTTGTTATGTCTATACAGTTGGGAGTGATTGTTGTATTAATTCTGCAGTCTATGTCTTCTGTTAGAAATTGCTTATTACCCCAAAAATATCTTTTAAAAGGCTAAGTTTTATTCATGTCAAAGTATTATAAATCTTCTAAGATTAAGAATTTATGATTTATGATCTACTACCAGGACTATGTATTCTGAAGTTCAAACATTTGGGCTTGGGTCCAAACTTAGCCAACAGATAGATTTTGGTTTGCCTGTATGTTGTTAAAAACATTGATCTGACATTTACAAATGAAAACACCGAATTTTCAGCCTCTCTTTAAAAGCAATTACGGTAGCATTTACCTAAAGCTGAATAGCAGATGCCATTTTTGGAGAGTGTAATAATGCTTTATTTCATCTCATTTCCCATTCTTACCTATGTTCTCGTACCCTGCATTTAAAACCCTGGGGGCTTCTGAGTTTATTACCTCGTAAATACAACTATATTTTGTTCAAATATAACTATCTATCCTACGTCAATTGCAAGATATTTTTCATGTATTAAAATTTTCTCAGGTTACTATTGAGTCAGGTGATAAAAGGTCAGGTAAAGGAAAATGTATTAAAAGCTTTTATGCTAATTGCTAGCATACAGAATAATGCTGGAAAGGTGTTAAGAAGCTAAAATGAATATGTACTGAATTTAACAGGTAAACTATTCTTCATTGTTTGTTTGTTTTTCATTTATAACTCAATGATGGCCCATCATGTAAAATGGATAAATTATTTAAAATAGAAAATGCTGTAAGTACATTTTTATTTTCAATTGTTCTTGTCATCATGTTTTGCTCTCTTGAAAATACATCACACAAAAGCTTGACAGAAATTTTCAGCTCGTTTCTTATTTGTTTTTCAGATATATGTGTCAATTCCGATCTATCAAATAAATGCACCTAGTTTTCTGTTTTGTTTTGTTTTAAACATACATTTATCTCTGGAATTATTTTCTTTATTTTACAGCAGCACACTAATCTGTTCTGTAAAACTTTGAAAAAGTATCAGATACCTGACTTCAGGCTGATGGAACATTGCATTACTCTTTAAATGTACCTTGTTTGTCTGAAAGTCTACTAGCTAATTTTTCTCTGGCTTTCACTGAATCACTATAATAGCACAGAAAATTTGAATTCGAAAGGTAATACTATTTTATATGCATTTATCTATTGCATTTTGAAAAGTATGCTGCTAAATTTGTGAGGCAGAGTAAATACACACACACACACACACACACACACACACTTACACACATATTATAGCCTCAAACTAAAATATGGAAAGTGGCTCTGGGAGATTTTCAATTTCAGCTCGGGCAAGTAAAAGCCACGGAAGTAATCATTCCAATCCTTATAACAAATGAAACAGCATAAATTAAGAATCAATGATTTTTATTTTACTCTTCAGAGAGTTGAGGTCACAGGGCAAACTGCCACTCCAAAATCTGGGGAAATACAGAGAATCAGAGCCAAAATTACCTTACGGGGAGCAGAAGACACTGGAGCTGGTAGGAACACTAAAGTGGTAACTAACGAAGTGTTGGAAGTGGGGTAGAGACTAGTGTGAGTGAGAAAAATTCCTGGGAGCTGTAGTTTTAGGAAGTCCCCACGTATTTGTGTTTTTTACCTCCAGATACCCCACAAGTTTCTCCTGATGCAGAGCCAAGAAAAATTCTTCTATTTCTGCCAGGAGGGTGGGGAAAATAATCAAATGAAATACTCCTAGAGTGTTGTCAGTAACAAAGTCTTACTCATCAAAAGAAATTACTTTACGAGAGATTTATACAACATAACCAAAAAACGCATTGCCATCAAGTCCTCAGGAGAAAGGAAATTGTCCACCCTAGGCCCCACTAGCCTTCCAGTAACATCGATGGTGGGAAAAACAAGGGACATATGTCCACTGAAAGACTGAGAATTAATCATGGAATTATAGAATACTTCCCCTTCTCCTACAAATAGCTAATATCAACAGGGCTCCAGTATAATTACAGTGGATTATAGTGAAAAGAACTGCACAGGTAAAACTCAATTTAAGGAGGATATTTTAGGAAAACCCAAGACAATGGGAGAGACAAAACAAGAGGAGCTCAAACACACAAGTATAACAACTGTTTTTTCTTTTTTTTTTAACAAAGGAACAGATGTAATTTAAAGGAAACTTGGTAGTGTTGAGGCCCCGGATAAGCAAAGCATTACTGAAGAAGAGAACAAAGTAGGAGGCCTCGCGCTACCTGATAGCAGAAGCTACTATGCAGCCACAGTAGTCAAAACAGCCTGGTACTAGTACAACTACAGGCATATAGACCAATGGAACAGAATTGAGAATCCAGAAGTAAATCCATTCATCTATGGTCAGCTGATCGTTGACAAAGGATCAAAATCCATTAAATGGGGAAAAGACGGTCTTTTTAACAAATGGTATTGGCAAAATTGGATGTCCCTCTGTTTAAAAAAAAAAAAAAATGAAACAGGACCCATACCTCACACCATAAACAAAAACTAACTCAAAATAGACCAAAGACCTTGGTTGTGGCAGCATGCTTGTCCGTTTTCCCATTCTCACCTATTCTGTAATATTCTTTGGACTCGGGCAGACATGCCTCTAGCAGCATGGTTGTCCGCTTCCCACTTTTGTCCTTTTGAATATATGCTGAATAAAACTTTCTTTTTAC
>NW_004443949.1:16092293-16142778 GCF_000243295.1 Trichechus manatus latirostris | reverse complement strand
AAAAAAAAAAAAAAATAGACCAAAGACCTAAATATAAAACGTAAAATGATAAAGATCACAGAAGAAAAAACAGGGACAACACCAGGGCTCCTAATACGTGACATAAAGAGAATACAAACTAACAATGTACAAACACCAGAAGAAAAACTAGATAACTGGGTACTCCTAAAAATTAAACACTTATACTCATTAAAAGAATTCACCAAAAGAGTAAAAAGAAAACCTGCACATGGAAGCTCCATAGATACATCCAAACTCCCTGAGGGACTGAATTGCTGGGCAGAGGGGCTGTGGGAACCATGGTCTCAGGGAACATCTAGCTCAACTGGCATAACACAGTTTATAAAGACATTGTTCTACTTGCTACCTTAGTGAGTAGCGTCTGGGGTCTTAAAAGGCTGTGAGCAGCTATCTAAGATACTCCACTGATCTCACCCCTTCAGGACAAGGGAGAATGAAGAGAACAGGATACAAGGAATAGATTAGTCCAAAGGACTGATGGACCACAGCTACCAAGGCCTCCACCAAACTGAGTCCAATACAGCTAGATGGTGTCTGGCTATCACCACTGACTGCCCTGACCGGGATCACAACAGAGGGTTCTGGACAGAGCTGGAGAAGGATGTAGAACAAAATTTTAACACACACAAAAAAAGACCAGATTTACTGGCCTGAAAGAGACTGGAGAAACCCTGAGAGTATGGCCCCCATACACCCTTTTAGCTCAGTGATGAAGTCAAGTCTGAGTTTCATTGTCCAGCCGGGGATTGGACAGCCCCATAAACCAAAACAGGACTATTGAGGCACAGAAGTCCAGGGACAAGGACTAGAAGGCAGAAGGGAACAGGAAAGCTGGTGATAGGGAACCCAAGTTTGAGTAAGGACAGTGTTGACATGTAGTGGGGTTATTAACCACTGTCATAGGGCAACATGTGTACTGTTTAATGAGAAACTATTTTGTTCTGTAAACCTTCATCTAAAGTGAGACTAGCAGCACAACTGCAAGAACATAATCGAGGTAAGTGAATTGTGCATGTAGAATTTTTTGAAATGGTGTATCTTTGGCTGTGTGTATTTTCACCAAAAAAAAAAAAAAAAGGTTGAGAAGGGAGAGTGTTGACATGTTGTGGGGTTGTTAACCAATGTTGTAAGACAATATGTGTATTGACTGTTTAATGAGAAACTATTTGTTCTGTAAACCTTTACCTAAAGTACAATTAAAAAAAAAATGCAAAAAAAAGAGAACCTGCCGACTAGGGAAAGATTTTTGGCTATAACATATCCAGTAAGGGTCTAATCTCTAAAATCCATAAGATTCTGCCACACCTCAACAAGAAAAAGGCAAATAACCCAATTAAAAATTGGGCAAAGAATACGAACAGACAGTTCATCAAAGAAAACATTCAGGCAGCTAACAGACAAAGGATAAAATGCTTGCAATCATTAGCTGTTAGAGAAGAGTAAATCAAAACTACAATGAGATACCATCTCACCCTGACATTACTGGCACTAATCAAAAAAAAACAGAAAATAACAAATGTTGGAGAGATTGTGGGGAGATTGGAACTCTTATGCACTGCTGGTGGGAATTTTAAATGGGAAAACCACTGTGGAAAATGATATGGTGCTTCCATAAAAAGGAACATATCCTGGAGAAATAAGAGCCATCACATGAATAGACATACACATACCCATGTTCACTGCAGCATTATTCATAATAGCAAAAAGATGGAAACAACCTAAGTGCCCAAGAACAGATGAATGGCTAAGCAAATTATGGTACATACACATGACAAAATACTACACTATGCTAAAGAACAATGATAAATCCACAAAACATCCCACACCATGGATGAATCAGGAAGGCATTATGCTGAGTGAAATAAGTAAATCACAAAAGGACAAATATTGTGTGAGACCACTGTTATAAAAACACAACAGAATGTTTACACACAGAGAAAAATAATCTTTGATGGTTACAAGAGAGGGGAGGAGTGGGGAGGGGAAATTGCTAACTATGTAGTAGACAAATATCAACTTTCGTGAAGGGAAGGACAACATACAGTATAGGAGAAGTCAGCACAACTTGACCATGTGAAAGGCATAGAAGCTTGCTAGACATATCCAAACACCTTGAGAGACCAAGTTACTAGAGCTGAGGGCTAGGGACTAAAGTCTTGGGGAACATCTAGGTCAACTGACATAACATAGTTCATAAAGAAAATGTTCTACATCCTACTTTGGTGAGTAACATCTGGAGTCTTAAAAGCTTGGAGTGGCCATCTAAAATACATCTATTGGTTCCCATCATTTTCAGAGCAAAGGAGAATGAAGAAAACCAAGGCACAAGGAAAATATTAGTCCACAAGACTAATGGACCACGTGAACCACAGCCTCCACCAGACTGAACCCAGAAGTAGTAGATAGTGCCTGCCTACCACCAACAACTGCTCTGACAAGGATCACAATAGAAGATCCCAGATAAGAGTGGGAGAAAAATGTAGAACAAAATTCGAATTCACAAAAAAGATCAGACTTACTAGTCTGACAGAGGAACTCCTGACTATGGCCCCCAGACACCCTGCTAACTGAAAACTGAAGCCACTCCTGAAGTCCATCTTTCAGCCAAAGATTAAACAGGCCTATAAAATAATAACACACGTGAGGAACATGCTTCTAAGTTGATTCAAGTATACAAGACCAAATGGGCAACATCTGCCCAAAAGCAAAGACAAGAAAGCAGAAAGGGACAGGAAAACTGTACAAATGGACATGGAGAACCTAGGGTGGAAGTGGAGAAGGGGGGAGTGCTGACACATTGCACATTGCAGGGATTGCAGCCAGTGTCACAAAACAATTTGTGTATAAATTTTTTAAATCAAAAACTAATTTGCACTGTAAACTTTCAGCTAAAACATAATAAAATAAAAAAAATGGTAGTCTTTTCAACAAAAAATGTTCTGGATAATTGGTTGCCTATATTGGGGATGGGGAGGTAAGAATCTACATCTAGACTTTACACCATTCCCAGAAATGAACTCATAAATGATCAGAGACCTAAACGTAAAAGAAAAAACCACGAGTCTTCCATGATAAAATGCTGAACAATTTAGGTGATTTTGGGTTTGGCAATGAGTGTTTAGATATAAAATCATAAGACATGAAAAAAAATTGTTATATTGGGCTTTATTAAATTTAAAACTTCTGCTCTGCAAAAGACTGTTAAGAGAATCAACATACAAACAGAAGATAGGAGAAAATATTTGCTAAATATTTGCAAGTCACATATCTGGTAAAGGGGTTATAGTCAAGATATACAAAAACTCTTAAAACTCAATGATAAAAAAACAAACAAGCCAATTAAAATGGTCAAAAAATCTAAACAGTCACTTCACCACATAAGATATACAAATCGAAGTTTAATAATAAAAATTTCTCATCATCATTTGTCTTTAGGGATGTGCAAATTAAACGACAATAAGATACCAATCAAAACTGTTAGTATAGCTAATATCCAAAAACCTGACATTAAATGCCGATGAGAAAGCAGAGCAGCAGGAACTCTCATGGTACAGCCACATTGGAAGAGAGTTTCAAGTACGTTATAAAGCTAAACAGAATCTTAACATACAATGTGGCAATTGCCTTCCTAGGTATTTACCCAATAGATTTCAAAACCTATGTTCATACAAAACTTTGCATATGAATGTTTATGGCAGCTTTATTAATAATCCCCCCAAAACAGAAGTAAACAAGATGTCCTTCAACAGGTGAATGGATAGACAAACTGGTGCATCCATATACTGCAACATTTTCCAGTGATAAAAAAGAAATGAGTTATCAACTCATAAAAAGACACGAAAGACCATTAATTGCATATTGTAAATGAATATTGCTAAATATAAGAAACCAGTATGAAAGCTCTACATACTGTGTGATTCTAATTATATGACAATCTGGAAAAGGCAAATACATATAGAGGTTGCCAAAAAATCTGTATAGAGGTTGCCAAGGGTTGAGGGGATGGGGGTGGAGCAGTGAATAGTTGAAACACAAGGGATTTTTAGGGCCATTAAATTATTCTGTACGGTACCGTAGTGGTGAATACTAGACACTATGCATTTGTCAAAACCCATAAAACATTACAGTAGAAACAGTATAATAATAATAAGAAAACATTTAGAAGGTCATGGGATCCCAGGAATGAATGCCGACTGTATTACTAATGTATGAAACAACCTCGCTTTAGGGGGTGCAGGAGGGGGAGTTGCAGACCTTAATAACTGAAAAAGAGTGTAGTCTTCAAGCTTAAAGGCAAAAGGAACTACAAATGAACACAGTATGTTGGTTAATAAAGGTGTTTCTCGTGTGGGTACAGGTTAACAATTCTGATACTTCTATACATGAATATTGTAATGGAGCAATTAAGTAAATGGATGGCAGATGGTGGGAGCAAAGTTTCTCACAGTAGCTATGGGAGTTTACAGATAAGCTAGGAGAGGAAGCTAGAATAATTCATGTGGTAATGGATTAATGTTGTAAATATCAAGATATTTCAAACTCATGCATAGACTAATATCAGTAAAGATGGTTACGTTTAGAAATATTTATTGTTGCTGTTGTGAGTTGCTATCGAGTCAATTCTGACTCATGGATACCCCAAGTGTGCAGAGTAGAACTACTTCAAAGGGTTTTCAAAGCTGTGGCCTTTCAGATACAGATCACCAAACCTATCTTCTGAGGCTTCTCTGGGTGGGTTTGAACTGTCAGCCTTTTGGCTAGTAGTTGAGTGCTTAACCATTAGTGCCCCTAGGAAACCTTTTAAATATTTATGTTGTTATGTGTCCTCAAGTCAGTTGAGACTCACAGCTACCCTAAGTACAACAGAATGAAACACTACCTGGTCCTGCACCATACTCACGATCCTTGCTATGCCTGGGACCATTATTGCAGCCACTGCGTCAGTTCATCTCATTGAGGGTCTTCCCCTCTTTCGCTGCAAAATATTCATAGTTACTTTTATATAGGTAGATTCATTAAAAACCATATATGTTTCTTTTTGTCCACTGAGAGGACCTAAAATAAATAACACCCTAGTAGCAATAAGCACACCTAGTGCCTGATCTTCGTTTCTATCCAATAGAAGGAACCATGTCTCTTTGGAGAAATCCCAGATTCTAGAACAGGGGCAGGAAATATACAACGTGAGTTTGAAACATCTCTTAGTTCAAGAAAGTAGGAAAGTGTTAACACACATACACACACACCCCTACATATCTAAAGAGCATGGGAACCAACAGAAAGAGTTCTCAATGATGGAACAATCAAAGTGGTATTGAATTATAATCCACAGTATATGATAAATATCCATAAGTATATACAGATATAAATGAGTGATCAAATGCATTAATAAATGGGGGAGAAAAGACACACTGACCATGGAAAAGAATTTCCAATTCTTTATATAAATACTCCACCCTCAAGAAGGGGGGAGCATAACTCCCTGTGCACTAGCCATGGGCTGGACATAGTGACTTCCTTCCAAAGTGTACAGTATGGAAATGGGGTCTTATGGGTTGAATTGTGTCTCCCCAAAATTTATATTGAAATCCTAACTTCTGTTACCTGTGAACATGATCTTATTTGGAAGTAGAGTTTTTGAATATGTCATTAGTTAACATGAAGTCATACTAAAGTAGGATGATTCCTATTTCTGAGTACTGTCCTTATAAAAGAGGAGAACAGAGACAGAGAAACAGAGGAGGGCTACAATGTGATGCTGCAGCAACAAGCCAAGGAATGCCTGGAGCTACCATAAGCTAAGAGAGAGGCATGAAACAGATCCTCCCACAAAGTCTCAGAAGATATCAATATGACTGACACTCTGATATTAGACTGTGAGGCAATAAATTTCTTATAAGCCACCCAATTTGTCGTAATTTGTTTTGGTGGTCTGAGGCTACAAATATCAGTAGGAGGGATAACTTTATAGTGGTGAAACCTGACAAATTCTACTTTACTCAGAGGATCAAGGCCAACAACAACGTTGATAAATCAGGTTGACTGTATGCATATTTATATATGTGGCCTTCCTCCCAATAACCCACAACGCTAGCCTTATCACTAAAACACACAACCCCCCTTCACACACACACAGAGAAAAAGTC
The DNA here is from genome assembly GCF_000243295.1 of Trichechus manatus latirostris. Taxonomy (NCBI): domain Eukaryota; kingdom Metazoa; phylum Chordata; class Mammalia; order Sirenia; family Trichechidae; genus Trichechus; species Trichechus manatus. The sequence continues at coordinate 16,136,611 of NW_004443949.1, read as the reverse complement.
TAACAGTGGAGCATCCTACAAAATGCCTGACCAGTGCTTCCCGAAACTGTCAAACTCATCAAGAACAAGGGAAGTCTGTAAAACTGCCACAACCAAAAGAAGGCTGAAGAGTTATGATCAAATGTCATGTGGTATTCAGGACTGGATTTTGAAACAGGAAAAAGACATAAGGTAAAAACTACGAAAATCTACATATATCCATTTTCAGTTTGTAAAATATAGTAACAACTTCTCTTTCTAGATATGATAGACTATTTCACAGAAGATCAAACCTACCACCAATCACCAGTAAGATGACTTAAAAAAATCATTTTAAAGGAGTCAGAGAGTCATCAAGGTAGCTGAAATCTGAGGCATCAAAAATTTAGGAAGAAGGAAATATCACTCGGTGAACCTGACACTTTTTCTGCTTTTCATTCAAGGCAATTGGTGATACATAGCACAGGATAAAAGACTAAAAACCCTAGCAGAAAGCCAAGCAATACCTGAGGCTATCTGAGATTTTAGTGGTTTACAGAGCTGAGAGGAGAAAAAAATATATTTCAGGGTAACAAAGGTAGCCAAAACTTGAAGAGCTAAGTTTCTAGTGAGACATGAGCCTGGCATTCTGCAACACTTTTCTCCTTGATGCATTTTTAGATAGCTAAACTATGCACTGTGTTTTCAAGCCCTGGTGTTTTCAATCAACTCATATGCATGCAAAAGCTGGACAATGAATAAGGAAGACCAAAGAAGAATTGACGCCTTTGAATTGTGGTGCTGGCTAAGAATCTTGAATATAACATAGACTGCCAAAAGAATGAACAAATATGTCTGGAAGAAGTACAACCAGAATGCTCCTTAGAAGCAAGGATGGCAAGACTATCTCTCACATACTTTGGACATGTTATCAGGGGGGACCAGCCCCTGGAGAAGGACATCATGCTTGGTAAAGCAGAGGGTCAGCAAAAAAGAGGAAAACCCTCAACAAGATAGATTGACACAGTGGCTGCAACAATGGGCTCAAACATAGCAACAATTGTGAAGATGGCGCAGAACTGGGCAGGGTTTAGTTCTATTGTGCATAGGGTCACTATAAGTTGGAACCAACTCGACGGCACCTAACAACAACAACAACAACAAACTATGCAAGCGGAATATATGTGATGCTAAAACGCTGCAGAGTTGAGTGAAACTTTCAGCATTCATGGTTCTGGGTAGATAATAATTATAATTTAGGGCCTATGAAAGAAGACGGGTCTTGGTCAACATTCCACACTCTCAGTTTTGTCTCCAATGGGTTACTCCATAGACTTAAGAGCAAACGATGTAGTCTTGGCTTTACAAAATCTGAAAACTAGCATTTAAATTGAGTTGCATTGTCCCTTATCTAATTCTGTCTGAAGATTTCAAAAAGCTTCTTTGAGGAAATACAACTACAGCCATAGTTTCTGCAATTTTTCATACACAATTTCATATATTTCAAATCATAATAGGCATAACAACAAACTATCATAAGTACAAATAATAAATTATAATTGAAGTTGACTAAAAATTATCTAGATCTTAGAGATATCAGACATTGATTAAACTTTTCTAATGTAATTATTAATATGTTTAAAAAATAAATGACAAATGTAGAATTTCATCAAAGAAATAGAAGTTCTATAATGAAATAACATGAGAGTTTTTGCAGTGAAATATACAATAACAAATATTGAAAATAAAAGTACACATTTAGTAGTAGGTTGGACACAGCTGAGGAGTTCATTAATAAATAAGAAAATAGGAATAACAATCCAAAAGTATACAGACTAAAATAGAAAAGGAAAAAACAAGTAAGAAGGAAAATACAGAAGAGTGTAAGATATTTGCAGAACATAGTTAAAAGTCCAGTCTTACATGTATCTGGATTCCCAAAAGGAGAGGAAAGAGAATGGAGTGGAAGCAATATCTGAGAATACTTCCCATTTCCTTTCCACAGGAGGTCTGGTGGCATGGTGGTTAGGAGCTTGACTGCTAACCAAAAGGTTGGCAGTTCAAACCCACTGGCAGCTCCTTGGAAACACTATGGGGCAGTTCTACTCTGTCCTATAAAGTCTCTATGAGTCAGAATCAACTCAACGACAACAGGTTTGTTTTTTGTTTGTTTTTGGTCCTTTCCATAATTTTGGTTATACCAATTTCTGTAATCTGGTTCTTCAGGCTAAAGAGCATGCATATTTTGTATCAAAGTTTTAGCAGCCCACTGCATCTCCTCCTGCACTATTCCCTTAGGCTACATTAAAAAATGGTACAGCTCACTGATGCCTTACTCTTCTTTAAAGTATTGACTCCCCTCCACATCTTGTCTTCTTTTATTCACTCTCTTTCCTTCAATGAATTTTATTTTTGTATTTTATCCAAGGTTTACATATGTGTTTACAATATTGTATAAGAGTGTGGTAGGAGCTTACCTGGACATATGCAAACTAAAGTCTAAACATAGAGGACTTGAAACCACTAACTATTTTAAAACATTTGAATCTGACTAAGGTTTTTTGTGAATTTATTCTGTATGGCTATAGGAGATGTTTGGAGGTTAAAAAGAATATTAAAAATTGCTCCAATCTTTCCGGACCTTTAAAGAAAGAGCATCAATAAAGAGACATAATTTCAATTTACTATGGTAAGAGCTGAGACAATTCACGCCTTAGGTAAAATGAGAGCACAAGAAGGATCACATGAGTACACAGGGCTTAGGGAGTCTTTCTGGTATGATTTTTGACTCAACCTTGTTACATCTGTAGAAAGGAATAAATGGAGAAAAAAATATGTATAAGGCAGAAACCTAAAATGAACTAAGACACGGAATATAAATAGAGCAATATTCACAAAAGGTGATAAGCAGTTTTGCAACCAGGTTAAAAATTGTGAGTCAGTTAATGATGGAAACCATCACCGGTCTGCCAGTTTATCATTCTGTGGTGGCTGCAAGTTGCTGTGATGCTGCAAGTTATGCTGTTAGTATTTTAAATACCAGCAGAGTCACCCATGGTGGACAGGTTTCAGTGGACCTTCCAAAGTAAGACAGACTGGTAAGAAGGACTTGGCAATCTACTTCTGAAAAAAATTAACCAGGTGAAAACCTTATGGATAGCAGCAGAACACTGTCTGATACCGTGCCGAAAGATTAGCACCTCAGGTTGGAAGGCACTCAAAATACGACTGGGGAAGAGCTGTCTCCTCAAAGTACACAACTTAACGACGTGGATGGACTAACGCTTTAGGGACCTTCATTTGCTGATGTGATATCACTTAAAATGAAAAGAAACAGCTGCAAATATCCATTAATAATCAGAACATGGAATGCATAAAGAACGCATCTGGGAATATTGGAAGTTGTCAAAAATGAAATGGAATGCAAAAAGATTGTTATCCTAGGCATTAGTGAGCTGAAATGGACTGGTATTGACTATTTCGAATTGTACAGTCATATGGTCTACTATGCCAGGAATGAAAAACTGAAGAGGAATGATGCTACATTCATCCTTAAAACGAACATTTCAAGATCTATCTTGAAATAAAATGCTGTCAGTAATAGGATAATATCCATAAGCCTACAAGGAAGACCAGTTAATTTGACTATTATTCAAATTTACACACCAACCACTAATGCAAAAGATGAAAACACTGAAGATTTTTACCACCATCTGCAGTATTAAGTTGATAAAACAAGGAGTAGAGATGCATTGCCAGTTACTGATGATTGGAATGTGAAAGTTGGAAACAAACAAGAAGGCTCAGTAGTTGGAAAATATGGCCTGGGTGATAGAAAGGACTCCTAATTGCATAATAGAATAATAGAATTTTGCAAGACCAACAACTTACTCGTTGGAAATATCTTTTTTAACAACATACTAACAGTGACCATGCAAGAGGACCTCTCCAGCTGGAATACACAGGTATCAGATCAACTAAATCTGTGGATAGAGATGATGGAGAAGCTCAATATCATCAGTCAGAACAATGCCAGGGGCTGCCTGCAGAACAGACCATCAATTACTTATGTGTAAGCTGAAGAAAATTAAACAAGTCCACAAGAGCCTAAGTAAGAACTTGAATATAAGCCACCTGAATTTAGAGACCATCTTAAGAACAGATTTGATGCATTGAACACTAATGACTGAAGACCAGTCAAGTTGTGGAATGACATCAAGGATATCACACATGAAGAAAGTGAAAGTTCATTAAAAACAAAAAAGAAAAGACCAAAATGGATGTCAGAAGAGACTCTGAACCTTGCTCTTGAACGTAGAGTAGTTAAAGGGAATGGAAGAAATGATGAAGTAAGAGACCTGAAAGGAAGATTTCAAAGGCCAGCTCAAGAAGACAAAGTAATGTAGTAAAATGAAATTTGCAAAGGCCTGGAATTAGAAACCAAAAGGGAAGGATTTCTCAAGCTGAAAGAACTGAAGAAAAAATTCAAACCTCGAGTTGCAATATTGAAGGATTCTAGGGGCAAAAAATTGAATGACACAGGAAGCATCAAAAGAAGACAGAAATGAATACATTAAAAGAAGATTGAAGGAAATACAGAGTCACTGTCTCAAAAAGAATTGGTCAATGTTCAACCATTTCAGGAGGTAGCGTAGGATTAAGAACCGATAGTAACTGAAAAAAGAAGTCCAAGTGACTCTGAAGGCACTGGTGAAAAACAAGTCTCCAGGAATTGATGGAATACCAATTGAGACGTTTTAACAAATGGATTAATGGATGGAAACTCTTACTCATCTATGACAAGAAATTTGGGAGACAGCTACCTGGCCAATTGACTGGAAAGGCTCCACGTTTGTGCATATTCCAAAGAAAAGTGATCCAATATAATGTGGAAATTATCAAACAATATAATTAATCTCACATATAAGTAAAATTGTGCTAAAGGTAATTAATAAATTGTTGCAGCGTTACATTGACAGGGAATAGCCAGAAATCCAAGCTGGATTCAAAGGAGGACATGGAACGAGGAATATCATTGCTGATATCAGATGGATCTTGGCTGAAAGCAGAGAATACCAGAAAGGTGTTTACTTGTGATTTATTGACTATGCAAAGGCATTTGACTATGTGGATCATAATAAATTTTGGATACCATTGCAAAGAATGGGAATTCCACTTCACTTAGTTGTGCTCATATGGAACCCGTATACAGATCAAGAGGCAGTTGTTTGAAGAGAACAAGGGGATACTGCAAGATTTAAAATCAGTTAAGGTTTGTGTCAGAGTTGTATCCTTTCACTATACTTATTGAATCTGTATGCCGATCAAAAAATTTGAGAAGCTGGACTATACGAAGAAGAACGTGGCATGAGGATTGGATGAACACTCATTAACAGTCTGTGATATGCAGATGACACAAGTGAAGAGAACCTGAAGGAATTCTTTGTGAAGTTCAAAGACTACAGCCTCCAGTATGGATTACACTTCAACATAAAGAAAACAGAAGTCCCCACAACTGGACCAATAGGCAAAGTCATGATAAATGGAGAAAATATTGAAGTTGTCAAGGATTTCGTTTTACTTGAAGTCACAATCAACACCCATGGAACCAGCAGTCAAAAAATCAAACGATGTATTGTATTTAGCAAATCTGCTGCCAAAGACCTCTTTAAAGTGTTAAAAAGCAAATATGTCACTTTAAGGACTAAGATTTGCCTAACCCAAGCCATGGTCTTTTTAATCGTTTCATATGCATGTGAAAGCAGGGCAATGAATAAGGAATACTAAAGAAGAATTGATGCCTTTGAATTATGGTGCTGGTGAAGAATATTGAATATACCACGCGATGCTAGAAAATGAACAAATCTGTCTTGGAAGAAGTACAACCAGAATGGTCTTTAGAAACGAGGATAGTGAGACTTTGTCTTGTGTACTTTGGACCTGCTATCAGGAGGGTTCATTCTCTGGAGAAGGGCATCATGCTTGGTAAAGTAGAAGGCCAGCAAAAAAGAGGAAAACCCTCAATGAGATGGATTGACACAGTGGCTGCAACAAAGGGCTCAAACATAGCAACGATTGTGAGGATGGTGCAGGACCCAGAAGTTTTTCATTCTGTTGTACACAGGGTCACTATGAGCCTGAACTGACTTGAGAGCACCTAACAACAACAATGATGGGAGATAAAACCAGTCTTTGATGTTCCTTTTTGCCGTTATAAACAAAGTGTACTTCTTTGGTAGGATATGGACAGCTATATAAGGAATTTTACCAACTAATAGTATCATCACATTTGCATTTTGCCTTTTCATACTGTCTGGAATGCAAAAGATGAATGCATTTTAAAGGGGTAAAACCAAACACAGGAAGAATAATACAGTATTTCAATAGTCGTAGCGATAGATGATACAGGTTTGGATTAGTACAGAAGGGATATAGGAAATTGGTATTAAAGGGGAAAAAAATCAAGGAACATTTAGGGCATTAAATAGACAATAATTGGAATTATTTATACATTTGAGGATGATTGCTGTGGTAAGGGAAAAGCTCTGGTGGTGCAGTGGTTAAAGTGCTTGGCTGGTAACCGAAGACTTGACGGTTCGAATCTACCAGCTGCTCCAAGGGAGAAATTTGTGCAGTCTGCTTTTGTAAAGATTTACAGCCTTGGAAACCCTATGGTCAGTTCTACTCTGTCCTATAGGGTGGCTGTGAGTCTAAATCGGCTCGACCGCAATAGGTTTGGTGGTCTTGGTTGTGGTAAGTAGCATTTAAGGAAGCATGACTCCCTCAAACTCCAGCCTTGTAAACTCCGGTGACTGGATACATGATAGAAGCTTTAACAGTGCCTCCTGTGTTTGTGGATACAGTAGGAATAGGTGATTCTTTTCAGGTGTGTTTATGGGATAGGTGTGTGAATATGAAGACGTATTTGTAAAGCATCCAACTGTACATATCAAGAAACAATGAACATAACCATAATAATTACAACAATGAAAACTGTGTTTATTTAAGGAGAATGTGCAGAAGGGGAGGGGCAGAGTCAGGAGCTATCTCCTGAGGAGCTGCAATGCTGGGGGGGGCGGGAGAGGGAGGCAGAAGAGAGTTACTCCTTCCTTTTAAATTTGTCCTCCCTTAAACGTTTGAATACGCGTTTCTAGACAAAATAACATTGTTTTATTGGAAGAGATCTTTTCTATTTATTCCATTGAATATAATAATAACCCAGGGACATAAATAACACACCTACTAAAAATGGATTAGTTAAGCTGCTCCAGGATGATAGAAAACTTCTTCAATTGTAATACCGTTGTCGTCAGGTGTCAGCAAGTCGATTTTCGATTCATAGCGACCCCACGTGGAGTACTAGAACTGGAAAATTTGGAAACATAAAATTACTCTCATTTAATACTTGGCTAGATTCTAATTTCTTCAGAAAGTCTGAAGGCTTGAAAGGATGTAGAAAAAGATGCAAAGTATGCATAAAGTAGATAAATTAATGATCCAAATCTTGGAAATACCGGATACAAGTAAAGCTTAAAGGAATGATAATAAGGTAGCTTGAGAGAAGACAGCTGGCAGATGACCTAGTAATTTGTATTCTATATAAGAAGGGTCATTATTGTTTTAAAAAATTAATTCTTGTTGAAACGAAAGCCAAAGCAGCTGTATTTAATTATGGCAAGATAGATGTAGGTTTCATTGAAAGAAACCATTTTCACATTTGGCATAATTACCAGTAAAAAAGAATTACTGAAACCCTTTCCCTTTTTTTTTTTTCCTTCGAAGATTTAGTATAATACTGATTTCGATTAAGTTATATGCAATCTATCTTCAGAAAAAATACGGAATTTTAAGTAAATATATATATATATATACATGCATTTATATAAATTATGAAACTTGTATGATGCCTGAAAAACAGGGGGAATCACTCTCAATTATCAGTACTGCCAATATGCTTATGGACCTCGCTTGGACATCAAAACTGTGTATCTTCAGTTGCATGACGCAATTAAGGTACCGGAATCTTTGCCTCTAACTGCAGTCTGTTATCTGTAGATGCACCATACTTTTGCCATTTCTCTCACTTTTCTTTACTTGATTGTGTTGCTATTAGGAAGAGGGTCCCAGCATCTAATTTTCTTTGAACACTGATACAATGCCTAGTTCTACCAAACAGAACTTCCTTACTTTAGCAAGGAGCCCTGGTTCTGCAGCAGTGAATCATTCAGCTGCTAACTGAAAGGTTGGCAGTTAGAGCACACACAGTGACTTTGCTGGTTGAAAATCTGGAGATCTGCTTCCATAAAGGTTACAGCAAATAAAACAGTTTGGGGCAATTCTACTCTCTCACATGATGTCTCTATGGATAGGAATCTACTCAACAGCCCCTAACAACAACTTTAGTAAGAACTCTAAACTGCCAAAAAACAAAGGCCTTAAGTGAGGCTTATCTTAAGGGATTTCTGATTTCCAACCAGTAAGAAAATCCTCCCGAAGCAGGTCAGACGCAAGCCTGTAATGTGAGGGGAAAGCAAAATAAGAAAAAAAAAAAAAAATACAATTTGACATATGAGCAAATCATCTTGAAGAACATGTTCTGCCCAGTAATCAATTTTTAGTTTGGACTTCAATCGAGATGTGACAGGCCTGACTTGAAGAGTTTGAAAACATGTCTCAATTCACTCAGTACCCAGAATGCTAAAGAAACTAGCACACTCAAATACATAAAATTAATAATAGGTAATAATGTCTACTGCTATTCTATTTACACTATATCAGACACCCTGATTAGGGTGAGAGAGATAAGGAGAAAACAGCAAACTAGAAGAAGCCATTCCCAAGTAAAGCAGGTAGACATTCTGTTTGGTGTTTTGCAAAATACAATGAAGGAAACAAATCACATTCAGTAAGGATTGTTAATCACTGCATCTGAAGAGGCTTGAGTGTAGCTGGTGCATAAGTTGAAACAGACAACAGAGTTTTGAAAGAAGAAAGCTAGAATTCTAGCACACGTTAATAGAGGACAAGAACAGAATCAGAATGGGGACCCGGAAGAGTATCAGTAGAAAGAAGATGATTGTAATATAAATAATAACAGAACATGGACAGAGTGATAAAGATTCTTACCTTTAGATAGAAGGAGAATCTGGAACTTCCTATTAATATTCTGATGGTCTGACATAAATTTCATGTATTATACATATTTATGTTTAAACTATTATACTACAAAATGTGTGGATATACATAGTGTGGATATGCCCATATTGTAAGAACCTGGGTAGTGCAAATGGTTAATGTGCTTGGCTGTTAACCAAAAACTTGGAGGTTCTAACGCATCCAGAGGTGGCTTGGAGAAAAGGCTTGGTGACCCACTTCCCGTAAAACAGCCATTGAAAACCCTACTGAACACCGTTCTGCTCTGACACACGTGGGGTTGCTGTGAATCCGAGTCAACTTGACAGCAAGTGGTTATAAGAACTTTAGCAACCTCATAATCTCTTAAGTTATGTAACATTTTGTAAAGGAATTGTTATTCCAAATTTGGCCTGGGAAAGAATGTTTTAGGAAATATAATTTCTAGGTTCATTCTGGGAAGAAATTAGCTTTCTTGCCAAAATGCTTAGGACATTTCCTCATAAATACTTCTTTAATAAACTTCTTTTTTTAGCAGTCTTCGATAGCAGAAAAATTGTGGAGATAGTACAAAGAGTTTACATATACTGCACACTCAGTTTCCTCTATTATTAATACCTTACATTACTATGGTACTGTTGTTATAATTAATAAAACAATATTGATATATTATTATTAATTAAAGCCAATATTCATTCATATTTGCTTAGTTTAATCTAACACCTTTTTTTTTTTGTGTCCCAGAAACCCATTACATTAGCTTACTTGGCTGTGATGGCTTCACAAATTTTCCTTGTTTTAGATGACCTTGACTGTTTAGAGGTGTGCTGGTGAAATATTTTGATTACCAGATTGGGAATTGCCTGATGTCTTCTCATGATTAGATTGGGGTTATGCATTTTTAGAAGAAAGAACATAGAGATAAAAGGGTTTACACCTGTGGGAAGCAGCTTTATCAAACAGAGTACACTACTTATGCAGAGATTCTTTGGCCTTTAATCTTACAGACTCCACTTATTTCCAAAGTTACTTTGGTCACAACTTTTTCTTCTACTCTTTCAGTGAGGTTGTTTCATACCTTTGCAATACTGATTGCTTTGTTATAGTCTACATTCCATTTTGGAATACCCAGACCTTCTAAATGATTTTTTTTAATTATTATTATTTGAGTATATTAAAATTTGTTGGTTTCTTTTTTGTGTGTGTGTGCTGTAAAGTTCTCTGAATTTTGACAAATGCATAGTGTTCTGTATCCATCATTAAAATATCAAACAGTATAGATTCAGCAGCCTAAAATATATATATATATATATATATACTGTACTTCATCTGTTCAACCTTTCCACTTCCACTGAACACCTAGCATCCACTGATATTTTCATCATCTCTTGAATTTTGCCTTTTCCAGAATGCTATATATGTATCATGCAGTATGTAACCTTTTCAGATTGGCTTCTTTTACTTAGCAATATATGTTTAAGATTTATTAATCCATGTATTTTTGTGGCTTGATAAATAATTTATTTTTATCAGTTAATAATATTTCATTGTATTAGTATACAAAAGTTTTTTGATTTTGTTTTTTCATTTTGTTTGTTGTTTATTTAATCCATTCACCTGTTCAAGAATACTTCGGTTACTTTCAGTTTTTGGAAATTATGAATAAAGTTGCTGTGAGCATTTTCAAGCAAATTTTGTGTGGACATAAATTTTCAAGTAAGATGAGTAAATACCTAGGAACACGATTGCTAGATTGCGTGGAAAGACTACGTTTATCTTTGGAAGAAACTAGCAAACTGTCTTCCAAAGTGTCTGTACCTTTGTGCATTCTACCAGCAATGAATGAAAGTTCTTGTTATTCTGCATTGTCTTCAGAAATTGATAGTCATTTTTTCCCCTATTTGAGCCATTCTAATAGGCATGCAGTGATATTGCAATGTTTTTGTTGTGGTTGTTTTTTATTTTTAATTGGGGCCCTGGTGGCACAGTGGTTAAAAGCTTGGCAGCTAACCAAAAGATTGGTAGTTTGAATCCACCAGCTGCTCCTTGGAAACCCTATGGGGCAGTCCTACTCTGTCCTATAGGGTCACTATGAGTTAGAATCGACTCAAGGGCAGTGGGTTAATGACAAATTACACTGAGCATCTTTTCATATGCTTGTTCTCCACCCGTGTATCTCCTTTGGTGAGGTGCCTGATCAGGTCTCTGGCCCAGTTTTTAATTGGGTTATTTTTTTCAGTATTGCTGAGCTTTAAGAGTGCTTTGTATATTTTGGATATAAAATTTTTATCATATATATGTTTTGAAAATACTTTTAGCAGTGTCTTTCACAGTACAGTTTTTAATTTTAATAAAGTGCACCTTAAAAAGTTTTTCTTTCATGGATTATGCTTTTGGTGTTGTAACTAAAACTTTATCACCAAATCCAAGTCACGTACATGTTTTTCCTATGTTTTATTCTAGAAGTTTTAAAGATTTTTGTTTTACTTTTAGGTTTATGATCCATTTTGAGTTAATTATTCTGAGAGGTATACGATCTGTACTTAGGTTCTTTTCTTAATTTTTTTTTTTATATAGACCCTCAGTAATTCCAGTACCATTTACTGAAAAGACTATTCTTTCTCTATTCAATTGCCTTTACTATTTTATCAATGATAAGTTGACTATTTGTAGAGATCTATATCTGGACCCTCTATTCTTTTCCATTGAACTACATGTATGTTGTTTTGCCAAGAGCACACAGTTTTTATTACTGGTCCTTATATAAGTCTTGAGTAATGTCAGTCATCCAACTTTGTTTTTCTTCTTTCGTGTCATATTGGCTGTTTTAGGTCTTTTACTTTTCCGTATACACTTTAGAATCAATTTGTCACTCTACAAAAAATAACATCCAGTGATTTTGATGGGAATTGTGTTAAATCTATATATCTGGTTGGGAAGAATTGACATCTAAACAATACCAAGTCAGCCAATCCTTGGACATTGAATATGTCTATATTTCTTTAGATTTTTTTGGATATTTTTCAGCTGAGTTTTGTACTTTTCTGTATACAGATCCTATACTTATTTTATTAGATTTATGTTTAAGTATTGCATTTTGGGTGCTATTTTTCTATAATCATTTTATTTTTGTTATTGTTGAGAATATACACAACAGAACATATACAAATTCAACTATTTCTACGTGTACAATTTAGTGATATTAATTATATTATTTGAGTGGTGCAATTATTCTTATCCTACTTTTTGGAGTTGTTCCTCCTCCATTTACATAAACTCACTACCCCTAAATTTCCTATCTAATCTTTTGAGTTGCTGTTGTCAATTTAATTCCATCCAGACAGATCTTTAAAAGAATACAATGCTCAAGGTAGACATTCTTTACTAGTTAAGTTAAATTATTGTTCGGTTTTAAGAAGGCTTCAAGACATATTTTGGTTTAAGGTTTAAGATTTAAATATTATCTCAGGGAAATATTTTCGGGGCTACATGCAGACTCTATGGCTCCAAAAAGTCTGTATTCCTTGAGAATGGGAAATTCTGTTCTACGTTTCTCCCTTTTGATCAGGATTCTTCAAATGGTAGCTCGGCAACATTCAGTTCTGGTCTCATGGCAAAGGGGGCAGTTGTTCATGGAGGCAATTAGCGACACATTCCATTTCCTCCTCCTATGTCTGACTCTCCTGCTTCCTCTGTTACTTCAGGTGAATAGAGACCAATTGTTGTAGGATGGCTGCTTGCAAGCTTTTAAGACCCCAGGCATTATGCAACAAACTGGGAAATAGAACAGAAGCATTAAACATGAATTAACTGCGATATCTCATAACACCATGACCCTAAACCTCCAAATCAATAAGCCAAATCCAATGAGATGTTTGGTTATACATAAGCTACCTCAGCAGCTAAATTTTTTTTTTTTTCTCATTGTGATAAATATATCTATCACACAACTTTCACCAATTCACCTTTTTACATGTATACAACTTACTGACAGCAATTACGTTGATCGGCTGTGCAATCCTTCCCTTAATCAAGGTGATTTTTCCATTACCATAAACTGAAACTCAGTACTCCATAAGCAATAACTCCCTTTTTCCTTTCCCTCCTGCCCCTGCAGCCACTAGTAAGTGCTGATCTCTATACACTTGCCTGTTCTTGTTTTTCTATATAAATGAGATCATACAATATTTGTACTTTTGTTATTGACTTATTTCACTCAGCATAATATCTTCAAGCTCCATCCATATTATACAATGTATCAAGACTTCATTTCACTTAATGATTGAGTAGTATTCCATTGTATGTATGTACCACATTTTGTTTCTCCATTCATCCACTGATGGGCATTCAAAATGGATTAAGGACCTAAATGTGAAAACCAAAACCATAAATTTTTAAAAGAAAATGCAGGACAAATACTGTTGCTTCTAACAATGGATTATCTAACTTAATAAAGGCACAAACAATAAAAGGCAAAGTAAATAAATGGAATCTTATAAAAATTAAAAACTTTTGTTCATCAAAAGACTGCCAAAAAAGAGAAAAGATAAGCTACTGATTTGGGAGAATATATTTAGAAACCATATGCCTAATAAGAATCTAATAACCAAAATATACATAAAACTTGGGCAACTTCACAATAAAAAAAAACAAAAAACAAATAACCCAATCATAAAATGGGCCAAAGACTTGAATAAGCATTTCACCAAAGAGGACATTTAAATGGTCACCAAATACATGAGAGTCATTAGCCACAAGAGAGACACAAATTAAAATCACAATGAGATACCATTTCACTTCCACTGGAATGGCTGAGGTTAGAAAGAAAGAAATAAATAACAAATGTTGGTGAGGTTGTGGGGAAATTGCAACCCTTATCCATTGTTGATGGAGCCCTGGTGGCACAGTGGTTAAGCGATACGGCTGTTAACTAAAAGGTCAGCAGTTGGAATCCACTAGCAGCTCCTTGGAGACCCTATGGGGCAGTTCTGCTGCCCCCTATAGGGTCGCTATGGGTTGGAAATGACTCAGTGGCAATGTATTACCTTTTGTTGACAGGAATGCAAAATGGTACAGTCATTGTGAAAAACAATGTGGCAATTCCACAAAAAACTAAAAATAGAAGTACCATGTGATCCAGAAGTTCCACTTCTAGGTGTATACCCAAAAGACTTGAAAGAAGAAACTCAAACATATATTTGTACACCAATATTCATTACAGCAGTATTGAAATCGCCAAGAGGTAGACAATGGAGTACTACATGGTTTTACTACAAATGCTCAGTCTAAAATCAGCTAAGTCTTACAAATCACCGCATAATACTTCTCATTTTACTTTTTAGTTTTCTTTCCCATTTGCCGCAGTAATTGTGTCAACATTTGAAATATATTCTCAAATGCCTTACTTTATGGTATATTCTCAAAAGTCTTACCTATGCTCATCTTCAACATTTATTCACAGAAACAAAATTGTTAGTTTAAAACTCTTAAATTTTAACCTATAACTTAGTATGTATGCATAATCATTACTTTATTCCACATCTTAAAGACAGAGAAGTGTCTCCTTCTGTAAGAGATTAATCCTATCACCTCAACTTGAGAACTCATCCTCTCTTATTCATTCAAATGCTTTCTCAAACCATTTTCTGGGGGCATTTTATATTTTGTTTTTACCTTCGATCTGTACACACCACTAAGTTCTTTCAATCTTAAGCAATCTGCCCTGTAATGTGAATTCAATCTTTTGCCTTTCTTTCACTACTACATTTCTTGGAAAAGGAATTCCATATAAAAGACTTTTCCACATTGTATGCATTTCTTAATCCAAGCAATCTGGCCACATTGTGTAAACTACCTCTGCTAAAGTCACTGATGAGTTATTGTTTCCCTCAAATAATGCACACTGTAGACTAAATCTATTTCTTGGTCTCTATTTTATGAAATACTCTCTTCCTCATTCAGAGAAAACCAGTCTTTTCTGGGCCATTTACCTTTGCTGCACGCTTGTTGATGGCCACAGAAGGGATCCCCTTTGGCAACCTTCCTTTTTAAACCTGGTCTTCTCTCAATAATCTCTGTCTTGGACAGTACTAATAGTGCCTAATGAGACACAAACGTGAGAATAATACCAGACTCGTTCTTTTCCTCTCTTTCCCATCAGACATGTTTAGTTACAAATTGAAGGTATTTAAAATTCATCTATTTCTCAACTCCACTGCAATTATCTTCTTCATGCCATCATAGTTATTTTTCTACAAGACACTTAATAAAGCCTCTTAAATAATTTTACATATATATATATATGCCCTTATTATATTCCATATATTACTCACAAAGTAATCTTTCCAACATGCACGTACAACACACCTTTGCTTTGCTTGTTTGTTTTTATTTTTTCTCAAACTTCTTAACATGTTCTTTTGCCTAAGTTACCTTCCAAATTCATCTTTTACTAGCCATGTGAGCTTGGACAAGTAACAAACTTTCGAAAGCTATTCTGTCATGGTAAAATATGGTTAATGGTGTTACCTATATCAGGAGGTCTTTATGAAGAATAAGCATGATATTGTAGAAGAAGCTCTTAGCACAATGTCTGGTAATTATTAAGTATTAAATTCATTTTAGGGATACTTCTGAATATTTATGAGATTCTTGTTTTCTTCTTCCAACTCCCACTACCATAGATTAGTATCTAAATTCTAATAGCAAGTTACTTCTATTTTGTCACATATACTCTATTGTCTTATTCTCCTATGTCCAATGATAGTTATTACATGACATTTTTACATGACTGATTCCTAATCATCCTTAAAATGGTCACTAAACCTGCCCTTCTCATCCCTTTCAATAATGTTGACTGCTTTATTCTTTGACTGTAGTACTCAGCATAGTTAGATCTCTATCTCTGTCTAGTAAGGGGTGCTGGTGGCACAGTGGTTAAGAGCTTGGTTGCTAACCAAAAGTGGGAAGTTCAAATTCACCTGCTGCTCCTTGAAGACGCACTGGGGGCAGCTCTACTCTGTCCTCTAGGGTCACTATGAGTCGGAATCCACTCAGAGGCAGCAAGTTTTTTTTAATTTTATTTCTAACTTTTTTTTTTTTTTTGCACATGGCTACCATGTTCTCCTGTAAATTACTGCACTAAACAAACTCAGAAAGAAACACTGATGTACAGATCAATATGATTGGAACTTTCCATAATTGTGTACAATATTGTCAGCTGTTCATAACAGCTCTGATTGAAACATTTTTTTTCTAATTCCAACTATGTTTCACAAAGAAAACTGGAATAAGTCAATGACAAAAAAGAATAAATGAAAAGAGAAAGAAAAAAGTGAATGAAAAGGCTGCAGAGTTTATTATTATTATTAATTATAATTTTATGATTTTCATTAAAATAAATCATAATTTATAAAATCAGGAATAATAATGTTGGTTCTCACTCAGCTAAGATCTCTCTCCCAACAGTACCAATAATTTTGGTATTTCTCTCCAGTAAT
The DNA here is from genome assembly GCF_000243295.1 of Trichechus manatus latirostris. Lineage (NCBI taxonomy): Eukaryota > Metazoa > Chordata > Mammalia > Sirenia > Trichechidae > Trichechus > Trichechus manatus. The sequence continues at coordinate 16,120,022 of NW_004443949.1, read as the reverse complement.
TTCTAAATATACTATTAAAATCAATATGTTACGATCTCTATTCCCATCTGACCCCTCCACCCAGACTATATAGACATCCCTCATAGATAGATTGGGAATCTAAAATTAGTTGACCACCTATTATGTTCTTTAATTTATGCAAAGAAAAATTTTAAAAGCTACATTTCATAAATCATTGCAGATGCCAGTGTGGAGGCAAATATTTGAATATATTTTACATGAAAGAAATAATTTTATGTAAATGTCTCAGGTAAGCATATTTCCCAGAAGCGATCTGAATGAAAGCCCAGCTGTTTCCACAACAACATACTAACAAACACCTTTTCATCCTCCACACAGATATCAAGGCTCACAATTACACTGTTCGACTGTGTGTATATGCATATATATACAAATTATAAATGAAACCAATGTTAGGTGGATTTTTTAGTCTTTGATTTCTATGAAAGCCAAGTACGATAGATTGTAAGTACCCATATATTTTTTTATGGGAGCTACTAAACAAGTGTTCTGGATTGAATTGTTTCCCCAAAAAATATATGTTGAAGTTCCAACCTCTGTACCTGTGACTGTGACCTTGTTCGAGGAAATAGATTCTTTTTTGAAGATATTATCAATTAAGGCATTCCAGAGTAGGGTGGGTTCTAGTCTTAAACGTTCTGAATGGTGTCTTATAAAATGGGAGAACAGACATGAAGAGAGAGACTGGGGCTACCAAAAGATGAAAGAGACAAGGAATGATCTTCCTCTAAAGAAGATAGGGAGATAGATTATAGACCTGCTGATGCCCTGAGTTTGGACATCAAGCTCCCAGAACTGAGAGACAATAAATTTCTGTTTTTTAAGGCCATTTTCACACTTTGTGGTGTTTTGTTAAAGCAGCCCTAAGAAACTAAAACAACATGTTATATCAGCATTAAGTAGAATATTGTCAAAACTACCTGTAATCATTACCTCAGAATCCATGACCCAACACTAACCTATACAGAATAGATTATAAATTAAAATTAATGTGATAAGTCACAGACCTATAAGATAACAGCTTTGTATTTTTTTTTTTCTTTCTCTTCCTCATGGTGAATGAAATAAAAATGGTCTTTTTCATTTCAACTAACTATAGAGAGGCACTAATAAAACTATCTTCAGAAGAAACCTGATATTTGTTGGCCTGCAAAATGTCACAACCATATCTTAGTGCGCTGGAGGCATCTGGAGAGAGTTTGTGTTATGCTCCTAAAAGTTTAGCTGGAGGCATAGATCAACATAAAGTCTACAGCTTGTTTCTTCATTGGAAAATTTTGAATTAGGAGATTGGATGCAGCAACTAGGGACATCAAGATGACTAGAGTGTTTAACAGAGGGACAGATTTTACTGCCCCCCATGTAACTTAACAAAAGTGCCTATGTATCATGTGGTCAGGTTCAACGAGTCCTGATGTTGTATCAGCCCAAAGACTGTTCTTTGGGAGCAAGGAACCCTTAGTTTACGAATGTATCAGAGGAAGAAGATTTTTTTGGTGCCCAGTCATAAGACAGTCTTTGGATAGAGTTTAACCCACTTAAGATGCTGTAATGTGCAGAAGCTCCACTAAAAGGATCTTTGTACCTTGCAAGAAAGCCAGCAACTGGATCCTAGAACACAGAAAACACTGACAGACTACTAGACTTCTCCATGTGTTGGACAAGACAGTAAAAGGACATTGTATATCCTTATCCCTCCATGATGGAAATTCAAAAAGCTTGAGGTAGTCCTGGAAGTAATTGTGGGAAGAAGTTGTTAGTGGGTATGTGACTGATTATTTGGGTTAGACTTGGTTGGACAGACATTTAATGCCTGTAATAAATGAGAAAATCATGGCATTATACCTAAATGTCATTAAGGGGTGGGAAGGAAGTGAATAGAGAAACATTTTTATTTCTTCGTTATATCTCATAAAATTCAGCCAATTCAATAAAAGTACTTCATATAATAACAATAATAGTAAATAATATTTATTAATCACTCACTATGTGCCAAGACACGTCTAAGCATTTCACGTCTCAACTCTTTTGATTCACACAGGAAATTTTTGAGGTTGATATTCTTTGGGATAGGGATTACAATGCCCATTTTATCTTATACATGTTTGAATTATTACGTTTATTGTTATTTATAAGATTCTCAATCTTTTAACTGCTCCACTGGCTTCCATATACAAGTCTGTGTGGTGCAAAGATGATAACATCACAGAACCTAAAGAACTGTGGTCAGGACCCAAGCTTGAGAACTAAGTAGATCACCTAAACTCTATAAACCCATGTCCTCATTTGATAATGGCATTATTATTACTAGCAAGACTATCTATCACACATCTTCCTTTTCTTTTTACGTTGTTAAAAAAAAAACCTAATAAAATAAAAATATAATTTTTAAACAAAAAGTCACAAAAATTTTTACTTTGTCACTTTTTACTATTGTGACAAGGACTCATTTCTCCACAAGGTGAAATTGTCTTCTATTCGTGAAGATATTTTCTGTTCTGTATTTAATTTTTATTGTATTTTCCTTAATACGCTCACAAATTTAACAGATTAATATGAGCATAGTCTGAAATAAAGTTTTAAAGCTAAGGTTATATATTCCAGACAATTTAATTTGAGAATATCTTATTTGCTTCAGCTCTAAAACATTTTTTTAGGTCTTTCAAATTATGTTTGACATATTTCTTTTATTCTGCACTCTGTATTTTCAATTAAATATGATATTCTGTTTTAACAAATGGTGCTGGAAAAACTGGGTGTCCATCAGCAAAAAAATGAAATAGGACCCATACCTCACACCATACACAAAAACTAATTCAAAATGGATTAAATGCCTAAATATAAAGCCCAAAACTATAAAGATCATAGAAAAAAATATAGGATCAATGCTAGAGGCCTTAATACATGGTATTAACAAGATACAAACCATAACTAACAACACAGAAACTCCAGAAGATAAGCTAGATAACTGGAATCTTCTAAAAATTAAACACTTACGGTCATCAAAAGACTTGATCAAAAGAGTAAAAAGAGAGCCTACAGACTGGGAAAAAAGTTTTGGCTATTACAAATTCGACAAAGGTCTAGTCTCTAAAATCTACTGGAAATTTCAACACCTCTACAACAAAAAGACAAATGATCCAATTTAAAAATGGGCAAAGGAAATGAATAAACACTTTACCAAAGAAGACATTCCAGCAGCTAACAAACACATGAGGAGATGCTGGAGATCACTAGCCATTAGAGAAATGCAAATCAAAACCACAGTGAGATACCATCTCACCCCAGTATTACTGGCACTAATAAAAAAAAAAAAACTGGAAATAACAAATTTTGGAGAGGCTGTGGGGAGACTGGAACTCTTAGGCACTGCTGGTGGGAATGCAAAATGGTACAACCATTTTGGAAAATGAAAAGATGCTTCCTTAGAAAGCTAGAGATAGAAATACCATATGATCCAGCATCCCACTCCTAGAACTATATCCTAGAGAAATAAGAACCATCACACAAATAGGCATACACACACTCATGTTCATAGCAGCATTGTTCACAATAGCAAAAAGATGGAAACAACCTAGATGCCCATCAACAGATGAACAGATAACAAACCATGATATACACATACTCACAATGGAGTAGTGCGCACAATAAAATGATAAAGGACAATGATGAATCTGCAAAGCATCTGATAACATGGATGAATCTGGAGGGCATTATGCTGAGTGAAACAAGTCAGTCACAAAAGGACAAATATTGCATGAGACCACACTATAAAAATTCATGAAAAGTTTTACACACAAAAAGAAACAATCTTTGATGGATAGGAGGAAGGAGAGGGGTGGGAATGGAAAAACACTAAATAGACAATAAATAAGTGGTAACTCTGGTGAAAGGGAAGACAGTACACAATACTGGGGAAGATAGCACAACTTGTACAAGGAAAGGTCATGGAAGCTCCATAGACACTTCCAGACTCCCTGAGGGACTGAATTGCTGGGCAGAGGGCTGTGGGGACCATGGTTTCGGGGAACATCTAGCTCAATTAGTGTAGCATAGTTTAAAAAGAAAATTTTCTACATTGTACCTTGGCGAGTAAAAGCCTGTGAGCAGCCATCTAAGATACTCCACTAATCTCACCCCTTCGAGAGCAAGAGAGAATGAAGAAAACAAGATACAAGGGAAAGATTAGTCCGAAGGACTGATGGACCACAACTACCACGACCTCTACCAGGCTGAGTCCAGTACAACTAGATGGTGCCCAGCTACCACCACTGACTGTTCTGACAGGGATCACAACAGAGGGTCCCTAACAGAGCTGGAGAAAAATGTAGAACAAAATTCCTACTCATAAAAAAAAGACCAGACTTACTAGCCTGACAGATAACAGATAAACCCCAAGAGCATGACCCTTCTAACACCATTTTAGCTCAGTAATGAAGTCTTTCAGCCAAAGATTAGACAGGCCCATAAAACAAAATGAGGCTAAAGCATCATACCAGCCCAGGCGCAAGGACTAGAAGTCAGGAGGGGACAGGAAAGTTGGTAATAGGGAACCGAAGGTTGAGAATGGAGGGTGTTGACACGTTGTGGGATTGTTAACCAATGACATAAAACAATATGTGTACTAACTATTTAATGAGAAGCTAGTTTGTTCTGTAAACTTTCATCTAAAGTACAATAAAAAAATACGATATCCTGGATTTGCTAGGTAGGTAAAATATGACTGGTAATAAATGGACAAAGGAGAAGACAGATAAGTTGCCAATATATTGTTTTTTTCTGTAGAGAAGATTAAGAAAGTATTAACTTTTACTGTTAAAGAGAGGCTCACATAATCTTGACACTGTAATAACCGTCGTTGGGAGTTTATCATAAATATTAATTCATTAGTAATTGAAAGAAGTACTGCTTATCTATATTAATATTTGCTAAGAGATAATTAAATTGTAAATCCTAATTTTATTCAAATACTAGTTGATCAAAAAAGGGAGGATATTCATCATTGATGGAATGTTATCTCTCTGTTAAACAAAACAAAAAATAAAGGAAAAGAAAGAAAATATAAAGAATCATCTATCGTTAAAAATAACAATGAAATTGTAATTTTTATGGTGAAACTTCGATTTCTCTTTAGACTGGCTACTTTTAACAATAATAATAAAATCTTATTATTTCTTTTTTAAAATTTTATTGTGGTTTAGGTGAAAGTTTACAGCACAAATTAGTTTCTCATTCAAAAATTTATACACAAATTGTTTTGTGACATTGGTTGCAATCCCCACAATGTGTCAGCACTGTCCCCTTTTCCACCTCCGATTCCCTGTGTCCGTTTGTCCAGTTTTCCTGTCCCTTCCTGTCTTTTCATCTTTCTTTTGGGCATGTGTTGCCCATTTGGTGTCTTACACTGTTTAAACTAAGAAGCACTTTCCTCACTTGTGTTATTGTTTCTTTTGTAGGCCTGTCTAATTTTTGGCTGAAAGGTGGACTTGGGAGTGGCCTCACTTCTGAGTTAGCAGGATGTCTGAGGGCCATAGTCTCTGAGATTCCTCCAGTCTCTGTACGAGCAGTAAGTTTGGTCTTTCTTTGTGAATTTGAATTTTGTTCTACGTTTTTCTCCCACTCTGTCTGTGACCCTCTATTGTGGTCCCTGTCAAAGTGTTCAGTGGTGGTAGCCAGGCACCATCTAGTTCTTCTGGGCTCAGGCTAGTGCAAGCTGTGGTTCATGTGGTTCACTAGTCCTTTGGACTAATATTTTCCTTGTGTCTTTGGTTTTCTTCATTCTTCTTTGCTCTGGATGGGATGTCCTTTGCCCATTTTTTAATTGGATTGTCTTTTTGATGTTGAGATGTTGAAGAATATTATAGAGATTAGACCTTTGTCAGATTTTTTTTACAAAAATTGTTTTTCTAGTCTGTAGGTTCTCTGTTTACTCTTTAGGTAGTCTCTTGATAAGTGTTTAAGTGTTTAATTTTTAAGAGTTCCTAGTTATCTAGTTTATCTTCTGGCATTTGTGCATTGTTAGTTATGCTTTGTATTGTATTTATGTCATGTATTAGGGCCCTTAGCGTTGTCCCTATTTTTTCTTCCATAATCTTTATCATTTTAGGTTTTATATTTAGATCTTTGATACATTTTTTAATTCTTGTGTACAGTGTGAAGTACAGATGGACATCCAGTTTTGCCAGTACCATTTGTGAAAAAGACTATCTTTTCCCCTTTGAATGGATTTTGGACCGTTGTCAAAGATCAGCTCACCATAGGTGGAGAGATTTACATCTGGGTTCTTGATTCTGTTCCATTGGTCTATGTGAAACTTTGTTCTTATCTTTTTATTATGGAAGTTTCAAAAATACATCAAAGGGAAGAAATGACTGCAGTGAACACCATGTCAATATTACCTTGCTAAAACAACTATCAATATATTGCAGTTTTGTTTCCACTATCCTTGTTAAAGCTTTTTGCTGGAGAGTTTTTAAGCCAGTAGCATGCCAATAATTTCAACATGTCAGTGTTTATCTGCAATGCAATAGACAGAGTCTTTTTTTGCATAATCATGGTAAGACTATCACAACTAACACAATTAACATTTAAAGCTTAATTTCATCTAATACCAGACTGTGTTCAATGTGCCCATTTTTCACAAAAATTCAGTTTTATTGTGTTGCAAAACTCACTTTAAAAGTCTGTATTTTAATATGTACATAATTATCTATTTTATTACCCAATTGGTACATACCAGCTAAAATACATTGGAAGGACTCTGTTAATATTCCTAGTAATAAAGCTATGTTTTAAAATTTATTTTCATTCTCACAATAAGTAACACTCCACACACATTTCGGATTATTGGGAAAACAATACAATAGAAAATTTTAATATAATAACAAGCATGATGTGTACTTAAAGATATGTGGTTATTCAAAATAGACAAGAAACAACTTTTCTGTGGAAATTTTTATTCTTAATATTATTATTGTTGTTTATTGTGGAATTAAAAGAAAAAAGCAAGCAAATTCACTTTGAGTTTCAATGACTTTGAGAAAAACTTTTTTGAAAGTTAGTGAAGGTAGAGAAGTTAGAGAAGTGCTCATTAGAATTTTCATTATTAATTACATCATTGAATAATACCTTTATATTTTTGCCCCATGCCCTGAAGAATAAAGGAAAAAAAAACTTTAAATAAATTAGTGATTTATGAAATCACAACCATAAACTCAGTATTAAGGAAAGAAAAAAGCATAAACAGGAGGCATAACGCCTTACCAAGGCAAAAACTGATGATCTGGACATTCTAACCCCGGGTCTTGTGTACAACATTATGACCTTGAATGTTGGGAGATAGCAATATTTTTATTTATTTTTATTTATTTTTATTTTTTGCAGAATGCAGAAGTTCCTGTTAACCTAAATCACTGAGATGCTGGGACTAGTGAAGACACGGTTCATATGAAATATAAGGAAATAATTAGTTTGGGGAAGTTGAATTTTACTTTTCCTAATGATATGGGTTGTTTCATCACTTAGCCATGCAGTTTTTGACATAGAAAGAAAAGAGAACATAGACTTTTCAAAACACTTGGACCTAACAGGAAGTCTTTCTTCTCAGCACACTCTAATAAATTTTATACATATTTCAAAAAGGAAATCTTTTTTTTTTTGAAGTTTTTCTTTTCAATGCGAAGCGTTCTTTTCTTTACATCTTTGCTAACTTTAGACATTAAACTGATTAGGACATTTTAGTGATGAATAGTGTAAAATCAAATCAGGTCTTTTTATTTTCCTACCTCTATGCCACATGTAATGAAAAAAAAAAATACATGCTTTTAAAGATAGATGTGAAGACTTTCTTCTCCTAGATCTATATTCTCTTATCTAATCTTGGCAGTTTTTGTGACAATTTGTTTCTTCACAGAACAAATCATGCTTATGTATGTGTTTTCTCGTCAGTACCAAATCTCCACACAGGCAGTTCCATGATCTAGACTTAGAATGAAGGAACGTATCAGAGGGCTCTTGGGTCCAAGCACAGTTTTACAATTTTACTTTACCAATTATATATGTGTGTGAGTGTACTTTTTGTTTAAATTTTGCAAATGGTTAAAATTTTAAAATGAGGAGGTTGATTGGTTGAGATCCTTAAAGAATTAGTACTTTGAATTTATTTATTTGGTTTTGTAGAGCTTCATGCTTTTAGTAATTTATAGGTGTGTGTGTGTATATACACTTTTTTTTTTTTCAGAGCATTTCACCTGCTTAGAAGAACAACAACAGCACCAGCTACACAAAAAACCCACTGACATTGAGTTGATTCTCATAGTAACCCTATAGAACAGAGTAGAACTGCCCCATAGGGTTTCCGAGGCTGAAATCATAATGTTAAGCAGACTGTCCCATCTTTCTCCTGTGGAGCAGCTGGTAGCCTAGCACTTAACCACTGTCTCACCAAGGCTCCTTCCAGCAACTACAACAACTGATGTCTCTACATAAGGCTCTACCATATGAGTACTGGAAGAACCTGGCATTCATTACTGTTCCTCTGTGCACTTCTGTTCTTCTGTTTTTCCTCATGTAATGCACAAGTGACAGAGTGAGGTAATAAAATTCTCTGGTTACTCATTATTCTGGGTATTGTCAGTATGAGTTTATCCTCATTTAATTCAGGATAGTAGATATTTCTGCTTCCCAAGCTCCTAAACCTTCAAAACTTGGATGGCACATCTTCTGGGTAGTCTTTTTTTCTGACAGCTGTACAACAAAACTGTCACGTAAGGATTTCAGTAGCCTCTCTTCTGACATCCTGTCAAAGTGCAAAGTCCTTTTCCATGCTAAGGTTCTTCAAGATCTTTTATCATCAGCTTTATCTGTCTCCACTATCCACTTGCGTATCAAGTTTCAGTGGTGTGAAGGCAGTATGATTTAATGGATAAGAGCACAGAATCTGAAGGTAAATTGCTTGTATTCAAATCTCATTTCACGTATTTATTAACTTTGTGAACTTGGGCAAGTTATTTAACTTCTCTGTTTCTCATTTTCCTCATTTGTAAAAAAAGGTGGATTAATGGTAGCCTGCATGAAGGGTGGTTTTGTCTGTGTGGGTCCTGTACTCCTGATGTTCTGTAGTCACTTCTGTAAACCACCCATTGGGCTATAATCTTACGAATTGCAGAGACTATGTCTTGAGAGTCTTTGATACCATACTGCCTAAAAGGTTTTGAGCACGTGGAATATCCTCAATATGTATTTTGTGTTTAAATAACTCTCTGAAAAGAAGGATTATGCTCTGCCAATGAGTACTGGAGATTTTTGTATTACAGTCTGTTACCAGTTTTTTAATTTCTGAGTTTTTACTTCCTAACAGTGTTATTCAGTACTGGATTTGTATGCATCTAACATCAATATGTGTTTCTGAAGTGACCCTGAATAATTATGATGATAATTCTAAGGATCTAAAAAAAGTTGGAAGATACTATTACAAAGAACTATTTCAGGAGGCTCCTCCCTCCAAATCTCACCTAAGATATAAATTAAGAAAATACTCACTTGAGAGCAAATGTTCCATCTAGGGTCATCTCCTCTGTACTTATTTCTGTCAGAGAATACTAAGGCTGTGACCCCCTTCAGAGCCTTCCACACAGTTTGATTGGCACACTACAGGATTGGACACAAGGGACCTGTGGCTTCTCCCCGTCACTCTGAGAATGACCTTATCTGTAATAACTTTTTCTTGGTGGGAGAATGTCGTGAGTGTGCCACAAACTCAGCAGTTAATCACATTTATGATTTTACAAATACAAATGAAACAGAACATTTCCATTTTGAGCAACCTAGCAGAACATTTACAGGCATCTACGGAATGCACTAAAGCTTCACACTGCACACGTGTCCCGAGATTAACTTGCTAACTAAAAATATTTCAGTAATTAAGGAATGCAAATAACAGATAAGAATGTGTTTGGTGCTTCAACACTATAGAGACTCAGCATTGTAGGGCATCCAGGAAATATACCAATTATTACTAAACATTTTGTTCTATCAAATCCCAGATCCCTTATCCTTGCTTTACATTCTTCATTGCCTTTTTCCTGGATACTTTCCTCACTCGACACAAGGAAAAGAAAGAACTCACTGGCAGACATTCAGCCCTCTATAATGTGTGGCCAGCACATAACACATCTGTGCAGGGGAAATCACAACACAACATAGATGACGGAGCAGCATTGCCTCTCGGAGGGAAGTAGGGCTTTCATTTCTCTACAGCAGTCGGTTCAACATAAACCACCTCTGCATTCTAAGCTAAAGATGCATGCCATCATCCCCTTTCATAGTATTACTTAAAGAGCTAAATAGTATTTTTCATACTTTCCCAACTAGAATAATGGCAAAGTCTTCCCAATTTTCTTTGCCTTTATAAGGACTTGACCTAACTTAGTGGCCATTATTTCTCTCCCTTCTTTTTAAATAAAATTTGAAATGATCTCTATTTGAAATATAATATAAATTTAAGAAAAGTTATAAGCATTTATAGGTATTACAAGTATACAGGTAATTAAATGTAATATAAAGATTTCTTATTTTAATGTGATAATAAATTACATACCTCTGAAAGTTCAGATGTTGAACTGACTCTATTGTGATTTTAGATCTTCAGTCAAGTCCTAAATATAATGTTAAATATCTTGCAAGACATAGTCCTTTTGCTCGTCATAGCAGCAACAATTTTGCAGAATGTTCTTACACACATATAAAGCTTTTTCTTTTTTAACTTTTCTTATACATAATAAAGCCTATTTAGAATTATTGACCATTTAGATGAACTTTTCTACCTTTTAAAAAATTGAATTTCTGAAAAAAGTGACACTGGATAGGATTAAAATGCATTTTTAAAAAAATTTTATTCTTTGAAATGCTACATGCAAACATTGAGAAAAATCTCAAAGACATTAAGTGAAAGAAGTCAGGGAGAAAAGTGTAATAGCAGATATTACAATGACAAGTGATACTCTGAAAAGAATTTCCTAACATGTTTTTGAAGGCTAGTAAGGTCACCAAACTCATATATGATAAGCCAGTTTATCAGAATCTTTAGAGAAGAAAAATAAATCACATATCATTTTGTTAGTCTTATTACTTACAGTATATTTAAAGTTCATATTAAGCTTGAAGTTTGAATTTGGGGAAACTGGAGAAATGCCAGTTGTTATTGAGTTGATTCTGACTCATGGCAAGCTTCCTGTTTGGCACAGTACAACAGTGCTCCATAGGTTTTTTTTAATGACTGATATTTCAGAAGTTGATAGCTAGGCCTTTCTTCCAAGGCACCTCTGGAGGGACTCAAACCTCCAACCTTTTGGTTAACAGCCAAGTGCATATTATGGTTTGCACAACCTAGTACTCCAGAGAAATGCTAGATTGGCATAATTGTATATGAGAGTAATTTTTTTTTTTTTAATGAAAGTTTCTTGGGTATCACTTTAATCTATTTTCCAAGGCAATAACTACCAAACTTTCATATTTGCTTTCTTCCCAAAATAGGTAAACATTTAAAATGCAACATAAAATAAAACATGGTTTAAAGGAACCCCGATTTCTTGTGTAATCATATTTGTAAGAGATAGCCCATTTTCATTCAGGTCTTGAGTAAAATTATTTAGTGGAGACCCATTTTTCAGAATTATTTAGGACTTTCTTTTCATTTTCTTTATAATTTCTTCTCTGCTTACCTTCTCTTCCACACCAGGTCCCAGTGTAACACCTAGTTTTAGTTCAAGATTCTTGCCCAAGTCTAATATTGCTATAATAAAATACCATATTTTACACAAATAATGCACATCTTCTGCGTTAGTTTGCTGACCACAAAACCTATGTGATATTTTCATAAGCACATTACGCTAATTATTTTTACAGCAACATCTGGAAAAGGACTGGCATTATGACACTTGTGAGGGTGCTTCCTAGGGGAGGGCGCAGCTGGCAAACCAATGCAGAAGGTGTGTCTTATTTGCGTAAAAGTACAGTATTTAAAAAGTGCTTTTTTATTTCCTGAGAATTGCTGGTGACAAAGAAATATTAAACTTCAATTCTAAAGAATTGGCTCAATAATTGGAGCCTCACAGAGCTTACTTCTGATCTTCTGAAAGGGAGATGTATTGCATGATGTATAATTTCACGTTCACCTTCTTTCTACTCAACGAGACTCATGGAGAGAGAGAGGGTGTGTGTTTTGGATTTGCTGCATAATATTTAGTCATACTTTATACCAGCCATTGGAATGGTAGAAAGTCTTCCACAGAGGTTGACATGTTTTCCACACATTATGGGGACACATATGCCCTTTTTTAGGAACAAAAGAAGAGTCTATGATAGCAAAGTTGGAAGGAAATTTAGTGTAGTATCCTTGGGGAAAATATGGATGCAACTTTCATCCTACTATAGTACTCCGCATGCTTATTAGAAGAGTATTTGTTTTGTTTTGCTTTTCACTCTATGTACAGAATTACTGAACTTACTGAAAAACTACAAGTCCAGTCCTGGAGAGGAATTTGCTAATTCAGCTGGTGATGCTAAGGATCTGACCATGGTCATATATAACAGACCTACTAGGGTGAAGCCAGAGCCATGTCTTCACTGCAAACATACTGCCAGTAATGTAAGATTAGCCTGCCTTAGCCTCTGTCTTTCCTTCTCCCAACCCTGAAACTCAAAAGAGAGAGGGTTCAGAGAAATAAAAGGGCCGTTCATGTCTCTCTCTCAAGTCCATGTCCCCAAAAAAAATCTAGCTCATAAAGAAGGGGAAGAGTGTTCTAATTTGGATGTGAGGATTAGAGATTTAAAATGTCCTCAATTGAATTTTTCTAAGATAAAGCAACCAGAAATGTATGAAATCTACCAAAATGTTTATAAGTGTTATGAAAGGGAGATTCCTCAGAGCATGGCTGAAAACAGTGAATGGAAATTATAAACCATTTCATATTTCTACAAGCTCCATTTGGACTCCTTAACATACTGAGAACTCTGGGGCTGTCATAGATGGATTTTCTGAGTCAGAGGACAGTTGGTTAATTTCTAAGTTATTTCTGTGCCCTCATCCCACTTTAGGTTTATAGATTCCTCAGGCAGAACTGGTCATTAGTTTTTTGTTTGTTGTGTGTTTTTAGTCTTCCTTTCACAAGCATGGAGCCCTTACACCAGTTGCTGGCTTCATGCAATGAAGCTAGCTGTAGTCCAAAAACTCAGAAGCTCACATGCAGTACTTTTCCATTGCAGTTACCTTGAGAAAGATGAAATCATGGCCTCCATTCCCTGCCTCTGTTCCCAGAGACCAGCATGCTTGTAGCGTCAGCTCTTCTCACTGCTATGTGCTTCTCTTTCATTTCTGGTCCTCAGAGATATTCGTCTTGCCTTTTAGCTTGGCTATGTCCTTCTGCATCAAAGCACTGATTTACAAGGCCAACTTGGATCATGTTTAAAACAAAGCAAGCCAGTCTGAAATTGGACATTTCAATCAAAATCCTTTAGCCTTCTCCAGATTTTTCCAAAGTAACCTCTCACAGGCTAATGCAAAACCATTTCCCACTTCACTCTCCATTGTTTTTCTCTACTCTAAGTGCCAGAAATGAAAGCTCACTTCTCCAGCTCCCTTGCCCCTATGGGTAATGATATACTCTGGAACAGAAGTAGAAGCCTACTGCAATGTCTTGAATAGCTTTGCTTCCATGATGAAATGGGCAGACATTACTTTTACTATTTTTACGACCTTGAATGGAGACATGGAGTATGGAATACAACAGCTACAGTATTACTGTGGCTATACAATCCAATATATTAAATTTGATGTCCTGGACTTTAGAGAAGTAAACTGAAGCTTTAATAATATTCTTTAGACAGGGTACCCAAATGTCAGTCGCCTACCTCTGAACATTTTATCACATGAGGGAAAAATAAACCTTATTTTTTCAAGCACTATCCATTAGCTTTTCTGTAGCTTGCAGGTAAATTCATTTTTAACAGTGGAAATCTGTTAACAGTGAGTAGGAAGCCTTAAACAAGCACAACAGTCATAGTTTTGTATTTAGTTGCTTCCTTATTTGTTTGTTTCAGTGAATGGCTAGTTGTCTTATTGTTTGCCTGGTATAAATGAAAACAAAAAACAAACCTGTTGCCATAGAGTCAATTCCAACTCATAGCAACCCTATAGGACAGTGAAGAATTGCCTCATAGGGTTTCTGAGGATCGCTGGTGGATTTGAACTGTTGACCTTTGGGTTAGTAGCTGACCTCTTAACCACCACCCCACCAGAGCTCGACTAAGAACTGATTTATCAGTGTCTAATGTCTTTTTATCTCATAAGCCTATCTGAGCTCACACTGCCCTTGTCCGCAACGTATCTTGTTTCCTTAAGAATTTTCTGCTCTGCTCTCACTATGGACATGCAAGTTGTTCTCTGAAAAATTCTTCCATCATGCGATAACAAGTTTCCACTCTTTTCTTCTATAAGAGTAGAGGCTCATAAACTTCTAGACTTTTGGAGGCGCACTCTTCTTGCCTTTCTTCGTAGTCAGTGAAGAGGTTCTTAGATTGCCAGATCTGATTCGTTAGCACATGATTGTTTATTTGCTTGTTTCTTATGCTTAAAATGGAGCCCTGGTGGCATGGTGGTTAAGAGCTAGGCTGCTAACCAAAAAGTTGGAATCCACCAGCCGCTCCTTGAAAACCCTATGCGGCAATTTTACTCTGTCCTATAGGGTCACTATGAGTCAGAGTCCACTCGATGGCAATGTTTTTTTTTATTTATAGCTTATTTGAAGGAGTGGCATTTTAGGTATAGGTGTTGTCAGACTAAAGAACTTTCATTACTGCTGCTCTATATATTCAGCCTTTTCAACAAATAATACATAAGAAATATATTATTTGCTGTATATACAATGCATATATTTATCTAGATTTTTCCATTATGCATAAATTATCATCGTTTATTTCTGCCACTATTAAATTCCCTTAACTATATTGCATTTTTATAATGCAGTAATCTGATAGATGTGCTCTACCTTCTTTGTTCCATTTTCAGAATGTCTTGAACTGTTAAGCAGGTCTTCAAAATTTAGACATGGAATATCTCCTCCTCAATGCTTGTCTTTATAAGTTTTTTAAACCAGGAGCAAACAACATTTGTTTGTTTGTTTGTTTTAAGTGCCAAATAGTAAATATCTTAGGCTTGCTGGCCATATGGTCTCTGTTGGGAACTACTGACATTTGCTGTTATGGCATGAAAGCAGCCATACAACTAACCAGTTGCCGTTGCATCGACTTTGACTCAAGGTGTTCTCTTGTCAGCTAGAGTAGAACTGTGCTCCATAGGGTGTTCAATGACCGATTTTTTTGGAAGTAGATCTCTAGACCTTTCTTCCAAGGCATCTTTTGGTGGACTCAAACCACCAACCTTTTGGTTAGCAGCCAAGCATATTAACTATTTATACCACATGATCTTTGTTGCAACTACTCAAATCTGCAGTTGTAGCATGACAGCAGTCATAAACAATAAATGAAAAAAATGAGTGGGCTATGTTTGAATAAAACTTTAATTACCAAAACAGGCAGCTAATGGCATTACCAAGGTTGATGTCACCCAATGGGGTAAATCATGGTGTCCCCCCCCCATGCTAATTCCTACAATATTGTAGCTAAAACACCAGAATACTTGACAAAACAAAAAGCAGAGAAAATAAAAACACCAGCTGAGACAAAAACAATAGCACATGCAGAAGAAACTACAGGGTTTAAAGCATCATTATAATTAGGTGATAACAACAGCTCTGACCAGAGTGCATTAGAAGGTTTAAAAAGTAAATTAGCGTGGAGTTTTAGCCTTGTGGGTATATTAATACATGTAAGCTAGGTTTATGAAAAACAAAATTTTGTCGTTATAACTAACTTTAGGGATGTTTTTATAAAAAATAATAAATTTCTACAGAAACAATGCACAAAAATTGTATACACAGTCATTTTGGTGTTACCCACTCTGACAGTGTCATCCAGTGCAATCCACAACCCCCACAGTCCCCCTAGTGACAACACCACAGGCAGCTGTCAGGATTTTGCCTATGGGCCATAGTTTTCTGATCTATGCTTTAAACCAGTGTTCTTCGGTCTTTAAAATGTACACATATCTAGTAGAAATCTTGTTAAAATGCAGATTTTAATTTGGTAAATCTGTGACAACACCTGAGATTATGCATTTCTAACATGCTTCTCAGTGATCCTCACACTGCTATTTCAGGGATCATACTTTGAGTAGCATATGTTTAGAGTTTACAAGGTTATTCTCTGTGTGACTAGGGGCTATACAACACAGAGACAGGACAGGGCTATACAACACAGAGACAAGACAATTGGCATATGAGACCTTGAAGCACATCCTAAAAGATGTCTTACAAGATGATTGTGCTTGCATGTACAATGAGGATAGAAAAGATGAGGATGGAACATTTTATTTTTCTCCTGGAAAACCTTAATGAAAAGACTCTTATTTTATATTAGTTATTAGCCCACAGTATCAACAATGTCAACCTTATTCTTAACTTCTTTTTATTTAGTCCTGAAAAATATGCTTTCCTTCTCTTTTCTCCCTAATCACCACTATTATCTTATGCTCTACCTAAAAATGATTTCCAAATTTAATAGAAGTGAGATACACAGGAATCAAATTGACTACATCTGTGGAAAACGACAATGGAAAAGCTCAATATCATCAGTCAGAGCAAGGCCGGGGACTGACTGCAGAATAGTCATCAAGTGATCATATGCAAGTTCAAGTAGAAACTGAGGAAAATTAGAACAAGTCCACAAGAGCCAATGTACGGCTTTGAGTATAACCCATCTGACTTTAGAGACCATCTCAAGAATAGATTTGATGTGTTGAACATTAATGACCAAAGACCAGACAACTTGTGGAATAACATCAAGGACATCATGTATAAAGAAAGCAAGAAGTCATTAAAAAGAAACAAAAGACAAAAATGGATGTCTGAAGAGACTTTTGAACTTTGAGTAACTAAAGAGAACAGAAGAAATGATGAAGTAAAAGAGCTGAACAGAAGATTTCAAAGAACATCTCAAGAAGACAAACTAAAGTATTATAATGACATGTGCAAAGACCTGAAGATAGAAAACCAAAAGGGAAGGACACGTTCAGCATTACTGAAGCTGAAAGAACTGAAGGAAAAATTCAAGTTTCGTGTTGCAATATTGAAGGATTCTGAGGGAAAAATATTAAACAACGCAGGAAGCATCAAAAGAGGATAGAAGGAATACAGAATCACTATACCAGAAAGAATTGGTTGACGTTCAACCATTACAGGAGGTAGAATATGATCAGGAACCAATGGTAGTGAAGGAAGAAGTCCAAGCTGCACTGAATGCATTGCTGAAAAACAAGGCTCCACAAATTGACAGAATATCAATTGAGATGTTTCAATCAACAGATGCAACTCTGAAAGTGCTCACTCATCTATGCCAAAAAATTTGGAAGACAGATAAATGATCAATGGACTGGAAGAGATTCATATTTGTGCCCATTACAAAAAAAGGTGATCCAAAATAATGTGGAAATTATTTCACAATATCATTAATATCACGTGCAGGTAAAATTTTGCTGAAGATCTTTCAAAAGTGGCTGCAGCAGTACATTGACAGAGAACTGTCAGAAATTTAAGCCAGATTCAGAAGAGGACATGGAACCAGGGATATCATTGCTGATGTCAGATGGATCCTGGCTGAAAGCAGAGAATACCAGAAAGATGTTTACTTGTATTTTATTGACTATGCAAAGGTGTTTGACTGTGTGGATCATAAAAAATTATGAATAACTTTGTGAAGAATGGGAATTCCAGAACACTTAATTGTGCTCATAAGGAACCTGTACATAGATAAGCGACAGTCATTTGAACAGAACAAGTGAATACTGTGTGGTTTAAAGTCAGGAAAGCTGTGTGTCAGGGTTGTATCCTTTCACCATAACTATTCAATCTGTATGCTGAGCAAATAATCTGAGAAGCTGGACTATATGAAGAAGAATGGGGCATCAGGATTGGAGGAAGACTCATTAACAACCTGTGTTACGCAGAAGACACAACCATGCTTGTGGTAAGTGAAGAGTACTTGAAGCATTTACTGATGAAGATCAAAGACCATAGCCTTCAGCATGGATTACACCTCAATATAAGGAAAACAAAAATCCTCACACCTGGACCAATAAGCAACATCATGATAAATGGAGAAAAGATTGAAGTTGTCAAGGATTTCATTTTACCTGGATCCACCATCAACACCCCCGGAAACAGCAGTCAGAAAATCAGACGACACATTGCACTGGGCAAATCTGCTGCAAAAGACCTCTTTAAAAGGGTTGAAAAGCAAAGATTTCACCTTGAAGACTAAGGTGCGCCTGACCCAAGCCATGGTGTTTTCAATTGCCTGTGAAAGCTGGATGATGACTAAGGAAGACCGAAGAAGAACTGGTGCCTTTGAATTGCGGTGCTGGTGAAGAATATTGAATATACCATGGACTGCCAAAAGAACGAACAAATCTGTCCTGGAAGAAGTACAACCAGAATTCTCCTTAGACAAAGATGGGGAGACTACATCTCACATACTTTGGACATGTTATCAGGAGGATCAGTCCCTAGAGAAAGACATCATGCTTGGTAGGGTAGAGGATCAGTAAAGGAGAGGAACACCTTCAGTGAGACAGACTGACACAGTGACTGCAACAATGGGCTCAAGCATAGCAAGGATTGTGAGGATGGCTCAGAACTGGGCAGTGTTTCATTCTGTTGTGCATAAGGTCGCTATGGGTCCAAATTGACTTGGGGGCACCTAACAACAACAGCATAGTGTTTGTAATCTTTTAAAGCAATATTTAGAGCTTTATAATATATTATTTTAAAATTTCTAATGCTATGTTATTGTAACAAAAAAAAAAGTTGTATGTTGTCCAGTTTATTAAAAAAAAAAACTCTTCTTAATTTACATATTTTGCCAGTTGAAATGTTACTGTGATCTATAATGATCAAAATAAAGTATAAAGAAATTAAATTGGAGATTATTTTTTCATACAATTTTTCCATCATTATTTTCATTTATTTGTTCTACTTTATATTTTATTGGGGTAAAATTTTGGCACATATGTAGCTCTTTTTGATTTGGAAAAATATAATTTCTAAAAGTTGAAAAAAATTAATTTTTAAAAATCTGAAATAACCAAATTAAATCAGCTATTTTAAGCTTTTGCTTAATAAAAAAAAATAAAGAAAAAATGTATTATATATCTATATCCACTGTGAGTATTGTAAATCAAAAATTTGAAACTAATATGATTTAATATTTATGTGAGCGACACTTTTATTTCTCTTATTTTTTTTCTAGTTTTTCTAGCATCTTGTCTAAAGTAATTCTTATTGTTTCAACAGTGTTTAGTTGGCACCCTTAATGAGTGTTTGTGAAAGGCTTTTTGAGATGGCCATCAAGATATTCCAACTTTGGGAAAATCAGGAAAATATCCTATGCAATCTTTGAATTATGTAAAAACTATATGGGCTGTTAGTTGACCTTATCTGTCCTAGTGACGAATACAAGCTATGTGCTGCGAATTACAAAGGAATGATTCTGAACTGTTAGCCAATATTTGGCTCCTGTTGAACCATTCATTTTTCATTACCATCTATCTTACTGCTATTATTATAATGACCAAGAGAATCTTTTAAATTATTTAAATAACGTTGAAATGTGAATGTATTGTATTATGTATATTAATACAATTATAGCATTCAATATCATTTAATTATGAAAGAAAATTAGTATCACTCTTCAAACATGTTATATCTAGCCACATATATAAATATAAATATATATACGTTTAAATGTTTATACTTAAACATTTAAACTGATATTAATTATTTTATATTACAAAATCCTTCTCTGCAACCATGTTCAATGGTTGTAAATGTCATGCTAATTGAGTGCTTCCTAACCAACAAGTGGAACATTTAGAGAAACAACAAAATCAATGCTTGGCACTATTGGAAAACAATACTTTGTTATGCAAGAATCTTTTAATTCATGAAGTCTAAGAAGAAAGATTTGAAAAGTTATAGAATATGTCCTTTCACTTCTGCAATTAAATTTTCCCTGAACTCTGAAGCAGTATCTCTCTCCAATATTGGCAGCACAGACCCCAAGTCCCTTCACAACATTCCTAAGCAGTCAGCACATCAGCATTTGTTTATAGAACTTAGGCAAGCAGTGGAAAGAAATGTTTTGTTTCCTTTATTTCTGATTCTCTGTCTCCCACCCCCGTCTCTATGTATACGTACATGTGTGTGATATACAGTTCCTTTTAAGCTTGTAGCCTCTATCAGGAGACATTCTGCCAGAGTCTAAGGATAGTAATAAATGGTGGAAAAGTTAATGGAAATACAAATAACAGAAACTTAGCATATGCAACAGGAACCAACGGAATCATTACACATGAAAAAGAGAGCTACAAATGAATACCTGAAGGGGAAAAACATATTAAATATGGGAAGGGAATAAGAATCCATTAAAAACTATAAAGAACAATAGGAAAAAATGGAGGAAACTAAAAGCCTGTGTGATCACAGAACAGGGGAAATTTTAATGAGGTAAACAAAGTAGATGCAATTGACAGCACCAATAAAATAAATTCTGAAAATAATTTTATGGTTGGGAAGGTTCAGTTCATTGCTTACATGATAGCATTCCTCTGTTTCATTTTCCAAGAGAATCTTAAACTGAGTGTGTAGGACAAAAATTAGAATCTGTTTTCCAGGATGCTGTAGATGGCCTTATTATCCAGTTTTGGCCAAGAAGACTAAAGGAAAACCTTTTGCAAGGTCCTCTTCAGAAAGCTTTCGCATTCCTAAATAAAGGGATATCATGCAAAAGCTATGTGACTCTTTCCAGTGTTGAATATAGGTATGATATCTGAAACTGTGGCAACCAGCATTTGATAGAGAGGAAGAAGCTAAGAAATTGACAGACCTCAGCCTTATATTTTTGTATTACTTCACCTGTACCAGCAGCTACCTATGATCAGGCTCTAGTCAGTGGAGAGAGGGTAGAAAATAAAAATAAAAAAAGAAAATATTAGAATTAATATAAGCCACAGTGAGTTGTGTTTTATTGTTAACAGATAAAAAACATCTTAAACGTTACTTATGAGAGAGATGGGTGATTCTGGTAAACTATGACTGTAAGCCTCTTTGTGGTGGATTGACAAATAGAGGATAGAACAAGAGAGAGTGAGAGATAGACCTGTTTAAGGACTTTTCCTTAGCAAGTTTGCACAATAGCTCAATGGTCATATGAACTTGAAGAAAGTTTTTATTTGCTTTATTATATATATTTCTAAAAGACAGTTTTTAATATAGATTTTGTAGTCAACCAGCTTTGGATATAAATTCTTGTTTCAATACTTCCATTAGAAACGATCAAAACACTTAATTTATCTGACCATGTATTTCCTTATCTTTTGAAAAAGAATTTTGATAACTTGAATACATTTTCTATTGAGTTGGCAAAGAGACTGTAAACAGAATAAATGGCAGTTGCTTTATATTTCTAGCTCTTTCAACCAAATCGCATTGTTCTTGAATTTCATATTGCCCTTTTTTGACAATGACTAACACTGTGATTATTGATTGGTACAAGATGACTTTCAGATAACTATTGAAAACATATGCATATGTGTGACAAAATAATAGGTATTATGACAACTTTATGATAGATGAACAGTGAATCACTGGAAGAAAGGGGTCACTGGAAATTAAAATATTTATGGATGATAAAATGAAACAAACATTTGTGATAAATTAAAGCAGTAGAAAGCACATTTATCTCATAACTTAATTAGTTTAATGACTAATATACTTTTCATAAGGAGCACTATGATGACAAATAAAAGATTGTGAAGTGAGTAATTTTTATAAATCTGGCTAATGCCAGTTTATTTCATTAGTTATGTACAAATTCTTACTCTGAAAACAAAACAAGAATTGAAATTATGTTATTATAAAGAGTTGAAGTGTGCCATGTTAATTAATGAAAAGTATTGGGCTTAAAAATTTCAAGCAAGAAATGCAGAGTGATTGTTTCTAAATACACACAAATCTATGCATTTTATTCATGCAATATGGTTTTGTATACTCCTGAAAAATGTTTCTGACATAACTTAGGAAACGCTTAAAAATATATTTATTAAGGACATACTTGTGACAGGCAATATAAAAGACACTCAATATCCTAGCATATTTTTACAACAACCCTAGGGAAATTCCTATTTTACAAAAGAAAATGCAACTCAGTAGGATATAATGATTAGCCAATGATTTTACATCTAATGATTGGTGACTACAGATCTACTTGGCATGCTAACTGGCTGCCTCCAATAACATTTAAATTTATTTTTTCCTCATGTCAATTTTATATTTAAAAAATGTTTTATTAAAACTAGAATTTTTCATTTTTTAAATAAAATATTTGTCTTTATTGTAGAATACTCTTCACATAACTATTCATATATATATTAGGTAACAAAAAATAGTTATTTTTACATATAACACAACAAACTTTATAACTTTTGAAAGTAGAATAAAAAGAATTTTAATATAGAGTGTACAGAAATCTTCTGAAAAGACTTCAGTATATTTCTATTACCTTATCTTTTGTTCATGTTGTATGTGTGTGTGTATAACCAAAGCATCTAAAAAAATCACTATGAGATTTTTACAATGTTATTAAATTGGGCATTAATGTTATAAAGAGGTGTTATAAAAGTGAGTATTTCTTCCTTGTATACATGCATCAAGTATTTTTGTTTTCTTCACTTATAAAATATAAGATGTAGATGGGGCTTGCGTTTTTGGTTGTACGTGTGTTAGCTGTATCATGTGGTGCACCAGTATGGCTTTAAAACCATCTTTATTTACAGATTATGTATGGTGTAAGGAGATGTGTATAGGTGCCAAGTTGACTAGGTTGTGTGTCAAGTTGGCTGGACCATGATCCTCAGTGGTTTGATAATTATGATGAAATTTGACAGTTATGTAATGATGTAACTGAATCCATGATAAGATCTGCTATGAGCAGTCAATCAGTTGAAAAGGAATTTCCTTGGGGGTGTGGCCTGCCTCCAGTATATAAATGGATGTTCCAGCAAGGCCGTCACTATGGATCCTTCATCTGGCTCATCATCATCTGACCTCTGGTTCTTGGGACTTGAGATAGCAGTTTACCTCCCAATCTTGGGATTCTTCGGCCCCTGCAGCTATGTGAATCAGAAGAAGCCTCCAGCTTGACACACAAACTTGGAACTTAGCGTCTTCTAAAACCACATGAGCCATTTCCTTGAGATAAGTCTCTCTCTCTCTGTATATATATGTATATACATACCCTTCAATGGTTTTACCTCTCTAGAGAACCCAACCTAAGACATAAGCAATTATGCTTCTGAAAATAGTGGAAAAGTTTCTACTGAACTATTACTCTTGTTAACAACACTTATAAACTCTGGATTAAGTTAAAAAAAAAAAAACTGTTTGAATACACATCTGAAAAAACAAAATCAGGCAAAAATTGGAGAGGTTATATTACTTGAAATTAGGATGAAAAATTAGATAAGCTTCTCATTTAACTAGCATATTACCTTAGAGTATTGCCCAATTTATACAGAGTGTATAACAGAAAACGTAAGAGAAAATACAAAGTCAGAGGTTTGAGTTCAGGGCTAGCAGAACAGTAAGAAATGGAAGGGGGGATTCCAAAAAGAAGGAAACAACACAGAGAGAAAAATCTGTTAAACTCAACTTAAATACTCACTGATGATTAGACCATGTATTCAAAAATTAAGACTCCAAGGAATACAGCAGATATCAACATGCTGAAGGCAAAAAGTGATGAGTAGAGATTTAAATGCTACCCAGTGCTGGTGAGAGAGAATTTGGATTTCAAATCCAGCCAAGTTAGAGGACTTTGATGATCACTTTGGTCTTTTTATAAAAATCTCCCCCCACAAAAAAATCGATACCTTAAGAGTTATAAACCCATCAAAGTACTAAGAGGTATACTAGGATCCTACCATTTGGTTCCCAACTAGGAGAATATAGGAAACCTGGTGGAATAGTGGGTAAGAGCTACGGCTGCTAACCAAAAGGTTGGCGATTCAAATCCACCAGGCGCTTCTTGGAAGCCTTATGTGGCAGTTTTTCTCTGTCCTACAGGGTCGCTATGAGTTGGAATAGACTCTTGATGGCAATGAGTTTGTTTATTGTTTTAATGAGAATATAACAAATCCCCACTCTCCACTTCTCAATTGCTCTGAAACTAGCTACCAATATGGCACCTCCCTCTCTGACCCTAGACACCTGGAGCTAGTTCAAATCTCAAAGTTAAAAGGACACTGTCTTTCAGACTGCCAAATAAACAGACACTAGCTCAGGAGTCCACACAACACCCTTACTTCTACCTCCTGGCTGAAAATACAGCAGTTTTCCCACTACCTCTTCAGGATGCCAGCCACAAGCTCAGGAGTACACACAAAACTCTTACTTTCAACTGCTGGCTCCCACTATTCCTTTGAGTTTAAAAATTCACTGGAAGGACTTATAGAATTGACAAAAATCACTGTTATTTACAATTTCAGTTTTATTATATCAAAAGGGTACAGATCGGATCAGTATAAAGAAGAGACACATGAGGTAAAGTCTGGGAAGGTTCCAAATGCGGCGCTCCATATACCAAAGGAGCACACTACTCTCCCACGTGTATCGATGTCTTTCAAGAACCAGAAAACTCTCAGAACTTCCTGTCTGGAGCTTTTACTGGTTTCATTGTATAGTCATGATTGTGGCCTCATTGCATGGATATGATTGGGGCCTTATTGAATATGCATATAGATTCAGTCATGTTCTCCTCCTTTTCTGATTTTAGCTGAACAGATGATCTTTTGTGGATTAGTAAGACCCCACTCATTTGCACAAATCCTCAAATGCTATCTGGAGATTTTAAATAATAATAACATAACACCTCCATGACTCAGGAAATTCCAAGGGTAATCTCTGAGTAACAAAGGACAAAAACTAAACTGAGTTATTTGTTTAATAGTTCTTTAATAATATGTTGTTTAATTTCCACATTTTATTTTATTTTTGTGTGAAAGTTTCAGTTTTTCTTCTATTATTGATTTCTAGTTTGATGTCACTATGGTCAAAGAAGGTACTTTATATGATTTCAATCACTTTATATTTATTGAGGCTTGTTTTGTGACCTAACATATGGTTCCGTTGTGGAGAATTATCCACATGCACCGGAGAAGAATGAATATCCTGTTGTTGAATAAAGTGCTGTATAAACGTCTGTTAGGTCTAGTTGGCTTATAGTGCCTCTCAGGTTCTCTATTGCAGAACTATTTATTTCTCTCTTCAGGTCTGCCAGTGTTTGCTTCTCTTATTTTAGCACTCTATTGTGAGGGGCGTACATGTTTATTATAATTGATCTCTCTTTTTAATAAATTGATTCTTTTATCATTATATAATTCCCTTCATTTGTCTCTTGTAACATTTTCCATATAAAGTTTTTTTTTTTCTGATATTAATTTACTTTCACTATCTCTCTTTTGATTTCTATTTGCATGGAATTTTTTTCCATCCTTTCACTTTCAACTTATTTGCATTTTTTGAATTAAAAGGAATTTCCTGTAGAATGCACATAATTGAGTTGTTGTTTTTTTTCTATTCTTTCTGCCAGTCTCTGCCTTTTGACTGGATATTTCAATGCATTCATATTTAAAGTAATTACAATGAAGATGGACTTATATATGTCTTTTTGCTATTTATTTACTGTATGTCCATACATTTTTGTATTCAAACCGATTCAGAATAGAACATGAAATGAGGAATATCATTGCTGGTGTCAGATGTGTCTTGGCCGAAAGCAAAGAATAACAGAAAGATGTTTACCTGTGTTTTATTGACTATTCAAAAGCATTTGACTATGTGAATCATAACATATTACGGATAACATTGCGAAGAATGGGTATTCCAGAACACTTAGTTGTGCTCATGAGGAACCTGTACTTGGAACAAGAGGCAGTCATTTGAACAGAACAAGGGAATACTGCAAGGTTAAAAGTCAGGAAATGTGTGTGTAAGGATTGTATCCTTTCACCATACTTAGTCTGTACGCTGAGCAAATAATCTGACAAACTGGACTATATGAAGAACGTGGCACCAGGATTGGAAGACTAATTAACAACCTACGATATGCAACAGTGCTTGCTGAAAGCAGAGAGGTCTTGAAACACTTACTGATGAAGATCAAAGACTACCACCTTCAATATGGATTACACCTTAACATAAAAAAAAAACAAAAAAAAAAAAACCTCACACCTGAACAAATAAGCAACATCATGTTAAACGAAGAAAAGATTGACGTTGTCAAGGATTTCATTTTACTCAGATCCACAATCAACATCCGTGGAAGCAGCAGTCTCGAAATCAAAAGACATATTGCATTGGGCAAATTTGCTGCAAAAGATCTCTCTTAAGTGTTAAAAGCAAAGATGCCACTTCGAGAACAAAGGTGCCCCCGATCCGAACCATGGTATTTTCAATCGTCTCATATGCATGTGAAAACTTGACAATGAATGAGGAAGTTTGAAGAAGAATTGATGTCTTTGAATTATGACGTTGGTGAACAATATTGAATATACCATGGACTGCTAGAAGAATGAACAAATCTGTCTTGGAAGAAGTACAGCCAGAATGTTCCTTATAAACAGAGATGGAGAGACTTCATCTTGCATACTTTGGACAGGTTATCAGGAGGGACCAGTCCCTGGAGAAGTATATCAGGCTTGGTAAAGTAGAGGGTCAGCGAAAAAGAGGAAGACTCTCAAGATAGATTGACACAGTGGCTGCAACAATGAGCTCAAATATAGCAATGATTCTGAGGATGGCGCAGGGCCAGGCAGTGTTTTATTCTGTTGTACACATGGTCTCTATGAATTGGAACGACTCAACAGCACCTAACCACAACATACATTTTTGTGTGCCTTATTTCCTTGAATACTGCACTTCATGTGTTTCGTTTATTTCTTTTTTTCTTTTGTGGTGAACCATTTAGATTCCCTCCTTATTTCCTTTTGTGTTTGTATTTGTTATAGAAATTTTCTTTTTGGTTACCATTGGGATTACATTTGCTAATTTACATTTATATCAACCTAGTTTAAACTGATAACAGCTTAACTTCAATAATATACAAAACGTCTAGTCCTATACCACTCCTGCCTCTCTCTCTTTGCTTTTGATGTCACAAATTACGTTTTTATACATTGTGCAGTGTCACATATATATAATTATTTTCAAACTCTTATCTTTTATATCATGTAGACAAAAATGTAGAACATAGCAAATACGGTTATAAACAAAAGTACAGAAAAACTGGTCTTTATTTTTACCATTAAAATTACCCTTATTGAAGGTCTTTCTTTATACAACTTCAAATCACTATCTCGTATCCTTATTTTTTTTTTTTTTAAATGTTTTATTGTACTTCAGGTGAAGGCTTACAGAACAGATAGTTTCTCATGTAACAGTAACACACATGCTGTTTTATGACATTGGTTAACAACCCCACAAC
>NW_004443949.1:16062371-16084685 GCF_000243295.1 Trichechus manatus latirostris | reverse complement strand
AGGGTTTCAGGATTGTTGATTCTCTGTTTGGCTTAGTTTTTCGGATCTTTGTTGTGGAGGGACGGCGTGGTGCTTCTGCCTAGACAGCCATCTTGCCAGAGACCCCTCCGTATCCTTATTTTTTTTTAACAATAACAACTAACTTTTTTTTATTAGTATATAGGCTTGACATGAAAGCATAATGTAGATCCTCGATACTGGTGAGTTAGAATGGACCAAATTTGACCTTCAAAGTGCAAAGGCTACATAAACACTAAGCATCAATCTCTTTTCCTTAAGTCTATACCAAAATCTTTCACCTGTAAGTGGTAGAAGTGGTATCTAAGTGATCAACAAAGAAATGAAAGCTAGAAGAGAGGTTTACCAAAGTCACTTCACATAGCTTGCTTTCCTTGGGGATTCTTTGATTTATTATTTCCTTATAATTCCTCAGGTCTGAAATATAGGCATGGTGTATCTGGGTTCTCTGTTCAGTGACTCACAAAGATGAAATCAAGGTGTAAGTTGTGCTGTTTTTTCATATCTGGCTTGAGGTCCTCTCCAAGCTCATTCAGGTTTTTGAAGAATTCTGTTCCTTAACTCTGTTGTTACAACTGTCAGCAATGGCTTGGGTCCTAGAACCTCAGGTCTTAGCCTACTGTTACTATAATAATGCGGCATTGTACTTTTTCAAGACCAGCGTAAGAATTCCAATCTGCTACAAGGGAATCTCATATAACATAATTGAATGAAGGGAGTAATTATCTCATCATATCCACAAGTACCTCCTACATTCAAAGGGAGAGGATTATACTGAAAATGGACACAAAGAGATGGGAATCTTAGACTTTTACCTTCTATATCTCAAAGGAACAGTTCACCAAAAGCTATACAATCCA
Organism: Trichechus manatus latirostris; assembly: GCF_000243295.1. NCBI lineage: Eukaryota > Metazoa > Chordata > Mammalia > Sirenia > Trichechidae > Trichechus > Trichechus manatus. The sequence goes on along the minus strand of NW_004443949.1, from coordinate 16,083,807 downwards.
TACTTTATGTCCAGTGAGTCTAACTTTTTCAGTTTTGTATGAAAACTAGCACCAGATATTAATCATGCCCTTAGTCTATCAGCTACTTGGCTATTTGCATATTATTCATTTAAAAATATTTGTTGTTGAAATAATATATTTTTATGGATTATACACAAATTTCTCAAAACAAAAATAAAATAGTAAAGTAGGGGCAATATTTTATATTTTACATTTTTTTAATGCCTAACAATAAAAGAGAGCTGGATTCTCACATCTTGTTCACATTCAATCTATTACAACAGTACACATTATACAGACCTCAGATAACTCCAGGGTATACAATCAAGACAATGAAGATGAAAAAGAGAAATAATGCAAGTAATAAAACAAGTTTGATTTGTATCTCTGAACATATCTCAGGGAGTTTCAGGGCCCTTAAACAACACTGTGAAAACTGCAGCTCTGGAATAATCACCAAGAAATAAATAAATAAGAGATTGTATAACTAACAAATTAATTTTAAACAAATGGGTAATCATAAAAATACAAATTCTCCTATGAGTCATGAAAATATTCCAAAAGAAAATAAAAGTATTTTGAGTTGAATGATTAAAAAAAAAAAGCCTAGTAAAATCCAGGATTTAGCTAAAGCACGTATTAGAACCTGTAAAATACAATGATCCTACTCAAGAAAATAAGGAAACAAAGAAAAAAATTAAAACAGATATAAATAAGAGCATAATTTAAAAAAAAAGAAAATTAGGGAAATAGAATGTACATTTATAGGAGAGGATCAGGGAAGACTTCTGTCTTTCTCCCTTCCTTTTTTTTTTTTTTCCTTTTCTTTTTTGCAAATATTTTTTTGCAATATTACTGATAAAGCCCTGGAAAAAATGTTCAGGAAGAAAGACAAATTAATAAATAGGTTAAAAATGTAGATGAAGTTGGCAAGTGTTTAGAAACATTCAACTTATCAAAACTAATCCAAGAATAAATAGAAAATTTGAATAATCCTATGTTTTTTAAAAATAATCCATAACATCCATTATTAATCACTCATGAAAGAAACTCCAAGGTCAAAAGTCTTCCCACACTTAAGAAAAAAATATCATCAGTATTTAAAAATGCTTCCAGGGTAGAGTAAAAGAAGGAACACAGCCTAGTTCCTTTGATGGGGTCAGCATGATCTTAATGTCAAATTCTCAAGAGGAAATTCTAAGAAATGAAAGTTATAGGTTAATTGCATTCATAAACCAATATTAATAAATGAGTTTCAGCAATATTTAAAAACAGTTGTTTTAATTCCCGATATGCAGATTTTGTTCAATATCTTAATAAAACCAAAAAACCAAAGCCCTCGCTTTAGAGTTGATTCTGACTCATAATGACCCTATAGGACAAAGTAGAACTGCCCCATAAGTTTCCAAGGAGCAGCTGGTGGATTCGAACTGCCAACATTTTGGTGAGCTGTAAAAACCATTCAACACAATTCAATTTTCTATACTGACATAAATTTTAGCAAACTAGAAGTCTGAAAATGATAACAACAAAAAATACAAAACAAATATATTCCATAGTAAACGTCTGAAACCTATCCAACCAGAGGTCAAGAATGAGACAAGTATGACTACTGTAACCATTTCTAGTCAATATTTTACTGGGGATCATAATAAATGTAGTAAGTCAAGATCAAAATTGTATAATGAGTGGATACAAATAAATTAAAATTTATTATTTTTGAATGGCATGATAGTGGAAGATATACTGTTAATTGAATCAGACAATATTTCCTTTTTGGCAAATCAAAGGTTCAAACATTAATTTCATCTGGTTCATCCACTGGGATTCATAAGTGAGTATATCTCTTTGTCTTACCAGATTTACTCTTTATCCTGAAATCTCCTTTCTTACCAGGGAGGGTGACCGTTATGGACTAAATCAGTGGTCTGGTTGTATTTGTTCAGTGGCGAGTCCCATAAGGAGATCATAAAAAGGGAGAAAATTTAGATTGGTTTTCTTTTTCTTTAGCTCCCATCCCACAGGTTTATCTCAAGCTGGCTATGTGTAAATTCTTAGAGTGTAAGACTCAGAATAAAGTTATTGCTCCTCTCAAGTGTCAACAGTATACAACTTCCTTAACTTAAGATACGGTAACCACTCTCTCCCCTTGTCAATTTGGATGGTAACAGCTTAACTGATACTTTCAGGTTACTGCATTATTCTTTTAGGGTACTCTCCCCATCCCGTATGTTTGTCAATAATCTCACTGAAATAAATCTTCCTTGAATTGTTCTAATTCGAATATGCTATACAATTCCTGTTGGAATTCTAAGGGATACCATAATCAGAACCAGAAGTAGCTCCAGCAAAAAGATTCTACAATAGAATTCTAAAATTAGATTAATAATATCATGGTGGATTAGATTAGGAACAACGGATAACCTACTTACTGGTGGGAAATTTAATCACATAAAACATGGCCAGAGGTAGTATCTTAGTCACTGAGCAGTGACAGCAGAAAGTCATAGAGGTAGAAAGCCAAACATGGAGGCAAAAAAAAGAGAAAAAAATTACAGGCCATGAACATGCAACTAAGAACACACAGTGATTACTTGATGTCAGCTTCAAAGATGACATCATCACTTGTAGTTAGAGGAGAGATATTGCTGATGACTCCATCCTATATTCAAGACCTCACACTTAAAACACTAAAACACATCATGTCTGACTTTAATTTAAAAAATTAAAAGGCATGCATGCTAAAAAACAAAGGAAAAACACACACGGTCTGAAAATCTCAAAAGAAAATACAAGCATTAGAACGCATCTCTAAAAAATAAAAGTAAAAAAATAACCCATTACCATCAGGTCGATTACAAGTCACAGTGACCATAAAGGATAGGATAGAACTGCTTCATAGAGTTTCCAAGGCTGTAATCTTTATGGATACAAACTGCTACATCTTTCTTCTGTGGAGCAGCTGGTGGGTTCAAACCCTTAGGTTACTATCCTAGTGCTTAACCACTGCACCACTAGGGCTCTTTATAGAATCAGACTTAGACATGGCATAAATGTTGAAATTATCAAGTTATTTAAAACAACTATAATTAATCTGTGAAGGGACTCCAATAGAAAAAAAAATAGACAACATGCAAAAACATATGAGTATTATAATAGAGACATTTAAACTCCAAAATAGTTTCAAAAAAGAACGTTAGAAATGTTAGAAATCAAAAACACTGCACTATAAACGGAGAATGTCTTTGCTATGATAATCAGTGCGTACTACATGTTGTTGGGTGCCCTCTAGTCTATTTTGATAATATCAACCCCATGTGATAAAGTAAAATTGCCCCACAGTTTTTTTACTGTAATCTTTACTGAAGCAGATTGCCAGGTCTTTCTCCCTCATTGCCACTGGGTGGGTTCAAACCTTTTGGTTAGTAGACAAATGCTTAACTGTTGCACTACCAAGGATGAGGAAAGAATCAGTGATTTGAAGGTAGATCAACAATAACTTCCCAAACTGAAACACCAAGAGAAGAAAAATAAAAGAAAATAGAACAGAACATTAAAGAACTGTTAGAAAATGTCTTTAAGTATAGCATACACATAATTTAATATCAGAAAGGAGATGAAAGAGAAAATAGAGCAGAAGAAATTTGTGACATAATAAATGTCAAGGGTTTTGCAAAATTAATGACAGATACAAAACCACAAATCCTTGAGGTTCAAAAAATACTAAGCATGATAAATAGCAAAATTTCTACACCTGGGCATATCATATTCAAATGCATAAAACAAAGGGCAAAGAGAATATCCTGGAAGAAGCTAGAGGGCTGAGGGGAGTTTAAGGGCACAAAAACCTTACCTTTAGAGGAACAAGGATAAGAATTACCATGGAATTCTTGACAAAACCATAAAACAAAGATAAAGTAGAAATAATTGAAATGTTGAAAGAAAAAAGAAATGCCATCCTTCCAAAATGAAGGAAACTTATTTCACTCAGCATAATGTTTTCCAGCTACATACATATTGCAGCATGTATCAAGGCTTCATTTCTCCTACTGACTGAGTAGTATTCCATTGTATGTGGGTACCACATTTTGTTTATCCATTCTTTCATTGATGGGCATTTATGTTGTTTCCACCTTTTGGCTACTGTGAATAATACTTCAATGAACATTAGTGTATGAGGTTCGAAGTTCCTGCTTTCAAATCTTTTGGATATACACCTACAGGTAGAATTGTTGGATAATATGGTAGATCTCTACCACATGTCCTTCAGTTTGTCATACTGTTGTGATTTGTGTGTTGCTGTGATGCTAGAAGCTATGCCACTGGTATTCCAAATAACAACAGGGTCACCTGGGTTGGACAGGTTTCAGCGGTGCTTCCAGACTAAGACAGAAAAAGAAGAATTACCAGGTCTTATACTTCTGAAAAAATTGGCCAGTGAAACCTTTATGAATAGTAGCAGAACATTGTCTGATATAGCACTGGAAGATGATCCCCTCAGGTTGGAAGGTACTCAAAATATGACTAAGGAAGAGTTGCTCCTCAAGGTAGAGTCCACCTTATGACATGCATGGATTCAGGCTTTCGGGATCTTCACTTGCTCATGTGACATGACTCAAAATGAGAAGAAATAGATTAATAAACAAAATGTGGAATGTATGAAGTATGAATCTAGGAAAATTGGAAATTGTCAAAAATAAAATGGAATGCATAAACATTGATATCTTAGGCATTAGTGAGCTGAAATGGACTAGTATTGGCTATTTTGAATTGGACAATTATAAGGTATATTATGTAGGAAATGACAAATTGAAGAGGAATGGCATTGCAATCATCATCAAACAGAACATTTCAAGATCTATCCTGAAGTACAAAGCTGTCAATGATAGGATAATATCCATACACCTACAAGGAAGACCAGTTAATATCACTATTATTCAAATTTACTCACCAACCTCTAGTGCCAAAAATGAGAAAATTGAAGATTTTTACCAACTTATGCAGTCTTAAATTGATCATACATGCAATCGAGATGCATTTATAATTAACTGGTGATTGGAATGCAAAATCTGGAAACAAGAAAGATTGGTAGTTAGAAAATATGGCCTTGGTGATAGAAACGATGCCAGTGAGTGCATGATAAAATTTTGCAAGACCAACGACTTCTTCATTGCAAGTACCTTTTTTCAACAACATAAATGGCCACTATACAAGTGGACCTCGTCAGATGGAATACACAGGAATCAAATAGACTACCTCTGTGAAAAAAGATGATGAAAAATCTCTATATCATCAGTCAGAACAAAGCCAAGGGTTGACTGTGGAACAGACTATAAATTCCTCATATGCAAGTTCAAGTTGAAGCTGAAGAAAATTAGAACAAGTTAATGAGAGCCAAAGTATGACTTTGAGTATATTCCTCCTGAATTTAGAGACAATCTCAAGAATACTTTTGACTCATTAAACCCTAACGACTATGGACCCGATGAGTTGTGGAGTGACATCAAGGATATCATACACGAAGAAAGCAAGAAGTCATTAAAATGACAGGAAAGAAAGAAAAGAGCAAAATGGATGTCACAAGAGACTCTGAAAGTTGTTCTTGAATGTTAGTAGCTAAAGCACAAGGAAGAAATGATAAAGTAAGAGAGCCGAACAGAAAATTTCAAAGGGTCGCTCAAGAAGACAAAGCGAAGTATTATAATGAAATGTGCAAGGACCTAGAGATAGAAAAAAATCAAAGGGGAAGGGCACGCTCAGCATTTCTCAAGCTGATACAACTGAAGACAAAATTTAAGCCTTGAGTTGCAATGTTCAAGGATTCTCTAGGGAAAATACTAAACGACACAAGAAGCATCAAAAGAAGATGGAAGGTATACACAAAGTCACTATACCAAAAAGAAATGGTCAACGTTCAACAATTTCAGGAGGTAGCATATGATCAACAACTGATGGTAATGAAGCGAAAAATCCAAGCTGCACTGAAGGCATTGGCAAAAAACAAGGCTCCAGGAATTGATGGAATACCAACTGAGATGTTTCAACAAACGGAAGCAGCACTGGAAATGCTCACTTGCATATGCCAAGAAATTTGTAAGACAGCTACCTGGCCAACCAACTGGAAGAGATCCATATCTGTGCCTATTCCAAACAAAGGTGATCCAACAGAATATGGAAATTATCAAACAATATCATTAATATCACACATAAGTAAAATTTCGCTAAAGATCATTCAAAAGCATTTGGAGCAGTACATCGACTGGGAACTGCCAAAAATTCAAGCCTCATTCAGAAGAGGATGTGGAATGAAGGAAGTGAAATTTGGAGATAAAGAGGAAGGAACATTAGATTGAAAGTATGGCATTGGCGACATAAATGATGCTGGAGGTCACATGATAGAATTTTGTAAGACCAAGGATTTCTTCCTTGCAAATGCCTTTTCTTAACAACTTAAAGTGGCAACTCTACGTGTGGAGAGTCACACGTTGCTAATGTTAGATGGATCTTGGCCGAAAGCAGAGAATACCAGAAAGATGTTTCCCTGTGTTTTATTAACTATGCAAAGATATTTGACTCTGTGGCTTGTAACACATTATGGATGACATTACGAAGAATGGGAATTCCAGAACACTTAATTGTGCTCATGGGGAACGTGTACATAGACCAAGAGGCAGTCATTCAAACAGCACAAGGGGATACTGCGTTGTTTCAAACCAAGGAAGGTGTGTGTCAGGATTGTATCCTTTCACCATACTTATTCAATCCATATGCTGAGCAAATAATCTGAGAAGCTTGACTATATGAAGAAGAATGGGGTATCAGGACTGGAGGAAGACTCATTAACAACCAACAATATGCAGATGACACAACCTTGTTTGCTGAAAGTGAAGAGGACTTGAATTACTTAATGATGAGGATCAAAGACTACAGCCTTCTGTATGGATTACACCTCAAGATAAAGAAAACAAAAATCCTCACAACTGGACCAATAAGCAACATCATGATAAATAGAGAATATATTGAAGCTGTAAAGGATTTCATTTAACATGGATAAACAAGCAATGCCCATGGAAGCAGCAGTCAAGAAATCAAACAATGTATTAGATTGGGCAAATCTACTGCAAAAGACCTCTTTAAGTGTTAAAAAGCAAAGATGTTACTTTAAGGACTAAGGTGTGTCTGACCCAAGCCATAGTGTTTTCAATTTCCTCATATGCATGCGAAAGCTGGACAGTAAATAAAGAAGACCAAAGAAGAGTTGATGACTTTAAATTATGGTGTTACTGAGGAATAGTGAATACACCATGGTCTTCAGAAGAACAAACAAATTGGAAGAAGTGCAGCCAGAATTCTCCTTAGAAGCAAGAATAGCAAGACTTTGTCTCTCATATTTTGGACATGTTATCAAGAGGGACCAGTCCCTGGAGGAAGACATCAGGCTTGGTAAAGTAGAGGGTCAGAGAAAAAGACGAAGATCTTCAAAGAGATTGGTTGACACAGTGGCTGCAACAATGGGCTTAAGGATAACAATAATGTGAGGATGGCACAGGACAGGGCAATGTTTTGTTCTGTTGTACATAGGGTTCTTATGAGTTGGAGCCAACTGGACGGCATCTAACAACAACATGGGCAAAACAATGAAAGATGCAGAAATCATCAAAAGAAGATGGAAAGAATACACAATCCTATACAAAAAATAATTGGGATGTTTTAACTATTTTAGGAGATAGCATATGATCAATAACTGAAAGTACTGAAGGAAAAGGTACAAGCCATGCCGATGGCATTGGGGAAAACCAAGGCTCCAGGAATTGATGGAATATCAATTCAAATGTTTCAACAAACAGATACAAAGCTGGAAACACTTACCCCTCTATGTCAAGAAATTTTTAAAAGAGCTACCTGGTCAACCGAATGGAAGAGATTCATATCCGTGCCCATCTCAAAGAATCATTAATATTATTAATGATCATTAATATCACATGCAAGCGGAATTTTGCTGAAGATAACGCAAAACTGTCTGCAGCTGTACATTGACAGGGAACTACCAGAACTTCAAGCCAGATACAGAAGAGGACGTAAAATGAGGGATATCATTGCTGATATTAGATGGATCTTGGCCAAAAGCGGAGAGTAACAGTAAGGTGTTTTCCTGTGTTTTATCAAAGGTGCAAAGGTATTCGAATATGTGGATCATAACAAATTATGGGTAACATTGTGAAACATAGGAATTCTAGAACACATAATTGTGCTCATGCAAAATCTGTACATGGATCAAGAGGCAGTCATTAGAATAGAACAAGAGGATACTGCATGGTTTAAAATTGAAAAAGATGTGCAGCAGTGTTGTATTTTTTTACTTTATTTATTCAATCTATATGTTGAACAAATAATCCGAGAAGTTATATGAAGAATGGGGTATCAGGATTGGAAGAAGACCTATTAACAACTTATGATATTCAGATGACACAACCATGCTTGCTGAAAGTAAAGATGACTTGAAATACTTACTGATGAATATAAAATACTATAGCCTTTAATATGGACTACACCTGAACATAAAGAAAATAAAAATCCTTACAACTGGACCAATACACAGCATCATGCTAAATGGCAAAGAAAGTGAAGTTGTCAAGGATTTCATTCTACTTGGATCAACAATCAATGCCCATGGAAGCAGCAGTCAAGAACTCAAAAGATATACTGCATTAAGCACAGTTGCAAAAGATCTCTTAAAAGTGTTGAAAAGCAAAGACGTCAGTCTGTTGATAAAGGCGTGCCTGACCCAAGCCCCTGTGTTTTCTTTTTTCTTTTTTTTTTTTAATTTTATTGCACTTTAGATGAAGGTTTACAGAACAAATAGTTTCTCATTAAACAGTCAGTACACATATTGTTTTATGACATTAGTTAACAATCCCATGACATGTCAACACTCTCCGTTCTCAACCTTGAGGAACTTTTTTTTGGTGAAAATATACATAGCCAAATTTACACCATTGTGAAAGTTTCTGCATGTACAGTTTAGTGACATCGATTACTTTCTTCCAGTTGTGCTGCTATTCTCACTATCCTTTTCCAAATTATTCCATCACCGTTATCTTCAACTCACTGACCCCTAGGCTTTCCATCAAACCTTTTGAGTTGCTGTTGTAAATCTGATCTTACATAGATAATTTTTTTTTTTTGTACCTTAGATGAAGGTTTGCAGAACAAATAGTTGCTCATTAAAGAGTTAATACACATATTGCCCTATGACAAAGGTTAATAACCCTATGACATGTCAACGTTGTCCCTTGTCAACTTTGGGTTCCCTGTCACCAGCTTTCCTGTCCCCTCCTGCCTTCTAGTCCTTGTCCCTGAACTGCTGTGCCTCATTAGTCCTGTTTTGTCCAATCCTCAGCTGAACAGTGAACTTCGGGGGCAGGGGGACTGCACCACTGAGCTAAAAGGGTGTCTAGGGGCCATACTCTCGGTTTTTCTCCAGTCTCTGTCAGGCCAGTAAATCTGGTCTTTTTTGTGAGTTAGAATTCTGTTCTACATCCTTTTCCAGCTCTGTCCAGGACCCTCTATTGTGATCCCGGTCAGAGCAGTCAGTGGTGGTAGCTGGGCCCCATCTAGCTGTACTGGACTCAGTCTGGTGGAGACCTTGGCAGCTGTGGTCCATTAGTACTTTGGACTAATCTTTTCCTTGTATCTCGTTCTCTTCATTCTCCCTTGCTCCCTGAGGGGTGAAACCAGGGAGTATCTTAGATGGTTGCTCACAGGCTTTTAAGACCCCAGACGCTACTCACCAAGGTAGAAGGTAGAACATTGTCTTTATAAACTGTGTTATGCCAATTGAGCTAGATGTTCCCTGAGACCATGGTCCCGACAGCCCTCTGCCCAGCAATTCAGTCCCTCAGGTGAGTTTGGAAGTGTCTATGGAGCTTCCATGACCTTTCCTTGTACAAGTTGTGCTTCAAGCCCTGGTACTTTCAATAGCCTCATAAGCATACAAAAGCTGGACAGTGAAAACGGAAGACTGAAGATGAATTAACACATCCTAATTGTGATGTTAGCAAAGAATATTGAATATACCACAGACTGTCACAAAAACAAGCAAATCTGTCTTGGAGGAGTACAACCAGAAAGCGCCTTAGAAGCAAGGATGGTCTTATGACAAAGAAATTGGACTATAATTTTATCTCTCAATAGTTCTGGGATCTTTCATTCTCCAAGATCTCAGCCTACTTGATGTGGAAGTCTGTTTCCATAAAGATTAACAACCTTGGAAAACTATGGGGCAGTCCTACTCTGTCCTATAGGATTGCTATGAATTGAGATCGACTCGACAGCTGTGGGTTTTGGTTTTTTATCGCCTCCTCTGGACATGGTGATGTCAGCATCACAAGACAGGTTGCAGAGGGAGTTATTGCTTGTAGCTATTTTCCTCTCCTGTGAGCTATAAGATCAAAATATATACTCAATTTAGTGTTTCATTTTGTTTTGCTTTCCTTTCTTCTATGAGGAAATAGAAGATGATCACAAATAAAAATTTTGGAAATTGATATAATATTACCATTTTTCAGTGCTTTACATTTATAATTCCTGACTTATCTCTGACTTGGTTAGTGAAAACACCATTGGTATTCTGTTATTTCTTTATCTTTCTGATACAATATTGTTTCCTGAGTATGTTATTTTTTTCCATGTTTACCACTTACATAAAAGTGAAGGAAATATTAACACCTTCTTTCAAACGATGTATATTTCCAAACTGGCAGGCTGGCAGGGAGTAATAGGGTAGATCAATAAGCCTCTATTATTTCAAGTGAGAAATCAATGTTTCTAATAGCCTCCATACTGCATGGTAATCATCTTTATAAATGTACCCTTTATGAATCAATCAGTCATAAAATATTTATTGAACATTTAGTGTTTATAATCACTAGTCTGTGCAGTGAATATATAGTCCACAGCTTGAAAGATTGGGTATCGGCTCTTTACAGCATAAAAATATATCCATTATGAGTGTTTTATACTATAAATTCTTTCACTGAAAGAAATCAAATTTGGCTTCATCAAGCATAGATATTATTCTATGAAAAGACTTAAAATAAGAAAGTGACTTGCTGGATAGTCAATACAACTATCACAATGTCTATTAAGATTAACTAACTGGAGTGTAATTTAAAGATTTAGAGAGAAAAATTGAAGTCTTTCTAGTAGTAATACTTCCTCTTCCAAGTGAGGGAAAAGAAAGTTGAAAACGATCAGGAGGCATTGTCATTTATCTGAGTCTAAACTTCCTTTTAGTACCATGCTCAACAGTGGTTATGTTAGTAAATGAAAATAAGTGTGTTCAGCAATTAACTGCAAAATTCTTTCACGTGAACACATAAAGAAAACTACAAAAAAAATTGAAATGGCTAATTTTTTTCTTAACATTCATTGCACTTTAAGTAAATAAATGTAATTAAAATAAGTGAAGTCTCATTTGCAATCTCAACATAAAATTTTGGCTATGTTTAAATAATTTGGTATCTTTTTTGGTAATTTTTAAAATTATTATTATTATTTCCTCCACAAGTCAATAAGATAATTAGCTCACACATTAACAATAAGCAATACTTTATAGCACTCATTATAAAATGTGCAGTATGTTCCTATGACTATGATATTTATTCTGTCCACCCACCTAGTTTACTATAAGATGCATAGAGGTTTATATGGTCCCTACATGGAAGTGGCTCACTTCACCATGGAAAGTGACTAACATTCCCAAACACATTCCATACCTAACTGTATGGAAGCTAGGATACGCGTTGTACGTTTGTTCTTAGGATGAAGAGAAAATGTGTTGGCGGAACCGCCAGCACGTCTTTTCCATAATTAATATTAGAGAAAATAAGGTTTCAATTTGTACAAATTAAGCTAACTTCTGGCAAAGTACGTAAATTTCCATAACGGGTAATGTTAAATAACTAGTTGCTTTTGCTTTGTCTATTTTGTTCAAAATGTTATAGTCATCCAATAAATATATGCAGATATAAGTAATTTTTTTTATTTCAGTATAGCAATATTTAAAAAGATTTTAGCAGTAATACTTGTAACTTGTGAACGGTGATTGGACGAGTAAATCAACCTGTTAGAAATGTGTATAAACCTAAACAAATGCTGAGTAGGATCCCAAATACTTCTGCTGTAACTATGTGGAATCAGCATAAATGATCTACGAGGTTTTGGTGGTCTCTAGCTTTTTAAAAATTTAAAAGTGTTATTGAAATCTTTACAAGACAGATACAGCCCATATCACTACTTTGTTTTCACTACATATTTATTATACTATCTTAGGCATCAGATTTTAAGAGTATACTTGACAATTAGAATATTACCATAAAAATTAGATAATAGCATTTGAAGGTGATTATATTTGTGACTATTGCTGCTATTGTTACATATATTATATCTAATAATTTATTTTTGAACTATTCAAGTTTTCTCAGTAATTATTAATGTGAATAAGAAGTGATACTTGTTGAATCAGAAAAAAATGAATAATTGCTATTGAAACCTGTATTATTCCATCATTCACAAATGTATGGACCCTAATTAAAGTGAACAATGGTTCCTCACCATACATACAATGCACACACACATTTATAGATATAGAACTAGAATAAGGTGAACATTATACTTCAGATTTTTTTCCCAAATTATTTATTGAACATCTACCAGATGTATCTACTATATGCTAGGCATTATTTCTGGCATAGTCAATTGATCTTGTCACATTCTTAACAGGAAATGAATACACTATAACTGAGTGATTTCAGGAGAATTAAATAGTTGGGTTTTGTTTGTTTTTTAATGTTCAGGGTATAGGAAAACCACAAGGGATAATTCGGTACTCTTGAACTGCTAACTGTTGGTGACTCTAGGTCTAAACGAGCAAACAGAGTGATTATAAAACACTGGAAACAAAACTGCCTTACAGGAGCCGTGATCTTTGGTTGATGGATAAAGCCAGCTGATGGTATCCTCACAGGGAGAATCTGAGGGAATAAATACCTGACCTCAGTTTCCTGTTTTGCTCTCATCTTATTGTTCACCGTTGGCTGAATCCCAAAGTCAAAGGACCCATTGATATATTCCATTCAAGTCAGGCTACCAGGGCACAGGACATGGTAGTAAAGCATGAGGAATGAATATAGAGAGGTTGACCAATAATGACAACCAGCCCAGAGAGGAAAATGGAAAAAAAGTATATACATATACACAGAGAGAGAGAAAATCTCTTTTGTAAAGCTAGCGGGAGTAACAAACTATGTTTTTCACTGTTCACAGTTAATTCTACCAAAGTTTTTGTGCAGTGCCTAGCAAATTGGAGAAACTCAACGCATATTTTTGAATGACTGTATGCATGGATAGAGGAGCAGCGGGATCAATTCTTAAATTATTTAAAAGCCCTCATGTGGAATATGGAGTACTCTTGTTCTGCTTTTGCTCCAGAGAATTAAAATTATGACCAAACCATTATACATAGAAGGAGGCTAAACAAGAGGAATACATTTTTAAAAAACTAGAGATTGCTAAATAATGAAGTGGCTTATTAGTGCTGAGCTTTCTGTCAATGGACTCATTCAAATAGAGAAATGATCTTTAAGAAAGAATACAATGGAATGAACACTGGAACTAAAAAGGGAATTAGGTTGGCTGAACACAAAAATCTCTACCACATCTAAGATCCTTCCATTATGAGACACATAGGAGACATTTATTTTAGTCTTAGTATCAGGAGAGATCTGCTTCTCTTGAGGAACTGTTTGTTGTTAGTCCCTTTGGGACATTTTACATGGCTATACGGATCTTTGCTTTCACAGTTAGGAATTTTAGAATCAAAATTGTAGTCCATTTTAGCAAATACGTAGGATACTTTATGACTGTTGTATTTGCATATTAACACTACCTCTAGCTTTATCTTATTTTTCTTTTATGCACCATATATTTAACCTACTTAAAAAAAAAACTTACTAGATCTTTTCTCAGCTTACTTAATTGCCTTTCTGGAAAAAAGGTAGGATATAAACAAAGTCGTTGATAATTCTGTTGTTTTTAAATTTTTAATAAATTCAGAGCAAAAATAAGTAGGGAAATTTATTTAAATTTTATTTAAAAACACGTATAACTAGAATATTTTTGCATTGTAAGTTTGACATCATCCTCACGCTCTCAGAGGTAGTTCTCTAAGTTTTCAGGGTAGAGATTGATACATGTGCATCCTATACAAGCACACCCTTAAAAGATAAGAGTTTTAGTTGATTTTTCTCTTTAGATTTGAAATTATTAAAGCATCTCTGATATTTGATATCATCTGAACAGAGATTTGAATACAGGAAAAAATCAAGGAATTCCTAGCGTAATAAACCCTGGAGGAGAGCTAGTTTGCAATGGAGTACCAGATTCAATGCAGGGGCCTACATCAACGTGGTGTGTGTCAAGCCGTAGTCACATAATGTGCATACATTGGAAAACCTATCCAGAATCACCAACTGAAGAATTAGGAGTATTCTTCCATGGACAAATCCAAACTCCCTGAGGGACTGAATTACTGGGCTGAGGGCTGTGGGGACCATGGTCTCAGGGAACATCTAGCTCATTTGGCATAATATAGTTTATAAAGAAAATGTACTACATTGTACTTTGGTGAGTAGCGTCTGGGGTCTTAAAAGCCCATAAGCAGCCTTCTAAGATACTCCACTGGTCTCACCCTTTCGGGAGCAAGGGAGAATGAAGAAAACTAAAGACACAAGGGACAGATTACTAATGGACTATAACTACCACGGCCTCCACCAGACTGACTACAACACAACTAGAGGGTGCCCGGCTACCACCAGTGACTGCTCTGACCGCGATCACAATGGAGGGTCCCAGACAGAGCTGGAGAAAAACGTAGGACAAAATTCTAACTCACAGAAAAAGACCAGACTTACTGACCTGACAGAGACGGAGAAACCCTGAGACTATGGCCCCCAGACACCCTTTTAGTTCAGTAATGAAGTCACTCCCAAGGTTCATCTTTCAGCCAAAGATTAGACAGCCTCATAAACTAACTAACTAAGCAGAAAAATTTCTATAAAATGGCATGTTTTGAGCATATCTAAACATTAAATGAGTCTTTCCCTGCTTCCCACTTACCCTACTCCAATCCATAGAGACCAAAATCACGTAATCTTCATAAAAAGTAGGGTCAAGAAGAGCCACTGCCTCATTTCAAAGGCAGCAACAGCCTAATTTCTAATTTTCTCAATCGATGCCTGTAACAAGGACTGACCCAGTGAATAATGCTTTTAAGG
The DNA here is from genome assembly GCF_000243295.1 of Trichechus manatus latirostris. Lineage (NCBI taxonomy): Eukaryota > Metazoa > Chordata > Mammalia > Sirenia > Trichechidae > Trichechus > Trichechus manatus. The sequence continues at coordinate 16,068,472 of NW_004443949.1, read as the reverse complement.
TTACGACAATCTAGAGGGATGATTTGTGTGCGTGTGTGTGTGTTATTAATGGTTGTTACATTAATACATTAACATATGCTAGGAATATTTATAATGATCAAGTTGAACTTTACATATTTGTTCTGTTTCAAGTAGTGAAAACAATTTGCATTTGCACTGAAGTTAGTCAATCAAAAAGATCAAGTGAAATAGAGACAACTAAATAATTTCATCCCACAGGAAAATAAAATATGAGCTCAAGAGATTTACTAAACTAAAGGATGTTATTTGGATATTAATTTAAGTTAAAGCTTAGATTTAAACCTGGAGTTTTCTCACAGAAAAGTTCTTTCACTAAAAAATGTTTTGAACTTCCAGATATGATTTATTTTCCGCCATTATGGGGATGTTATTAGAGACATTTAATGTACTATTGTAGAATAATATAAAATAAGAGAAGTCTGCTCCCTCTTTTATAGACAAAATATGAATTGTTTAAAACAAAGAAACATAAAAATTAAATATACATATACATATATATATATTTCCTTGAAACTCTATAGCTAAAACAAAGACATAAATCTATTTATTTGACATTGGTCATAAAAATGATTGATAATTTTTATGAACTACAGCTGGAATGAAAGTGACCGCTGAATGTTTGGAAACAAAAGAAGTTAATATTTATGATCACACTTGGTTGGCCATATTCTTAATACAAAATATTTATGGAAAAACCCTTGAGATGTCCATTTTGAAAAATGAAAGCAGTTTTTCACCTTTTCATATTACGTCACTAATTTACAGTTTGAGTATATGTGAAAAAATTAAGGTTACAAATTTTCAGTTGAAACACATGCCAGCACAGACCCTTTCTTTACATTAAGAAACAAAAATTTGCATGTATGCAGCCTTCACAATATTTGAATAAATATTCAGAAAGGTAGAGCATGACTAAAAAGTTTGAAAGTAATGATTGTAAACTTGAAAACTTTAAAATCATAGTCTATTATATGTAACTGGAATTCCAAAATATTTAAATGGTTTGGCCAAAATTATTGTATAGTTAGTACCAAATATCTGAACAATTGTAGACAACATGTCGTTACTGTTTGGCTGCTCAAAATGCTCCCCTGATCTCTTTGTATAGTAGACAAATTTTGTAGGAACCATTTTAGACTAGAGTGGAAATAATACTCAAATCTCTTGCTGTGAATATTTATTCACTCTTTTAGCTCCCTCAAGATACGAAATAGTTAAAAGTAGAGCTGGTTAGATTGATACAGGAATGAGGAAACAGAGCTTCAATAACTTTTCAATTCAGCCAATCACCAAGAAACAGGGTTTGGAAACCAGTCATCTCACACAATGTTAGTGATAAATAAATACACGCAGTTCAGTTGAATAGTGATAACTTGTTATAACTTCATTGAATTGAAAATATATTAAGCTCAGTTTTGCTACAATCAAATATAACTGAACCTCCAGTATACTCCCTTCCTCCTCACAAACAATGAAAGAATAAGGCAAAAATACAGGCACGCGCACACACACGCACAGACAATTCATTTAGATATATTACTGAGGTAGAAATCATTGAAATGGCCTCCCATAGATAAATATAATAGAGGAAACATTATCTACTTTCAGATTCAATAGAAGAGATCAACTTAGGAACGAATGGAGAGGGGGGTTAACAAGCTGGTTTATGAGGCTGAGCTTACAGTTTCATTCAGAACTTCTACTAGCCAAGAAGTGTTTTTGAGATGACTTTCATCTCTTAGCATGGAATGTGAACCTTAGATTTCATTTTGGAAGTTGTCTCAAACTTCATGTAATTGAATTTTAACATTTGTACTTTTAAGAGTATTTCAAAGTGAGGCAATCCAATTTTTTTTTTAAGTTAAAAAAAAAAAAACCTGGGTGAAATGATGTTTAAAACTATCAGTATTACTGAATTGTACACGTAAAGAAATGTTGAAATGGCAAATATATAAAGTTAGGCATTCCACATAAAAGAATGAAAAAACAACAAATGAAAAACTATGCTACAGAAATTTGTCAGTGTCCTCCTCTAAAAACTAGAGATGTTTTATTTTGAGTTTTTCTTTTCACTTTAACTATTCTTAATTTATACTCAAACCAAATTGCATTATAGTAAGATTTTAAAAGGTTTAAAATTAAAATAGTATCATTAAATAATTTTTTTTTTAATCTAAAAGATCTCTGTTCTTTGGATATGAATTCACAGATCGCTCACTCACTTGTTAAATCTGTTCCAATAATGCTCACCTTGCATCAATGATCTTAGCAGTGTTGGCCCTGAGGCAATTCATTTCAAGCTCTCAGTAATGAAAGAAAGAACAAACTGGGTTCAGCAATCTTATTTTCCACTGGGCGAAAGAGAACCTTTTACAAACGTTGTTTAATCACATGGCTTAGAGAAAAAATGAGTTGCTACATTATCTTCAGATAACTTGAAAAATTCAAAATATATAAACTCCCTTCCTGAAAAATTGTTTACATAAAATTTGCCTCTAAGTACATTTTATTTTACAAACACAAATTAATTATTAGTCCTATATTTTTGTCTTAGTTATATCTTTAAATATTGGAGAAAGGATCATGCTTTAGCAATCAAGGTATTTTTTTAAGTCACTGTTACACTCTGTGATTCTAATTCCCAGTTTCTCAAATGCTGGAATAGAATTCAGCAGTGCATTTAATTGGAATTTAGATATCTTAATGTTCTGTCTCCCATCAGGGTGGTTTGAATTCCTGACAAAAGTTCTGTTGTATTAAAGTAGTCAGCTATACAGGAAGTGCTATGGTAAACACAGTTTAAGTGAAAGATATTGAAAGTAAAGAATTGCAAATTGTAAAAGGACTTATTTGAGATTTCCATGGGTTTCAAATGGTTAATAGCACTAGTCCTACAAGAGGCACTATGTGCCATTCAAAGAATAGTTCATCAAGGTTATGTTAGGAACTGCTTAAATTCTCATTGAAACAAAAGCCAAATGTATTTGTTCATTGCAGCCAAAGAGTACAGCTTTTTAAATAATGTCAATATAAATATTAAAGATTAATTTATTAATTGCTTGAGAACAAAATCTTAATTCTTTAATTTCTTAAAAATAAAATTGCTACATATTTGTTAACATCTTATAGTGAAAAAAGAAACATACATTCTAGTCATGTGACACACACACGTACACACTGGTACTTCTATATTCAGGCTGAAGTATAAATCATCACAGTCTGGACTGTTTGTTAAATGACATAAAAATTATGGGAAGGTTGCATCCAGTATGAAATAGCAAGGGTTAGGTAGCAAGGACTTGGTTTACTCTTCAAGCTAATTCCAAAAACGTAGCCAGAGAAACAAGAACAGTCTAAATTTACAGTCTTGTGTATCATCAGCACCAGCCAGCAACCCTCAAAATGTGGCTACAATCTTATGGATTATATTATTAAAAAGGAAAGAAAAAAAAAAACAGAATTCTTAACTTGTTCTTAATTTTCTACATCACTATGCAGCTTCAATTAGGGTATCTGTAAATGAACAGTAATATTTTCACCTAGCGAATAGGGATGGGATAAGGTTCTAACTTCAAGCCACCCTCTACCACATTTCATAGGTTTTGTTACAGTGTTCTATTCTTAAGGCAAGGCCAGACTATGTGAATAGGAACAGAGAAAGATATCGGTATCCTAGGTTCATATGACAGTATGCCTAGGTGAAGAAGAATGTCAACCCAAGATAACATAGACATGCACAAGTCCTCTCTGAGGTTACTATATTCAATGTCTAATTGGGAGAAAAGACTCTCAGAATCTTAGACACTCAGCATTTGTCCCTGGATCATTAAATGATTAATATTCTCTAAAAATAAGTAACAAAGAATACAATGAATATGTCCAGAAGGGACACTCAAAAAATTATTTTTATAAAAGCATAAGGTTGTTATTTTTAAGTGTTATCTAAAAGAAAAATAAGCATAGTTTTAAACAAGTTATACATATAAAATGTGCTTTTCCCATTGCTTAAAATCTCAATGCTCTACAAATATCATCTCTTCTTCTGATGGTTTTCCCATCTGCACTTGCATATTGTACACCAGGCAAAATACGCTTCAATAACTGACACCAAAGGCATACGGGTATTTTTTCATTAGTCTCTTTCTTGTAATATTCTTTATTTTTCAAATTCTCTAACTGCAGAAAACATACACACACAAAAGAGGTGATCCAGATCCTCTATAAAATGGCTAATCTAAAAATAAAATATTATTATTAATTTTTATTCATCCAAACTAAAGAATAATGAAATTTTTTCCTATTACAATTAAACACTTTTCCTTTTTCTTATGCTGTCAGTTAGGTCCCTTAAAAACAACATAATATATGGGGCACAACAAAGATGGCAGAGTAGTCAGACACTTCCGGTGGTCCCTCTTACAACAAAGACCCTTAAAAACAAGTGAATCGATTATATATGACAGTCTAAGAGCCCTGAACATCAAAGGCAAAGTTGAGGAATCCGACTGAGGGGCAAGGGGAGGGAGAGATAGTTCAGAAGCAATGAGGAGTTGCCAGACATGACCCGGTGGAACTGGCACCCTGTAGGCCAGATCGGTTAGCATGCACAGTGAGGTAAGCAATGGTGTTTGGGACACATTTTCCACATTGAGAGAGATCGAGCAGCAGACAGTCTGCTCAGGCCTCTGGAACCAGTGAAAAGTGGCGCTCAGTCGGCAAAAGATAAGTAGTACATGTGTCTAACCTACCGTGCAGATCAAAAAACATCCTATTTGGGAAAAACCTCTCTCCCGTTTACCTGCTCCCTCCCCACTCTGCACCTGGTTCCAGGGCCAGCATCAGTGATTGCCACATCCCCTGGGCCAGAAGTACAACCATCAGGCTCCCTGAGCCATTCTCCCAGGCTTGGAGAGAGAACAAATTAACAAACAGGAAAAAATAAACTGCCAGCTCCCCTAAGCCAGGAACTCAGGACAGTCACAGCTCCCTAGGCACAAGCATAAGGGGTCCATGGGCTTTGAATGCCTTTTACCCCTTCATAGACTTGTGTGGGACCATTTCAACAGGGTAGTCCCTCATTAGCACAGTATAACAGGGTATATACCTGAAGCCTAACTTCAACCGTATCAGCTATATGGTGGTGTGACAGTTTCATGAGATTTGTCACTGCTCTGCCCATTAAGGAGGGTCTTCACATACTCACATCAGGGGCCTGAGGACAGGTGGTTCCACCCATGCCACCTAGCCACCTGTGGCAGGTGTTCAAGAATAAATGGTGCCTCCCAGTCCTTACAGCCAACAGCACTGGGTGCCCATAGTCTAGCTGCAAAACCCACCCTCCTGGACACTCAGGGGCAACCGTCAGCCCCCTGCCTTGCTCAGCATGTGACCCCCTACTGCAACCAGATACCTGTGCCTACTCCAATCACCCATGCCTGTCTAGGACTATAGGTGACAGCCTGCACCACACACTTGGTGACAGACTACCTGGACACCTGAGCTGAATTCATACAAGAAAAGTAAATAGTCTCCTGGGCCCACATAGCTAGTAACAGATCTAACTACCTAATGACACTACATTAGAGCTTCAAAGATGCCAATAATCAAACTAGATCACACAAGCAACGTATTTGGGCATATCAAAAACAAAACAAAACAAGAAACTAGTACACAGTAAGCAAACATAAAATAAATAAATATAATAATTTGTTGATGGCTTGGAGAAAACAGTCAATATCAAATCACATAAAGAAGTAGACAAAGCAATAGAGGAACTTAAGAAGATTATAGAAGAGCACAATGACAAATTCAACAGGCTGCAAGAATTGATAGACAGCAAACAGAAATCTAGATTAACAAAAAAATTTCAGAATTAGACAACTCAATAGAAAGTCATAGGAGCAGAATTGAGGCAATGGAAGTCAGAATTAGTGAGATTAAAGATAAAGCACTTGACATCAACTTATTTGAGGAAAAATCAGGTAAAACAACTTGAAAAATGAAGAAACCCTAAGGATTACATGGGACTCTATCAAGAGGAATAACCGATGAGTGATTGGAGTACCAGAATGTGGGGGGCG
>NW_004443949.1:16026347-16060918 GCF_000243295.1 Trichechus manatus latirostris | reverse complement strand
ACCGAACAGCAGCCAAGTATACCTTCTTTTCCAACACACATAGAACATTCTCCAGAATAGACCACATATTAGGCCATAAAGCAAGCCTTAACAGAATCTGAAGCATCAAAATATCACAAAGCATCTTTGCTGACCATAAAGCCATAAAAGTAGAAATCAATAACAGATAAAGCAAGGAAAAAAATCAAACACACGGAAACTGAACAACATCTTGCTCAAAAACTTCTGGGTTATAGAAGAAATTAAGGATGGAATAAAGAATTTCACAGAATCAAATGAGAATGAAAACACATCCTACTAGAACCAGTCTGGAGGCAAGATGAGAAACCAAACAGGGACAGGAGCTGGTTGAATGGACATGGGAAATCCGGGGTGGAAAGGAGGAGTGTGCCGTCACATTATAGAGAGAGCAACTAGGGTCACATAACAATGTATGTATAAATTTTTGTATGAGAAACTAACTTGAGCTGTAGACTTTCACTTAAAGCACAATTTAGATAGACAGATATCGATAGATAGGTAGGTAGGTAGATAGACACAGAAAAGACTGGTAAAGAGCTTAGATGGTGGATACAAATAATTTTCAAATAGTAGTTCAAAAACAAAATAATAACACAATATTACTCCAAAGAACAATGAAAACTTGATTTTGTAACTTGAATTTGATCATCACATTTTGACATTCCTCATGGTTAAGATTTGTAATTCTGACAAATAATTTAGGTTCATCAGTACGGCAGACAACAATATAAGATAAATTTTCTTAAAGACAATGTACTATCTAAACTTAAAAGTAAATTTCAATTTACTAAAATTTGTGTCTCAAAGCTGATAATAATGACAGGCATATTACAATTAAAATTAACCCATTGCTGTCAAGATAATTTCAACTCATACTGACTCTATAGGACAGATTAGAACCGACCCATAGGGTTTCTTAGACTGTAATCTTTACAGGAGTAGATCCCTAGGTTTTTCTTCCACGGAGCAGCTGGTGAGTTTGAACTGCTGATCTCTCAGTTAGCAGCTAAGGGCTTAACCACTGAGTTACCAGGGCTCCTTGAATTATAATTAGTATATAGACAATTCAAGAAAGAAGAGAATGATTATTTAATCTTAATTTTGTTTGTTTTTTTGGTTGATGTTTTATTTCCGTCATGCTCCAAAATAGTAAAATTGACTTACTATATAGTCAGCAACAATACGGTGATGGCTAACTCAGCAGGTTGCATAAGAGTCTACTTGTTGAAAATGTATATTTTTCCCAAATAAACTATGAATTGGGTGCTCCCTTTACATGTACATACTGAAAAGTGTCTGAATGGCATTTGTTATTTTCCTCAGAATATGCTAATTTTACATATAATTTAGTCACATTGTTTAAATTTTGCATAACAAACTGCTGTAGTGTGTACATAATCCTTTTTATTGTTTATAAAATGCTTAAAATACATCCAATTCACTTTCAGCTTTCTACTAAAACTACAGTTCATTCTCTCAAATTCTTTCCTTATTTGTTTTTTATATATAACAGTCTCTGTAGAAATTTAGCATTTACAAAATAAAAAGACTTTATACTTCTGTGGAACTGACAACCCATCACCGTAAATTATGTTCCGTCACATCAACAAATTTCAAGTTTTCCTGTTATTCAATATTTTAATGCTATATAATTTAATTTAGGATGATTTCTTTAGATGACTCTCAAATTCTTAGTAACTGTGGAATCTGATCTAAGAGTGACAAATAAAAAAAATTAAAATCATTTTTCTTTCTCTTTCTACTGTCTTTTGTTAAGTAGAGAATTCTTTCATCATCTTGAGAATTACATTTTTAATCATTAACTGGAAAAGAAAATCAACAGATGGGTGATTCAATTTATTCCAAACAACATTATATTAAACGCAGGAGCTTGAGTTCAAATAGTGGTTCTGACTTAATAGCTCTGTATCTTTGGGCAATTCTACATCCTGCATTTGTGTTCTTCATTTTAAAGTAAAGTTTGGGATAATTTTATTTTATATTTATTCAGACACTCTGTATTGATCTCCAGCTACGTGCAATTAAATTTTCTAGATGCTGGAGATACACATTAAATAAAACAAAATCCTCATTCTCAAGGATTTTAAATCATTTTGTGGGTTAGACGTGCAGAGAGACATAATGAATACAATAAAAAAGTAAATACATATCATAGATTAGACTCTATGATTTAGATGATACTTCTTTTAAAAATAATAAGAAAGAAAATGAGGTAGGGAGAATGGGATGGGGGTAAAAGCCACTGCCATCAACTCAATTACAACTCATAGCAACCCTATAGGACAAATTAGAACCACTCCATAGGATTTCCAAGGAACAACTGGTGGATTCGAACAGCCCACCTTTGGTTTAGCAGCCAAACTCTTAACCACTGCACCACCAGGGCTCCAGGATGGAGGTATGATGATACAAATTTTTCTGTTTTCTAAGATAAATTGTAAGAAAAATGCATATTTAAATCTTCTCTAAAATTCTAAAGCAATATAAAAATAATGATGCAATATAAAAATAATGATTTTTATATTGTTTGTTGTTGTTAGGTGCTGCGGAATGAGTTCCGACTAAAAGAGACCCTATGAACAACAGAGGGAAACACTTCCCGGTCTTGATCCTGCCTCACAATCTTTGTTATGCTTGAGCCCATTGTTGCAGCCACTGTGTCAATCTATCTCTTTGAAGGTCTTCCTCTTTTTTTATATTCTGTACATATAATTATACATTCTACAGTTTAAAGAAAGGTGTTACTAAAGATATAGGGGACATTTTCTTAACCTATCTAGTTTAGTCACAGTTGGGAGTCGAAGTATACGAAAAGTAGTTCTTTTTTTTTTTTTTAATGGAGACTTGCAAAATATTAGTTCTTCAGTTAAGAATATTCAGTTTACCACATTCAGGCAAATTTTCAGAACCTGAAGTAAAATATAAAGGACTGGATAATTGAAAAGGACAAAAATTTATTTAAGAGAATGAAGAAACTCTTAAGAATCCATATACAAGTCTTAAAAGCCTGTGAGCAGCGATCTAAGATACTCCACTGGTCTCACCCCTTTGGGAGCAAGGGAGAATGAAGAAAACAAGATACAAGGGAAAGATTAGTCCAAAGGACTAATGGACCACAACTACCACCATCTCCACCAGACTGAGTCCAGTACAACTAGATGGTGTCCAGCTACCACCACTGACTGCTCTGACAGGGATCACAACAGAGGGTCCAGACAGAGCTGGAGAAAAATATAGAACAAAGTTGTAACTCACATAAAGGACCAGACTTACTGGCCCGACAGAGACTGGAGAAACCCCGAGTGTATGGCCCCTGGACACACATTTAGCTCAGTAATGAAGTCACCCCAGAGGTTCACCGTTCAGCCAAAGATCAGACAGCCCCATAAAACAAAACGAGACTAATGGGGCACAACAACCCAAGGACAAGGGCTAGAAGGCAGGAAGGGACAGGAAAGCTGGTAATAGGGAACCCAAGGTTGAGAAGGGAGAGTGTTGACATGTCATGGGGTTGTTAACCAATGTCATAAGACAATATGTGTACTAACTGATGAGAAACTATTTGTTCTGTAAACCTTCATCTAAAGTACAGAAAAAAGAAATTGAAAAAAAAAAAAGAATCCATATATACACGCATGATCAATGGAGAGGAGAAAATGCCATATCTTCCCCTCCTATATCTGCTCCTGCACCCACTTGTTTGAGGACAGAGGGCATAAATTGCTCATATTTTCTGGGTACAGTTCCTACCATGAGGAGCCTCAGAGTCGGAGTTCACTAAATACTTGAGGAATTTACATTGACTGCGGTCTTTCCTAATCCACTTCCTACCTCAGTACCTAAAGATGAATTGCATTTTTCAGGATAAAACATTTTCATCCCTCTAGGAAGCCATGAATAATGAACTCAACTTTATTACTTGGGTGGTAGAACACTAATGACGAACGAGTTAATATATACAGCAGAAATCTGAGGAAGATTAGCAGATGAGTGAGCTGTCTGTTTCCATTTTCTTTGCTAAATTCCCTTACAGGAAATTTTTTCTCTCTAGACACTAACACCACACTGGAACCAATAAGAACCTGGTGCTCTGACATCCATTGTCTCTTATTTACAGTAATGCTGTCAAAATGCTTCATAAGCCATAATATTTAATACAAATATGCTCATTTGATCATTATTAATAATACTATTATAAATACATTGATAAAATATAAGAAGTCAGTATTCGGCAAAGAAAAAATGAAACAGAGAACAAGCTTAGAACTGCAACCTTGAACATTCATTAAAGTCACACATCCAAATCAGCAGTTGCTGAGGACATAACCGTGCAAATTAATATTCAGTCAGGCAGTTTAGAGAATTTTATTGTGTGTTATTTAGCAAGGAGACTAACAAAAGAAAAAAATCAAACAAAACAACATTTTATTTTCTGCAGTTCTTATTAAAATGGATAACTTGTTTGTTGTTGTACCTGTCATGACGTTTACAAAGATAACTATGCTGTTTATTTTCAACAACCCAATTATGGCCTTACTTAGGTTAAATTGTTAAAGCCTTCAGTTATACATTATCAAAATTAATTTCAAAGATCCTTGTTGATCAGGTTGGAAAATGCATGATCCAACGTCAGTGGGGAGCCCTGGTGGTACAGTGGTTAAGAGCTTACCTGCAAACCAAAAGGCTGCCATTGGAATCCACCAGGCGCTTCTTGGGAACCCTATGGGGCAGTTCTTCTTTGTCCTACAGGGTCACTATGAGTCAGAATAGACTTGACAGCAACGGGTTTGTAGTTTTTTGTAATATCATTGTCAGTGTTCAGGCAAATCACAATATTGATTTGAGCATAAAGCATAAAAGTAAAAGAAAAATGCGAAGGAGAACAACCAGAGAATTTTCAAGAACAGTAAAGATTACGTACTACGAAGTTCTCTTGTTTCTGAGTTTAATTGTATGAGTTATAATATAAAGCACTATTTTATTAATAATTAAAGTGAAAGTCTAAGATTTGAATAAATAAATGAAAATTTACAATCATGGAATAAATCAGAAATAATTGATTAAGATGTACAGAAGAACACCACTCATGTATGATAGGTCCCCCTTACCATTGCTTAAAAGTTGCTGTTGTTAGTTGCTGTCAAGTTGATTCCAAATCATAGTGACCCCATGTGTGCAGAGCAGAACTGTATTCCACAGAGTTTTCAAGGCTGTGATTTTTGGAAGCAGATCTCCAGGACTATCTTCCAAGATGCCTCTGAATGGGTTCGAACCACCAAGCTTCAGGTTAGTGATCAAGAACTTAACCATATTCACCACCCAGGGACTCTCAGATTCAGATACCTGTTTCTTACACTGGGTCTTTTTTAATTTCTATTTACTAGTCGTATTTTATTTCTTGAACCAATAAGAAACATCATGATAAATGGTGAAAATATTGAAGTTGTGAAGGATTTTATTTTACTTGGATCTACAATCAGTGCCTATGGAAGCAGCAGTCAAGAAATCAACTAACCTACTGCACTGGGAAAATCTGCTCCAAATTACCTTTTTAAAGTGTTGAAAAGCAAAGTTGTCACTTTGAGGATTAAGGTGCGCCTGACGCAAGCCATGGTGTTTTCAATTCCCTCATATGCACGTGAAAGTTGGACGGTGAACAAGGAAGACAGAAGAAGAATTGATGCCTTTGAATTATGGTGTTGGCAATGAATATTGAATAGACCATGGACTGCCAGAAGAATGAATAAATCTGTCTTAGAAGAAGTACAGCCAGAAAGCTCCTTAAAAGGAAGGATGGTGAGACTTCATCTCACATACTCTGGATATATCATCAGGAGCAACCAGTCCCTGGAGAAGGACATCTTGCTTGGTAAAGTAGAAGGTTAGCAAAAAAGAAGACTCTCAGCCAGATGGATTGTCACTGTGGCTGCAACATGGGCTCAAACAGCAGCGATTATCAGACCAGGCAGTGTTTCATTTTGTTGTACATATGTGTGCTATGGGTCAGAACCAACATGACAGAACCCAACAACATTTTATTACTAATTCAATTACTGTTCCTATTTTTAGCTTTCTTAATGCTCTTTAGTCTCTGAATATGCCACTTTCAGATCTTCTGTTCTTTACAGTATTTCTATTTAAAATCTCTACTTGTGATATAAAAATCTTACTCTCTAATAAGGCCAAATAAAGGGAAAATTTCCACCTGAAATATTCCCTAATGAATGGAACATATGTAATATGCACCTTTTTTTTTTTCTTTCAGCTTGTCTGGTACAGCTCTGGCTTCCGTATATACCCCAAATGTAATTATTAATAACACCTTCCTTCACACTTTAAGATTTCCTGATTTGGATGATAAATTATATGACTACTTATTAAAATAAATTGAAATAGGGGACCAGGTTTTAGTCTAGCAGTAATATTCGGTATTCACGGGAGTTTGTTCAAATTTTAAGTTCTCATAGTCTCATTGTTAGGAGTACAGTGAAAATAATATGCTTCTTTAATTATTAGTAAACAATTACTTTTTTCACTTTCATACTATTGAATATCTCTTTGAAACAATTACAGATTTTTGTATTACAATCCTAAGTCACATATTTCATACTGCATATTTTTGTAAATTAATAAAAAGTAAACAAACCTCATAACTAACATAAAATGTAAACTCTTCTGTGCCTTTTTCAGAATTTAATGTGATACAGTGGAAAAATATTGTTTAATAAGATAGCTAATGAGGAGATTTGCTTTTTTTTTGTCTGTTTTAGTTTTTACTCTGCCTAATTACTAAAAAAAAAAAAAGCAAAACCAAATCTGTTGCCATCCAGGAGATTCCAACTCATAGTGACCCTATAGGATAGAGTAGAACTGCCCCATAGGGTTTCCAAGGAGGGGTTGGTGGATTCAAACTGCCGACCTTTTGGTTAAAAGCCAAGCTCTTAACCACTGCACCACCAGAGCTCTGCCTAGTTACTAGTCAATAATAAATACGGAGATTGTAGGGAACACACAAAGATTTGAAAGCCAGTTCCAATTGTGTTGTTATATTAAGCAAAATAATTACCTAATAAGAAAAAGATACTCTAGTTGACCCAACGGTTCAAAAAATTTGGATGATAATCATTATAAATGGCATACGACTAAAGCCAAAAGTTCTTCAAATTCCACCCTGAAGCACTTGGCTTATGAAATGAATCCCTGGCACGTTTGCCTTTCCGGCATTCATTCTTTCTCTTTCGGAAAAAAGCATCCAAATTTGCTTTGGGAAATAAGACTCCTCTTATGAGATACAATCTTGTTCAGGTAGCACTTAATTGTCTCCTTACTCTATTTGACCCAAGATAGGGCAATCGTCTGATGTCTCACTGAAATCTGAATACTGAACAGTGATGCAAAGCAGAGAAGATATGGCTCTGCGTGCTCTATAGAAATTGTCCCTTAATGCTTGTTACTTAGACTCTACCATGACCTGGTTCTTGCCATTTCTGATACAATCTGTTTAAAATTACACCTTTCATTCTTTAAGTGTATCTTCAATATCTTTTTAAATAATCACTTGCTTATATCAGGAGAGTTAATTTCTGTTGCTTGTCATTGACAAATCCAAATTAATACAACATAAGGCAGTGATGTGCATCATTTGGCAATACAGACAGACAGGTCATTCCACACATTGCCTTTATTTTCTAAATGGTTAATCAGACAATTTAGGAAGTAATCCATGTAGGTGGTTTAATGTGGTAGTTAAGAGAATGGGCTCCAGCCCAACTAATTTCGAAACCTGGATCACTTAACAGCTATGCTGTTGTTATTAGGTGCTATGGAGTCAGTTGCAGCTCATAGAGACCCTATGTACAGCAGAATGAAAAGCTGTCCAGTCTAGTGCCATTCTCACAATAACTGCTATGTTTGACCCCATTGATGCAGCCACTGTGTCATTACATCTCATGAAGTTCTTCCTCTTTTTCCCTGACTCTCTATTTATCAAGTATGATGTCCTCCAGGGACTGGTTCCTCCTGATAACATGTCCAAAGTAAGTGAGATAAAGTCTCGCCATCCTTGCTTCTAAAGAACCTCTGGCTGTACTTCTTCCAAGACAGATTTATTCGTTCTTCTGGCAGTCCATGGTATATTCAATATTCTTTGCCAACACCATAATTGAAAGACATCAGTTCTTCTTTGGTCTTTCTTCCTTATTTGTTGTCCAACTTTCACATGCATATGAGGCAATGGAAAACACCGTGGCTTGGGTCAGGCACACCAAAGTCCTCAAAGAGACATCATTACTTTTTAACACTTTAAAGAGGTCTTTTGCAGGAGATTTGCCCAATGCAAAACATCATTTGATTTCTATATGAGCTCTATTTCACTGTTAGTGTCTCAGTTTCTTCAAATGTTAAATGAGAATAATAATATTAATTCCTAGGGCTGTTTTATGGAGCCCTGGTGGCATAATGATTGTCTGGCTGCTACCCAAAGGTCTGTGGTTTGAACCCACCAGCAGTTCCACATTAGAAAAGGCCCAACAATTTTCTTCCCTAAAGATTTCAGCCTGGGAATCCCTATAGGGTAGTTCTACTGTGTCATATAGTGTCATTATAAGTCAACTACACACAACAACAACACCAGGGTTGTTGTGAGGCATATGTGTGCTAATAGAGAGGAAGTTCGTAAAGAATGGCCCAACCTATTGTAAGTGATCAATAATTGTTATTTACCATTATGCATAATGAAGCATAGAATCCATTGTTTAAGTGGTTTCTGTGTCCTGTTTCTTTAAGATCAGACTGATCAATATAAACTACCCTTATAAGATAAATCTTAAGCCTTAAAATAAGAAAATACAATGATCCAGCCTTGCAATTCTTCATTTCTAACCTGAAGCATGATTGATTGGTATCAGGAATCACACATTGTCAGATGTAAACAGAGATTGTGATAATACCTAGGTGTTATGAATAAGAACCATAATTTCCCCATAGAGTCCTTTAGGAAGAGCTTAGCAATTATATACACATCAGGGTGCATTTCTTTTGAAACACACACATATTTTTTTCTTCTTATGATTTTCAACAGTACATCTGAGACCAAAATACATATTTCAATTACTCCTTGAAAGTGCTGTAAGTCTATTTCATCTCAGACCAAGATGCATAATACATTTTCATGTTTCCCATTCATAAGTTTTACAGGAAATCAAAATCCTTTACTTGTTAATGAGAAAAAAAGCCAAAGAAATAATGTTACAGGTTTTAGATGTTGAGCAGTCTGTTAATAGCTTGCTAAAGTAGAATTATTTGTTGTTCATGTGTTTGCATGGCAAGTAGATGAATTACAACTGAAAGAAGCATGTGTAACAACTTGCAATAAAAACAATATAGCTGCCAAATTTTAACCCATAATTTCTGTAATGTTAGTGGGACAAAATAAAAAGCCCCTAATACCATTATGCCCTTTTGTGTCAACCAAATTTTATTTTATAAGCTTGAGAAATTAATATTCTTGTGAAGATAGTTGAAATTAGATCACATTTAAGATGCTAATCTGTGAAGTTTAGCTCTTGTACTAGCAATGTTTTTCAAGAGAGGTTGAGAGAGAGTTCAGTTTCTCCCTATGGTGAATTATCTTGTATCTAATCAAACTTCCTGCTGAAAATATCTAGATATGCTGAACCTAATATTGAAGAAAAAAAAAAAAAATCTGGTTGAAACTATTGGAGAGATGCCAAGCCAGGTCAGGTTGAAAGTATCAAGAGTTAAACATTACATTCAGAGCCACTTTTCTTCTTTAAGTACATCGCAAGTGGTGGTTACAAATCCGAGAAACTGATCACAGCTTTGTGCAGGTTTTCTCTGCTTGAGACACAAAAATTGGGGTTCTGGTCACCCCAAGACAAAGAGTCCATAAGCTATAGTCTAGGATTTCAATTGAGCTCTGAGGACTAAATACTAGAAACAATGGCAAACTGAAAATGAATCAGTGATCTCCAGACTCAAATAAACTTTCTCTGTGAGAAAATTATTGCTTTTTGCCCCAGCCTATGAAGTTGTGGTATTCTGAGCGGCTCAGGAAAGCTTTAAGCAATCTCAGTAGGCTTGGCGCCAAAAATTGGGGTTCAGGGAAATTGCACTTTCAGCCATGACAAAAGAGTTAGCACTGAACTGACAATTCTGCCCAAAACTACTATAAAAACTGAATAAAATATATGAAACAACTTTTAAGGGACTGAGAGAAAAAAAAAAAACTACATTAATTACATTTATCAGCCGTAAGCACTAAACATTTTTAAAAGAATGAAAAAGTAATTGCAGATTAAACATTCTTCTTGTCATAGACTGAATTGTGTCCCCCCAAAATATCGGTCAACTTGGCTAGGCCATGATTCCCAGTATTGTATGATTGTCTACCATTTTGTCATTTGATGTGATTTCCCTATGTGTTGTAAATCCTATCACTATGATGTGATGAGATGGATTAGTGGCAGTTATATTGACAAGATCTGCAAGATTAGATAGTGTCTTAAGCCAATCTCTTTTGAGATACAAAAGAGAGAAGCGAGCAGAGAAACACGGGGACTTCACACCACCAAGAAAGTAGTGCCAGGAGCAGAGCATATCCTTTAGGCCTGAGGTTTCTGCCCTGTGATGCTCCCAGAACAAGGGAAGACTGATGACAAGGACCTTCCTCCAGAGCCAACAGAGAAAGCCTTCTCCTGGAGCTAACACCCTGAGTTTGGACTTGTAACCTACTAGACTGTGAGAGAATAAATTTCTCTTTGTTGAAGCTATCCACTTGTAGCATTTCTGTTAGAGCAACACTAAATGACTAAGACATTCTTAAAACAGATATATGGGAATGCAATTCAAAGAATATAAAATAACTATTTTTTAAGGGAAAGGGTCATAAAAATTATACAAAACTAGTTTGAAGTATGTTAATTGCAAATAATTGAGTGCAAGTTAATATTTGTACTTCCCTAATTTTCAAAAGTCAGGTATATAAGAAGAAAATAACGAAGTAGGAAAATTGTGTTTTCTTCCTATGAATTTGCAGCTGTAAAAAAGTCAAACAAGGTTTTCCATTATTCTATTTACTCCACCCCCTTTGGCAATTCAATTCTACAAATTAATAAAAGAATATAACAATTATTATGAATTAACAAAAAATAAAAGTCAATTAATTTGTCACGCATAGATAATACTTCTCTGTGTTTTGTTGTGTTTAAATAAGTTATACTGTTAGTTATTTTTGTACCTACAGCTAAATTGTGGTTTCTTGAAGTGAAGATGCCCCTTAATATTTTTTCTTTCTTTTCTCATAGGGTTTTGTACAGCTTTTATATGTTAGAAGGATAAAAAATATGATTTAAGAGAATTTCTAAGATATTAATAAGTAAACTATAATCCTATAACCACATACACTATTTAAAAATACTTTTGTATATAACAATAAAATAAAAATAGCATTATTCTTGGGTAGATCAAATGGCAGTATTAATGTGATTGTTTTTTTTTTCCTGACATGCCAAGAAAATGTAATACTACAAGTTTATTATTCCTATTATTACCCTTTGCTTTAAGTGTCCTATTTCAAGATTTAATAATGCTAAATATTATACTGCTATATAAAATATAAGGAGTCCTGATGACGCAGTGGTTAAGGGCTTGGCTGCTAACTGAAAGGCTGGCAGTTCAAAACCTTCAGCTGCTCTGAGGGAAAAAGATATGGCAGTTTGCTTCCATAATGATTGCAGCCTCGGAAATCCTATGGGGCAGTTCAACTCAAAGGGTTGCTATGAGTCAAAATTGACTCCACGATATAAACACAACATACGTGTTTTTCCACCACGTGTCTGTTTGTCTTACCCTGGTAGTTCATCTGTTGCTGTGATACTGGCAACTGTGCCACCAGTATTTCAACTACCAGCAGGGTCACCCTTGGCAGACAGGTTTCAGTGGAGCTTCCAGACTAACTCAGAATAGGAAGAAGTACCTGGCTCTACTTCTGAAAAAAATCAGCTAGTGAAAATCTTATGAATAGCAGCAAAACACCGTCTGACATATGCCAGAAGATGAGCCCCTTGGGTAGGAAGGCACTCAGAAGACAGCTAGGGAAGAGCTACCTCCTCAAAGTAGAGTCGACCTTAACAACGTGGATAGTGTCAAGCTTTCAGGACTTCCATTTGCTGATGTAGCATAACTCAAAATGAGAGAAAACGGCTACAAACATCTGTTAATACTTGAAACATGAAATGTGTGAAGTATGAATCTAGGAAAATTGGAAGTCATCAAAAATGAAGTGGAATACATAAACATCAATATCCTAGGCATTAGTCAGCTGAAACGGACTGGTATTGGTCATTTTGAATCAGATTATCATATGGTCTACTACACTGCGAATGATGAATTGGAGAGGAATGGAGTTACTTTCATAGTCAAAAAGAACATTTCAAGTTCTATCCTGAAGTACAATGCTGTCAGTGATAGTCTAATAATCATATGCCTACAAGGAACACCAGTTAATATGACTATTATTCAAATTTATGCACCAAACAGTAAGGTCAAACATAAAGAAATTAGAGATTTTTACCAATTTCTGCAGTCTGAAATTCATTGAACATGCAATCAAAATGCATTGATAATTGCTGGCAATTGGAATGCAAAAATTGGAAACAAAGAAGAAGGATTCGTAGTTGAAAAATACGGCCTTGGTGATAGAAAGGATGATCAGGATTGCTTGATAGAATTTTGCAAGACTAACCACTTTTTCATTGCAAATACCTTTTTTCAACAACAAAAATGGTGACTATACACATGGACCTCGCCAGATGGAGTACACAGGAATCAGATAGACTACTTCTGTAGAAAGTTACCATGGAAAAACAATATCATCAGTCAGAACAAGATCAAGGGCTCACTGTGGAATGGACCATCTATTGCTCATATACAAATTCAAGTTGAAGTTGAAGAAAATTAGAACAAGTCCACAAAAGCCATAGTATGACCTTCAGTATAATCCACCTGAATTTAGAGACCATGTCAAGAATAGATTTGACGCATTGAACACTAATGACTGAAGACTAGACGAATCGTGGAATGACATCAAGGACATCATACATGAAGAAAGCAAGAGGTCATTAAAAAGATAAGAAGGAAAGAAAGACAAACATAGATGTGAGAAGATACTCTGAAAGTTCCTCTTGAATGTAGAATAACTAAAGCCAATGGAAGAAATGAAGAAGTAAAAGAGCTGAACATAAAATTTCAAAGGGTGTCTAGAGAAGACAAGGTAAAGTATTATAATGAAATGTGCAAAGACCTGGAGATAGAAAACCAAAAGGGAAGAACATACTTAGCATTTTCCAAGCTGAAGGAACTGAAGAAAAAAATCAAGCTCGAGTTGTAATAGTGAAGGATTTTATGGACAAAATACTGATCAATGCAGGAAGCATCAAAAGAACACAGAAGGAATATACAGAGTCACTATACCAAAAAGAATTGATCGACCTTCAGGCATTTCAGGAGACAGCATATGATCAAGAACCAATGGCACTGAAGGAACAGGTCCAAGCTGTGCTGAAAGCATTGGCAAAAAACAAGGCTCCAGGAATTGAGGGAATACCAACTGAGATGTTTCAACAAATGGATGCAGCACTGGAAACATTCAGTCATCTGTCCCACAAAATGTGGCAGACAACTACATGGCCAACCGACCAGAAGAGATCCATATTTGTACCCATTCCAAAGAAAGGAGATTCAACAGAATGCAGAAATTATGGAACAATATCATTAATATCACACACAAGTAAAATTTTGCTGAAGATCATTCAAAAACCATTGAAACAGTACATTAACAGGGAACTGCCAGAATTTGAATCCAAATTCAAAACAAGATGTGGAAGGAGGGAAATCGTTGCTGATGTCTGATGAGTCTTGGCTGAAAGCAAAGAATACCAGAAACATATTTACCTGTGTTTTATTGACTATGTAAAGGCACTCCACTATGTTGTTCATAACAAATTATGGATAACATTACCAAGAATGGGAATTCCAGAATACCTAATTGTGCTCATGAGGAACCTGCACTTAGTACAAGAGGCAATCATTCAAACAGAAGAAGTGGATACTGCGTCTTTTACCATCAGGAAAGATATGCATCAGGGTTGTATCCTTTTCACCATACTTATTCAATCTGTATGCTGAGTAAATAATCTAAGAAGCCAGATTATATGAACAAGAACACAGCATTAGCATTGGAGGAAGACTCATTAACAACCTGTGATACGCAGATGACACAACCTTGCTTGCTGAAAGTCAAGAGGACTTGAAGCACTTATTGATGAAGAACAAAGACCAAAGCCTCCGATATGGATTACACCTCAACATAAAGAAAACAAAAATCCTCACAAGTGGACAAATAAGCAATATCATGATAAACAGAGAAAAGATTGAAGTTGTCAAAGATTTCATTTTGCTTGGATCCACAATTAAATTCCATGAAATCAGCAGTCAGGAAATCAGACAACTCATTGCATTAGGTAAATTTGCTGCAAGAGATCTCTTTAAAGTGTTCAAAGCAAAGATGTCACTGTTTTTAATGGTCACATATGCATGTGAAAGCTGGGCAATGAATAAGGAAGACCAAAGACTTGATGCCTTTGCATTACGGTGTTGATAATGAATATCGAATATACCATGGACTGTCAGAATAACAAACGAATCTGTCCTGGAAGAAGTACAGTCAGAATGCTCCTTAGAAGCATGGATGGTGAGACTTCGTCTCACATACTTTCGACACGTTAGCAGGAGGGACTAGTCCCTGGAAAATGACATCATGCTTGTGAAACAGAGGGTCATCGAAAAAAGGTAGACCCTAACAAGATGGTTTGACACAGTGGCTGCAACAACAGGCTAAAACATAGCAAAAATTTTGAGGACGGCGAAGGACCGGGCAGTGTTTCATTCTGCTGTACTTAGGGTTGCTATGAGTCAGATTCGACTTGACAGCACCTAACAACAACAAACGTGTTTAATATATATGTATGTATTAATTAAGGGACCCTGGTTGCACAATGGTTAAGTCCTTGGCTGCAAATGGAAAAGTAGTCAGTAAGAACCTACCCAGCTCTCTGAGGGAGAAAAGACCTGAAGATCTGCTCCTATAAAGATTAAAACCCTTTGCCTTTGCGTCAGTTCCGACTCATAGCAACCCTGTAGGACAGAGTAGAATTACCCCATAGGGTTTCTAAGGAGAGATTGGTGGATTCAAACTGCCTACCTACAGCCTAGGAAATCCTCCGTAGCAGTTTTTCTCTGTCAACTTGGGCCAATATGGTCAGTA
Organism: Trichechus manatus latirostris; assembly: GCF_000243295.1. Classification (NCBI taxonomy): domain Eukaryota; kingdom Metazoa; phylum Chordata; class Mammalia; order Sirenia; family Trichechidae; genus Trichechus; species Trichechus manatus. Next base: position 16,045,533 of record NW_004443949.1, on the reverse strand, counting down.
TCAACTCCGTGGCACCTAAAAACACCACCACCAACAATCATACATTAATTATGTAAATGTTTTTAAGTAATGTGGTCAAATCCCTAGCTGATATACTGTCCCTAACTGATGTAAATACTAAAATTAATTATATATATATGTAAACCATGAAGTGATTCATTACGTATCTCTGTATTGCAAATTCCTATATTGAAAAAGAATTTACAAACAGTATTTTTCCGTCTTAATTCTCCTGTCATCAGAACTCTCTTTTCATCCTTCTGGAAATAAGAGTAAACAAAGATAATAGCCACTCAATGGCTTTTTGTTCTATCAATTTCACAACCCAAAAATATTAAATCATTTTTACATTAAGTAAAAATGAATTTATTTGGTGCCATACTGGTTAAAGTGCTCGGCTGCTAACAGAAATTTTGTGACTCCATTGAGGAAAGATGTGGCAGTCTGCTTCAGTAAAGATTTACAGCCTTGGAAATCCTATGGGGCAGTTTTATAATATCCTATAGAGTCACTATGAGTCAATCGACTCAAAGGCAGTAAGTTTGTTTTTTGGTGATTTAGAGTAATTTAAATATAAATTCAAACATCATGGAGCAAGAACTGACTTATATTAAGAAAATGAAGGAGAAAGAAAGTTAATAAGTACCCCCTCAAACTCATCATATGGCTGCTCTATGTCTTTTTTACTTTCGTCATCTACTCTGATCTTCCTAAAGCTACCAGTTGCAAGGCTGGGAATGCCGTAGTTTCTAACCTGTGATCTCAGTGCAGCGTCTGTTTTACCTCGAAATGTTGTTAGAGCATGTTCAATTCTGGAGAAGCCTACATTAATAAGGTCTTTTATTTTGTAAGTGATAATTCTTTTTATTTTGTTTTCTGTCCTAAAAATAACTACTTCCCTCCCTAAATATTCCTTTACATTCTTATTGATATTTTTGTGCATCTGAATTAAAAGTCTGATGCATGTCAAGTTGCCTCATTCTAATCATTTGTTCTATTGCTATCTGTGGGAGTTGCCATAATTTAAATTCTATTTGTTCAAGTTATTTTTCTACCTATTTTTGTTGCTTTGAATATTACCCTGGAAAATATTTTTATATGCCTCAGAATCATTTTCTTACTCTGCCAAATTACATATATATATATAATATAATATATATATTATATACATTCTTCTAACATGATTAGTAAGTTATATTTACAGTGTTTTGGAATTCAAAAAACAATTACCTTTGAAATTGTTTTAAAGCATTTTAATCTAGGGCAAATTATATACATTTTTTTTTTTTTTCCTTTTAGAGAAGGGCATTTGTGAAATTATCTCTTTCTTTTAGTACTCCTGCTTTTTTTTTTCAGGAAATCAGTAAAATTTATATTTTCTGCTCAAACTCGTAAAATATTTTCAGTCAATAATTAAAAGTAATGATTAGAGACATTCTTTTCTAAATAATTTTGTGGTCAATAATTTTACAAGTGAAAATATTGTCAAGAAAAAGGAGACTGGATTGTATAACTGATTGAAAATTAACTATTTTAATTAGTATATAATTAATGACTTACACCTTAAAATTGTGAAGGATTCCTAAACCTTTAAATTAACTCTTCACAATGAAACCCTTGTGTTGAAGTATCCTTCAGTGGGGATTCAAATTACAATAAGTGTCATCTGGTGTTCGGAGTTGCTGCCAAGGACCAGATACAACCAGTGGCTATCTACATCTCCAATGCCGTCAAGTCCATTCTGACTCACAGCAACCCTACAGGACAGAGTAGAACTGCCCCGTAGGGTTTCCAAAGAGTGGCTGGTGGATTTGAACTCCTGACCTTTTGGTTAGCAACTGTAGCTCTTAACCACTGTGCTACCAGGGCTCTCCAGTAGCTATAGTGGAGTTAATGTTCCATAAAGTGAACAGTCAAATACAAGAAATAGGAAATTAGAGAGAACTTCATAGAAGTATTTCTTTTGCTTTATCTCTTCCTTGGGCAAGTTTAGAGTACATTTCCTTCTTTCAGCCATTTTATAGAACTCCTACATGACAACTGTTATGGATTGAATTGTGTATCTCAAAAATATGTGTTATAAATCCTAACTTCTGGAGCCCTGGTGGCGAAGTGGTTAAGAACTTGGCTGCTAACCAAAAGGTCTGCAGTTCGAATCCACCAGTTGCTCCTTGGAAACCCTATGCGACAATTCTGCACTGTCCTATACTGTTGCTAAGACAGAATTGACTCATCAGCAATAAATTTGGTTTTTAACAGGTTTTGTATGCCTGTGGTTATAATCCCATTTGGAAATGGGTTGTTTCTGTTATGTTAATGATGCAGGATTAGTGTAGGGTTTATCCCCAGTCAATCTCTTTTGAGCTATAAAGAGATTAAACAAGCAAGACACATAAAGATCTCCAAGGAACTAGGAAGTAGAGATGGGGGAAGAGAGATGCCAAGCCACGTGAAGATAGCCCAGGAGCAAATGCTCAGAGACAAAGACCTTTCTCCAGAGCCAGCAGAGAGAGAAAAAGCCTTCCCCTAGAGCCAGCACCCTGAATTCGGACTTCAAGCCTCCTGAACGGTGAGAAAATAAACTTCTGTTTGTTAAAGCCACCCGTTTGTGTTATTTCTGTTATAGCAGCACTAGATAAGTAAGACAGCAACCAGACGGACTTGCTGTGCTTCTTTGGCTTGCTTTGAAATGTAAACCAGTAACGAAATGCATCTCATAACATGGCTTAACATCTTTCCTTGACATATATTCTTTATTTTTTTTGTTAACCTCACTACTAAGGGCTTGTACTTCTGGGAATAAATATTTAATGCTTTAATAACTTTTGCTCCAAGTTCAACTTTCATTTAAGACTAGCACCTGGATAATGATGGTGTTCAACATGGGTTAAGGATTTAATTCTGTAATTTTATCAGCATAGACCTTAGACATATTTTACAAAGCAAATATCATAATCACAGTTCTACAGGATCCTGAATCGTACAGGATGTGGATGATAAATGTGAGGCGTCTCACCGGCTGTGGTTAATACGTGCAAGGAGACCAATTTTGCCTCTGGCTAGCATTGACTGAGTCACATGACCTGTAAAATGTTGTGTAACACTGAATGATTTTAGAAAATATGTAAATATTTATAATAATCTTTTATGAAATATAAATGCTACGGTCTTCCTTAAAACAAAAATTTGTTAGAATGTGATAATCTTATCTAACTTAACCTTGTGTTTTGACCTTAAAATAATAAAAAATTATTTTAGCGTGTCTAAAAGTTATGAAAACTGTATACTGTTTTACATCAACTTTATTAAAGTGAATTCACATTACCAAGCTTTCAGACAACCTCAGAATTCCTGAGCATTGGTGGGTATAAGAATCATAAGCAAATCTTCCCCAAAAAACAAATAAACAAACACAAAAACTACTATTATTTTGCAAAGAATTTAAATAATTAGAGATTATTAAAATTATAAAAAAATTCTATTCACATGTGACTATATGATATTATTATATTGGCTTATCTTTAACAAATAAATATTCAGATTTGCATAGAACTCAACAAGTAATGAGTAGTGCATATTTAAGCACAATGTTAATATAAATTCATATCTATATTTCAGTATTTTTCAAAAAGTTTATAAAATGGCTTGTAGAAATAAATACAATGCCATCAAATGAAACAATCAAACTAAATACTGACGAGGAATGTTAAGCAAAGAAATAAATGAGAGTTGAAAACACACAATGGATATACAAATAAATTTAGGTAAAAATACCCATAATAAAATCATATATATTGTACATAAATCCCAATAAAACATGAAAAATAATCTTTTTCTGGTGTTGGTTCTGGGAATTTCATAATGATGGTGCAGAGAAAATTTTAGTAAATACTGAAACATATTAGAGACACCTGTTTAAAAGTTATCATTGCAGACCCCTGGCAAAGTCACAATGAATTTCATAAGAATATTTCCACAAATATCTAAAGCAAAGTATTTTTAGTTCAACTATAACATTTTTAATTATCAGTAAATTGCCAATGATCATAATTCATTATTTAAGAGGCCACATGTATTTTATAGGTCCTGAATTATCTCTCACAGGGGGAGACAGATCACAAAATAATAACAGTCACTCTTCTCAAAAGGATTCTCTATCCATGATCTGACAGTTAACAGGTTCTCTAGTCAGGGAACACCAAGCTCTCTCCCCCCATACCTGTTCCCAACACATATTTTTTTTTCTCCTTAGGTTCCAATATTCTCCATAAATGTTGTTTGCTCACAGAACCTGTCAGATAAAGAAAATATTTCAGCAGCAGTACAAATGTAGTATTATGAAATTCCCTATTTCAAATATCTAGGGTTCTTTTCATGTTCTCATTAACAGAAGACTGCATATTATCACAATCAAACAGAAAACCCTTATGAATGTTTTCACTTGGATTGTGACCAAAATGATAATCAGAGTGTAATTAAAAGAAAAAAAATATATATATATTTATAATATTCCCAGGATCCTTTTTCTCACGAGGGAAAATGGTCAGGGTAAGAGCTCCAGTTAAACTTTCCAAGACAATACACGTAACAGAGTGTGTCATAGAGCAAGTAGAGAATGTGTGACGAAGCAGGGAAAGATGACAAATGGGCTATCAGTATAATGTTGAGGCATAAATTTTCATGTTGGGGTGTAAAATATGTGACACCCTGTGTATCTGTGTTTAGCTGATAGCATGAGTAGAAAACTGAGCATAGGATGAAATCTTTAAAGAGATTACTAGTTAGTTATCATATACTAGTTAGCTAAGGAAAATTATTTTTTCAAAGCATCTGGAATCTGATAACTATTATTTCATATGTTTGTTCCCAACACTGTACAGAGATTAAGTTCTAATTTTTATGCAAGTTAGTGTTTGGAAATATAATACAGGATTTGGCACATGGTTAGACACTTATTGCTGTCATTGGATATTCATTCTGCTGTCCTTTATTACTAATGGTAATATGATATATGTATACATATTTTGGGGGACATGTTCAATTTGAAAAAGAGAAAACCAAATTTCCTGCATTCCAGGAGCTAGGGGTGGCCATGTCTCACAGTTTTGTCTGTGAGAAATGAGTACATGTCCAATGGATGATTCAATGATTCTGGTTGTTGGCTTTCCTGACACAGTATTCACCTCCTTGTTCTTTGCTTATTTATTCTTATCTGTAAAATGGATAGAAGCTAAAGATATATCAGATATCTCTAGACCCTGAGGTAACTGATGTTGAAGACTCACACTGAGGATGGAAAAGACACATAGGCAGAAAGAAACAAAGAGGGAAGGGAGAAAGGAAAAAAGAGAAAGAGGGAGAGAGGGAGGAAGGTAGGAAGGAAGGAAAGAAAGGAGGAAAAAAGGAAGGAAGGGAGGAAGGAAGAAAGGAAGGGAGGAAGGAAGGAAGAGAAAAAGGGAGGAAGGAAGGAGGAGAGAGATGGAGGGAGGGGGGAAGGAGGGAAGGAAGGAAAAAAAAAAGAAGGTAAGATAATAACTCAGATTCCATAGCCTATGGTGGACTTGTTATATGATGAAAATAAATCCTCTTTGGCAAAGCCACTGCAATTCCATTTGATATATACAATTCCTAAATGATAAAGAGCATAGTTTTTGTACTGAGCAATTATCCTGCCATAGATAAATCATTAATATGGTCACCAAAGCTAGCCATTATTTGAAAGATGTCCAAAGCAATAAGAGAGTTCCAGACAGGTGCCACAGTGTCTCTCCTTACACTGCCAAACATCACAGAGGAATTTGGGATTTATTGCTGAGCTTAAAGCTATAATTTTGGGGAAAATGTGTTGTTAGGGAATGAGTGTCACAAATTAAAAGAATTGATTTATATAATAAGATGTATTTATAAATAAGTCTTAGATATTAAATATAGTTTCACTTGGATTTTTTTTCTTTTTCAATTAAGTGGACAAATACTTTTGTAGCAATTCAAAGCTGTATCTTGAAAAGGAAAGGAGCTTAGTGATAAATATCTGAAATAAGTTAAAAACTTCTCTTCTACAAAAATAGCCGTGAATATATAACTTGAGTGGATGGGTCCTTGCTGTGGGACCTGCAATAAAGTAGACATTGGAAACTTTATTATGGATTTATTAATGAGGAAAACTTGAGAAATTTACAAAAAAAATAGATCTACAGAAATGAAAATAAATTATGAACATTGGTTAGTACAGAATATTGATATTTTATATCTCTATGTATCTATATGTCTATATCATCTATCTATACTTTCAGAATCAAGAAATGCTAACTTCTAAAAGTGAATTTGTCAGATGTTTCAAGCAATTCACTGAAGATTAAATTGTTCAAAATTATGTGATGTGTTTGATTTGCACAATTTTAAAACAGTGAAGTCAATATTTAAAATAAATTATAAATTCCACGTTAAAACATAATGTTTTCCACCTTCTCATAAGTAATTGAAAGAATGGTGCATATTTCTGTACGACAATGGTCTGCTATGTATTAATTATTTCTCCCTTTAGACAAGGCATGGTATCTACAATTACTCACTGCCTCCAAAACTCATGCGGTATTTGTGTACTCATTTGCAAACATCTTCTTCACACTGCAATATAAGTAATTCCTATATATCACTGCCGGCGACTCAGGACTGCAAGTTCCTTCAGTTTTGCATATTTTCAGACTCATATTCCTCTGGACATTTCTCTCAGTACAGTGCTTACTTTCCTGGAGAGTACACATAGCAACATGATAGATTTTCATGTTAGATCAAAACAAAATACATCTCTATGAGACAGGAAATTATTCTTGTGTGTGTGTGTGTGTGTGTGTGTGTGTGTGTGTGCATGATTTTAGAATTATGGAATAAAAATGTTTGAACATAAACATTAAAAGACAAATCTGTTATTAGACATTGGTGAAGAATTTTGTATGGTTTTCAGAGTACTATATTCTTGAGTATGCTTAATTTAATTAGGACAAGGAGAAAAAGTAGTCGAGGTGATAGTTTCTCTCAGGGAATCAATCCAACTGTTGGAGTTTATACTTGATCAGAGTGGACCAAGAGGAAGAAAACACCATAGAGAGAGAAAGAATAGGCAACTGGTACAAATGGAATATTTTATTTAAAGGCATATTTATCTAAATAATAATTCTAAGAAGTTTTAATTATGAATCATTCTGTAAACTCTCTGTACCACTTTATGAAAAAGTACAGAAAACATGGTGGTTTATGAACACTATACACCAAAGTCAACTTGGTACGCTGGTAGGACTATTATAGTTTCAATTTTATCAACAGCTTTATTGATATAATTTATATATTGTAAAATGGAACTATTTTTAATTGTACTTCTTAAGATTTAGTAGATTTATGCCACTGAGTGATCATCACCACCAAATTTCCACCTGTCCATTTGCAGTCAAGATACTACCCATCCCAGTCTTGGGAAACTACTAACCAGCTTTCTGTGTCTATAGTTTTGACTTTTCTAGAACATTTTATACAAATTATTTATAGAATATTAGACTTCTGTGTTTGACTTCTTTTACTTAACATATTTTTGAATATCTTTCATCTTGTTTCGTGCATTATTTGTTCATTTATTTTTATTGGTTAGTAGTATTCTATTGTATTGGCATACTGTTGTTGTTGTTTGTAGATACTGAGTCCATTCTTATTCATGGCAACCACAGATAGGCAGAGTAGAACTGCTCTATAGGGCTTTCAAGGCTGTGACCTTTCTGAAGTAGATCTCCAGGCCTGTCTGCCAAGGTGCCTCTGGATAGATTAGAACCGCTAATCTTATGGCTAGTAGTTGAGTGCTTAACTGTTTGGGCCATCCAGAGACTCCATACTATATTGTTTAAATCCCTTCACCCTTTGATGGGCATTTGAATGCTTCTAGTTTTTGGCTATCTTGCATAACGCAGCCATGAACACTCATGTACAAGGCTTCATGTGGACCATGTTTTATTTCGTTTGGGTCGACAGTTACTAGTTAAATAGTTAAATAGTTCAGTTTCTTTAATGTTATAAGAATATGTAAAACTGTTTTTCTCAGTAAATGTATCATGTTATATTATTACCATTACGTGGTAGGATACCAGTTTCTCCACATTTTTGTAATAGTTGATATTGTCAGTCTTTTAGAATATAGCCGTTCCAATGGGTGTATAGTCGTATGTCATTGTAGTTTGCATTTGCATTTCCTAAAGCTAATGATGTCAAGTATCTTTTAATTTGCTTCTTTACCATTTATATATCATTTTTGGTAAAGTGTCTACTCAAAATTTTTGCTCATTTTTTGTTGTTATTAATGAAGATATGTATAGCAAAACATACACCAATTCAACAATTTCTACATGTACAGTTCTGTAACATCAACTACATTCATCAGGTTGTGCAACCATTCTCACCCTCCTTTTCTGAATTATTCTTCCTGCATTAACATAAACTTACTACCTCCTAAACTTCCTGTCTAACCTTTACAGTTGCTTTTGTCAATGTGTTCCCATGTAGATCATTCTTGAAAAGAGCACAATGCTCAAGGAAGACATTATTTACTGTATCAGTTAAACTACTGCTTGGTTTAAAGAAAACTTCAGGGAATATTATTGGTATAAGTTTTAAGGTTTATTGATTATCTCAGGGCAATAGTTTCAGGGGTCCATCTAGCCTCCATGGCACCAGAAAGCCTGGGTTCCATGAGAATTTGAAATTCTGTTCTGCATTTTCCTCATTTTGATAAGGATTCTTCTACACAATCTTTGATCAAGACGTTCAGGTGTGGTAGTCAGGCACCATCCAATACTTCTGGTAGCGTGGCAAAGGAGTCAGTTGTTCATGAGGTGATTAGCCATGCTATTGTTCATTTTTTAAATCATATTTTTCCTTATTATAATTGAATTGTAGAAGATTTATTTTTATATATTTTAAAGACAAGTCATATATCAGACACATGACTTGCAAATATCTCCAAGTCAATGAATAACAGTCTTTTGATATAATTAATTGTCTTTCAAAGAGAAAAAAAGTTAATTTTGTTCGATCTTATCAATAATTTTAATGGATTGTGCTTTTAGTTTTATATCTAAGAAATCTTTGACTAATACAAATTACAAATAGTTTCTCTTTTCTTTTCATCTAGCAGTTTTATTATTATATATCTTACATTTAGGTCAATTATTCATTTCAATTTAACTTTTGTATGATGTGATATTATGTGCTTATTCCTTCATCAAGCTTTTCTCATTCAACAGTACTTGCTGAAAACCCCCTAAATGAACTGGAATTACTCTCAATCATATATATATATATGTATATATATTTGGTAACATTACACAGTATCCTACAGTATGGATGTAACAAAATTTATTTGCAGAGTAACATAATGTAAAGGGATACACATGGAGTTTACAGAGAATTTTGCACTGTAGCAGTATGGGTGTAATGCAAATTATCTGCTTTTTGTGTATTTTTCACTACTAAAAATACTTCGATAAGAATTTCCTGTCTTAAATGAACAGACACTTCACCAAAGAAGACATTCAAGTGGCTAACAGACACATGAGGAAAGGCTCTTGATCACTAGCCTTCAGGGAAATGCAAATCAAAATCACAGTGAGATACCATCTCAGCCCAGGAATTACCAGTTCGAATAAAAAAAAAAACCAGAACATAACAAATGTTGAACAGGGAGCGGGGAGATTTGAACTTTCATGCACTGCTGATGGGAATGCAAAATGGTACAACCATTTTGGAAATCGACATGCCGCTTCCTTAGAAAGCTAGAAATAGAAATACCATACTATCCAGCAATCCCACTCCTAGGATAATATCCTAGAGAAATAAGAGCCGTCATATGAATCGACATGCATACCATGTTCATTGCAGTATTGTTCACAATAGCAAAAAGATGGAAATAACCCTGATGCCCATCAACAGATGAATGGATAAACTATGTTACATACACACAACGGAATATTATGCAATGATAAAGAACAATGATGAATCTGCAAGCATCTCACAACATGGATGAATCTGGAGGACATTATGCTGAGTGACAAAAATCTATCATAAAATGACAAATACTGTATGAGACCACTACTGTAAAAACTCTTGAAAATGTTTACACACAAAAAGTAACAATCTTTGATGGTTACTTGGGAGTGGAGGGGTAGGGTGGAAAAACACTAAACAGACGACAGGTAAGTGGTAACTATTGTGAAGAGTAAGACAGTACACAATACTGGGGAAGCCAGCACAACTTGTTCAGGGTAAGGTCATGGAAGCTCCATGGACAAATCCAAACTCCCCGAGGGACTGAATTACTGGGCTGAGGGCTGTGGGGACCATGGTATCAGGGAAGATCTAGATCAAAAGGCATAACATAGTTTATAAGGAAAGTGTTCTACATTCTACTTTGGTGAGTAGCGTCTGGGATCTTAAAAGCCTGTGAGCGGCCGTCTAAGATACTCTACCGGGTCTTACCCCTTTAGGAGCAAGGGAAAATGAAGAAAACTAAAGACACAAGGGAAAGATTAGTCCAAAGGACTAGTAGACGACAACTACTACAGGCTCCACCAGACTGAGTCCAGTACAACTAGATGGTGCCTGGCTACCACCACTGACGGCTCTGACAGGGATCACAACAGAGGGTCCCTGACAGAGCTGGAGAAAAATATAGAACAAAATTCTAGCTCAAAAAAAAAAAAAAGAAAACCTGAAACTGGAGAAACCCTAAGAGTATGGCCCTGGACATCCTTTTGGCCCAGTAATGAAGTCACTCTGGAGATTCACCTTTTAGCCAAAGATTAGACAAACCTATAGAACAAAATGAGACTAAAGGAGCACACCAGCCCAGGGGCAAAAACTGGAAGGCTGGCAGGGTCAGGAAGCTGGTGATAGGGAACACAAGGTTGAGAAGGTAGAGTACTGACATGTCATAGCGTTGTTAACCAATGCCATAAAACAAGATGTGTACTGTTTAATGAGAAGCTAGTTTGTTCTGTAAACCTTCATCTAAAGTTCAATTAAAAAAAAAGATGATATAATAAAAAAAGAATTTCCTATCCTATTTCTGTAAAATGGCTTTGTAGCAATGAGTATGATATCATCTTTTTTTTTTCCCTCCCAAAAAGGACTGCATTAATTTACTTCTGCCAGTCTTCTGTGAAATAATCCATCCCAGCCATCAGTAAGGGATTGATCTCTTTAATTTTTCCAGCAAATAAGTAAAATTGGTATTTTATTTGACTCATTACAAGTGCATCATGTAAAATGATCTTATTACACACACACACAAAGAATTTAAGTAAGGAACATATTATATTTTAATCTACTTTATTTTTGTCTCGTGTATATTTTAACTTCTTTTTTTCAATATTGGAGGGAGAGTGGAGTTTGAATTCTGTGACAGAATAAGTAGAATAAATGTCTTTCTGTTTCTCAGAATTTCTATCAATCTCAGAATTTGACTCAGTGGGCTTACTAAATTAATTCAGGAATTCCTAGATTATCAGGCACAATGTGTTTCAAAGTAAGCTATTTAATATTTTGGATAGTCTGCTTACTGTTGTTATTAGGTTCTGACAAGTCAGTTTGCTTACTAGACCATGCAAATTGCTTATGCAGTATTTTAATAGATTTTCCTTCATTATACCACAATATAAGGAGAAAATGATGAAAACTTACAGATTTATTAGAAAAATAAAAGCCATCAAGGAGTACAGAAAGTTTTCAAAAATTTCAAAAGTTAAAATGGAACCTAAATATTTATTAATATGTAGATTTTACTCCTAAGAAAATGGAAATGTTATTAATAATGTAGCTTACTCTTTGGTTTTCATTATTATTTTATTTTTGTGGAGGGTATACATATATACACTTTTTTAGTCTTTTCAACACTTTTTTTTTCTCTTCGTCAAATTCTTTCAGGTAGTTAAAAAATAACTGATTATACTTGATAATATTGTCAACTTTGTGTATGCTTCACCTATTATGTGTTAATAGAGATAAGAAATCATTGCTAAAGCCTTTTAATTATTTTGTAATCACTGAATGAGATCCACTAAGCTGTTACAGGGACCATTTCTTTTGAGAAATTTAAGCACAGGAGATTTTAATAGGGCAAGGTGAACGCGGAGTCAGTTTCCTTTGACAGGTTACCTCATTCAGGCTGGTGGAAGACTGCTCTTTTATGGTGATATTTTTTAGTGTTAAAAACAATAAGTAGAAGTTTCTGTATGTTTTCTTAGCATTCATGTGGTGTGCTGTATGTAAGATAACAAATAGCACAGGGATTATAAATGAAACAAGGTAGAATCTGAGGCTTACAATTTTGTCTGTCTAATCACACAGCTTCAGGATCAGGTCCACAAAAGGTTACTAACTGCATTTAACTGAAAGAATCTAGTTTTACCTGTTAGGTGGACACTTTCATTTCTCCTAATTAATGAATGCAGACGTCCTAGCATGCCAAATGTGAGCATTGCTCAGCTGCTAGGAAAATACCAAAAAGACTTCATGCATTTACTATAAAAAAAGTTTCCAATAATCAATAGATAAGAGAATATTGTAAAAGAAAAGGACTGCCTGAGGCGATGATTTTATGTTTCTGTAAGAATGAGATAAAAATAGCAAACATACATACACACGCACATGTCCATTCACGTATCATTTTTATGTGAGAAAATGAAAATGGAGATGCTATTTTGATGATCAATATCACAGTAAAACTTAATATTAAAACATATTTCCTACTTAGCTAGGATCTAAGTTCTGTGCATGATTGAATTCAAAGTCTGCATATTCCCCAAGATATTTAATTTAGTGAGTAGGATATATACAGATAGATAGATAGATATAGATATAGATAGATATATATAGGTAGTAAATTTACATTTTGCATCATATGGCCTTAAATAAGTGGCCAAGGCTAAGCTGAAATACCTAAAATAAACTCAAAATGCACACACCATCAAAAATAGTATGAATAACAGAATTAATTAATTCATGTGCTAACTAATTAAAATTTAATTCAAACTATTTTTCATTTCTTAAAGTATTATCCTAATTTGACAGTTTCTTTTAAAATAAACAAGTTTGAGCTCTATCATAATGTTTTAGCAAATTCAAAGTGAGAATTTGAGATTAGTAAGGCATGAGTTATAATGTTAAGTAATATGTTACTCAAAATTTATAAAATTTGACCAATAAATCATTTTGTGAGTCTTTAATTGTAATATTTAACCCACTCTGTACTTGAACTTGCATCCCAATTCTTAGCAATTTGTTTTGTTGTAGATTAAATATGATGTAAATTTGTTTCGTTTCTAGGTTTTTATTATACAAGATAATATTTGTGAATTATTTATTTACACTTTCCACAAAAAAATAAATAACTTTGGAAATATGAATCACAATGAAAGTGATTCAATTAAATACTTAGGAGCAAATGCATCATTTACTATCACTGAATTTTATATATTTTATTGCACTTTAAATGACTCCAGAAGAATGCTAATAAAGTGAGATGAAATAAGAACACTAAAGTCTTAAACTGACCTCAACTTCATAATCAACATTTGGTTCTGTTAAACTTATAGACTCATCATTAACAATAACCAGCTTAGCTGATTAAAACTTAATGCGTAAAACAGTAGTAGTTTACTCCCTTCTCTTCCTCCACAGTTAAAATAAAAGGAAATTATGTTCTATGAGAATTATTCATAACTGAAGTTGTGTTTTAGGCAATTTTTTTTTTAAGAATGAATTACTGTAAACAACTTCCACATTAATTCAGGGATAAATTCCAGATTTCATCTGCAAGCTATTGGTTTGAGTTTTTACCTCTTTTTCACTGCACTTCAGGTTTGTGCCGCTAATTGTAGTATGTCCATGATGTCTGTTTATGGCAGTCACTAATAGAAGTTTAAGACTTTCAGCTCACCTTTTTACTCACAGACTCTAACCCTATAATTCTCTGAGCATCCCATTTTTGACCCATCTTTTTTTCCCTCTTCAGACAACGAAACATTTCCATAGTGTCCTCTTCAATGCAGTCTTCAGTAAAATAACCTTTAGTCCAGAACATCTTCTTTCACTTGCTCCCAATGATCTTCCTTTTAAAACTTCTCTTTTCAAGCAGCACTATCAAAAAAAGGTTACCTTTTTTTCCATGCTACTTATACACATCCTTTCCTTCTGGTGAAGACTTTCCCATCCCTTTCCTAGTTTTCTCTGGGAAGACTTTCCTGTAAACCATGTTAACATATATGCAGGTTCTAGGGTCTATTTATGGGCAACCTAATCTAAGGTGATTACACTGATGCATTTTTCCCAAAGAATCAGCACAGCAAAAGCTCTTCCATGCCTTCATATTGGTAAAACCATATTTTTCCTTCTGAAAAGCGCTTGGTTGTCAGAAAGGCTGATTAAAGCCTGGACATCATTTCCTTATTGTAGTTCCTCTCCTTTCATTTCCTTTTGAACACACTCCATTCAGGATTTAAAACCATCATGACATTACTTTTGTCAAGAACAACATTGGTGCCCATGTTGTTTAATCCAATGGCCACTCTTCAGCTTCCTGTTAATTCAACTATCTGTAGCATTTGACACTGTCAATCTCTCATACTCTTGAATTCTTTTCTTCAAATGGCTTGCAGAACTCAAACCTATGCCACTTGGTTCTGTTCTTATATCGTTGCTAGTTACATTTATGTCTTGCTTGCTTCATCACTTTCAATGCCCTAGGACTATGTCCACAGTTTGCTCTGACTGCTCTTTTTACTACCTGATTGACTTTTCTAGGCATTTGAAGTCTCATAGTTTTAAGCACAATCTATAAACTGTGCGTCTTCTTAAATATCAGGCTTACATATTCAAATGCCCACTTGACACATTTGCTTCTGTAACTAATAAATGCCTCAAACATAATTATGTGGCCTTCTCCCATAAACCTGCTCCTTCTGCAATCTATTCCAATTCTTAAATAGTAACTGTATTCTTCCTTTTACGTGGGCTCAAACTCTTGGAGTCTTTTTTGACTCATCTGTTCTCTCCCAAACTGCTCATTCAAGCTGTAAGAAGTCCTCTTGGCTTAAATTTAGTAATGGATTTGAATCTGACCAATTCTCTTCACCTTCACCACTACCAGTTAAGTTCTGTTCTCCATTGTTTATCACCTGATATTTAAATAATGACCTTTTTAAAGATCTTTCTAATAACACCATTGATCCCTTTTCTTAAGATATAGAATGTTAAAATTCATCAGACCATGCTTGTTCTGCTTTCCAACTCATTCAGTGTAAATGGCTACAAGGACCTACATATCTTGGCCTTAGTCACCCCTCTGAATTCACTTTTTAATATTCCTTTGATGATGAATAAGGAAGACTGATTAAGCACTGACACTTCTGAATTGTGGTGTTGGCAAAGAATACTGAATATACCATGGACTGCCAAAAGAACAAACAGGTCTGTCTTGGAAGAAGTACAGCCAGGGTGCTTCTTGGAAGCAAGGGTGGCGAGACTGCATCTCACATACTTTGGACATGTTGTTAGGAGGGATCAGTCCCTCGAGAAGGACATCATGCTTGGTAAAGTAGAGGGTCAGCGAAAAATAGGAAGACCCTCAATGAGATGGGGTGACACAGTGGCTGCAACAATGGGCTCAAGCATAACGATTGTGAGAATGATGCAGGACTGCACAGTGTTTCCTTCTGTTGTACATAGGGTCAGTATGAGTCAAAACCAACTTGACAGCACCTAACAACAATTTACTCAACCTGCTCTACTCGCATAGAATCTTTGTTCTGTGAACTTGCCATGAATTTTGCACTTGTTCTCCTGTTGTCTTGAATTGTTTTTTGCCTCAAGGGTTCAGTGTGTGTTCATTTATCATTATTAAGATTTTACTCAGATGCGACCTACTTGGTAAGGGCTAGCTCATAATCCATCTAAAAATTAGACTATGCCTGACTTGTCTCCAATTTTTGCATCCACTTTTTAATTTTTTTATTTTTTTTTGGTTTATTTTCCATTGTCACATATGTTATTTTCTACGCACTATATGTTATATGTGATTCTTCTTTATTTTTCAACTGTCTGCCATGTCTACTCACTACCATATCTTGAAAGTAAGCTCCATTAAGGGAAGATTTTGCTTGTTTGTTTTTCTTTTTTCTTTCTTCTTCTTTTTTTTTTTTTTTTTAACACCGCTGTATAGCAAGTGGTTTTATAGTGGCTGATAAACGCTTAGTAAATACCTGTTGACTCTGATGGATGAAAGTTAGAGCTCTTGAATAGCAGCAAGCATTGATATCAGAATGCCTTTTCTTTTTATTTCAATTAATTTTTTATTCTGTTGTTATTGTTGAGAATATACACAACAAAATATGCACCAATTCAACAGTTTCTACATGTACAATTCGGTGACAATGATTTCACTCTTTGAGTTGTGCAACCATTCTCACCCTCCTTTTCTGAGTTGTTCCTCCTCCATCAACATATACTCACTGCCCCCTAAGTTTCCTATCTAATCTTTCCAGTTGCTGTTATCAGTTTAATTCCATATAGATAGTTCTTATAAGAACATAATGCTTAAGGCAGACCTTTTTTTTTTTTACACTAGTTTTTTTTTTTTTTTAAGAAGACTTTAGGAGATATTTTTGGTTTTATGTTTAAAAATTACCTCAAGGCAATAGTCAATCACAAAAGTCAATTACAAAAGTCATTCACAAAAGGACAAATATAATATGATCTCACTTTTATAAAAAGACAAGAAAAAGCAAATGTTTAGAGACCAAAGTTTATTAGTGGTTACCAGGGATAGGATAGAAGGGAAAGCAGGTGTTTATTGCTTAAGAAATACTGAATTTAGGTTTACAATGATGGAAAAATTTCTTTGCTTAAGGATAGGGTTGCACAGCTGATTATTGTAAGTGCTGTCAGTAAGTTGAACACCTGTGAAAAGTTGAAATGGAAAAAGTTGTGTGATAGACACTTTTATAACAACTACAAAAAAAAAAGACGAGCTGCCGAGGTTGCTTATATACAACCAAAAACCTCCAGGGATTTGTTTCCTTGGTTTGGAGGTTTAGGGTCATGGTTTCATGGGATATCCCAGTTAATCGGCCTAATAACATGTTCAGTGCTCCTGTTCTAAATCCTGGTCAGTTGCGTAACTCCTGGGATCTGAAAATCTTACAAGCTGCCATCCAAGGTACAACAATTGGTCTCTATTTGCTTCGAACAACAGAGGGAGAAGAAGAGTCAGGAATAGGAAGAGGAAATGGAATGTGTGGCTCATTGCCTCCATAAACAACTACATTCTTTGCCATGAGACAAGAGGAACTGGACTACCTTTACTGAACATTTTTATCAAAGATTCTATAGAAGAATCCAGATCAAAGGCGGGAAAATGCAGAACAGAATTTGAAATGCATATGGGGTCCAGATATTCTGGAGCCACGGAGGTTGAATGCTTTTTCATTTTTCTTTAAAAAAGAATAAAAATAAAAAGAAATAATGAGACAAACAAGGGTGTCTTCTTAATACTTCTGTACCTGGAATACAAATGATAATCCCTTTGAATTAGGTTAATCAACCACAATAAACACATATGGATTCTAAGAATAAAACAGTATTAATCTACATCTCAAGTGAATTTTCTTACTACATGTCTCGGATTGAATTTTGTCCCCCCAAAATATCTGTCAACTTGGCTAGGTCATGATTCTCAGTATTGTATAATTGTGTACCATTTTGTAATCTGATGTGATTTCCTTATGTGTTGTAAATTTAATCACTGTGATCTAGTAAGATGGATTAGCAGCAGTTATACTGATGATGTATACAAGATTGGATAGTGTTTTAAGCCAATCTCTTTTGAGATATAAAAGAGACAAGCGAGCAGAGACACATAGGAACCTCATACCACCAAGAAAGCAGTGCCAGGAGCAGAGTGCATCCTTAGGACCTGAGATATCTGTGCTGAGATATTCCCAGATCAAGGGAAGAGATGACAGGGACCTTCCTCCAGAGCTGACAGAGAAAGCATTCCCCTGGAGGTGACGTCCTGAATTTGGCCTTGTAGCCTACTAGACTGTGAAAGAATAAATTTCTCTTTGTTAAAGCCATCCACTTGTGGTATTTCTGTTACAGCAGTACTAGACGACTAAGACACTACATTTTTACTCCATCTTATATATTTATTTTCTGTATTTGAAACTATTTTATTATATATGAAAATATGGAAAATAATCAAGAGTATTTTAAACATACATTTGTAGCATTTGAAAATGAAGATGGTTTCAAAAAAGCAGCATGTATTCATGCATCCAATTGTTGTGGTTAGATGCCATTGAGTCAATTCTGACTCGTAGCAAAACTGTACAACAGAACGAAACACTTTTGTATTGTTACAATAACATAACATTAAAAATTTTTAAATGATATATTATAAAGTTAAAATATTGCTTTAAAAGATTATAAACAATATGTTGTTGCTGTGTGGTGCCCCCGAGTCAATTCCAGCTCATAGCAACCGTATGAACAAAAGAACGAAACACTGTCCAGTCTTGCGCCATCCTCACAATCCTGGCTATGTTTGAGCCCATTGTTGCAGCCGCTGTGTCAATTTATCTCACTGAGGATCTTCCTCTCCTTCCCTGATTCTCTACCCTACCAAGCGTGATGTCCTTCTCCAGGGACTGCTCCTTCCTGATAACATGCCCAAAATATGTGCGATGTAGCCTTGCCATCCTTGCCTCTAAGGAGCATCTGGTTGTACTTCTTCCAAGAAAGATTTGTTCCTTCTTTTGGCAGTCCATGGTATGTTCAATATTCTTTGCCAACAACACATTTCAAAGGCATCAATGCTTCTTCAGTCTTCCTTACTTATCATCCAGCTTTCACATGCATATGAGGCAATTGAAACCACCGTAGGTTGGGTCAGTTGCCTCTTAGTCTTCAAGGTGACATCTTTGTTTTTCAATACTTTAAAGAGGTCTTTTGTAGTAGATTTGCCCAATGCAATGAGTCCTCTGATTTCCTGACTGCTGCTTCAATGGGTGTTGATTGTGGATCCAAGTAAAATGAAATCCTTGACAACTTCAATCTTTTCTCCATTTATCATGATGTTGCTTATTGGTCCAGT
>NW_004443949.1:15954535-16026247 GCF_000243295.1 Trichechus manatus latirostris | reverse complement strand
GTCCTTTGATTTCTTGACTGCTGCTTCCATGGGCACTGATTGTGGGTCCAAGTAAAATGAAATCCTTGACAACTTCAATCTTTTCTCCATTTATCATGATGTTGCTTATTGGTCCAGTTGTGATGATTTTTGTTTTCTTTATGTTGAGATGTAACTCATAATGAAGTCCATAATCTTTGATTTTCATCAGTAAGTGCTCCAAGTCCTCTTCACTTTCAGCAAGCAAGGTTGTGTAATCTACGTATCTCAGATTATTAATGAATCTTCCTCAGTTCATTTCATTGGTCTTCTCTAGCTGCCCTTTGAAATCTTCTGTTCAGCTCTTTTACGTCATCATTTCTTCCTTTCTTTTTAGCTACTCATTCAAGAGCAAGTTTCAGAGTCTCTTCTGACATCTATTTTGATCTTTTCTTTCTTATATCTTTTTAATGATGTTTTGTTTTCTTCATGTTTGATGTCTCTGATGTCATTCCACAACTCGTCTGGTCTTCGGTCATTAGTGTTCAATGCTTCAAATCTATTCTTGAGATGGTCTATAAATTCAAGTGGGATATACTCGAAGTCATATTTTGGCCCTCTTGGACTTGTTCTAATTTTCTTCAGCTTCAACTTGAATTTGTATATAAGCAATTGATGCTCTCTTTTGCAGTGGGCCCCGGCCTTGCTCTGATTGATGATACTGAGCTTATTCATTGTCTGTTTCGACAGATGTAGTTAGATTGTCATGTATAACCCATGCACTTGTATTTTGGGGTCTTTGTTGTAAGAAGGATCCCCGGAAGTGTCTGCTGCCTCCAGGATATATTTACTTTTAAAGTCTTTTAAGCTCAAACATATTATGAAGTGAGTAAATTCTCCAAAATAACTTCATTTAATTCTGAGAGAGAGATGTCAGGAATAACCAGTAGCATATGATAGCTGTGATTTATTGAATGTTGAATCTCTCAGTATCATCATTTACTCGCTGATTGATTGTTGTAATGTAGTCACCTTTGGTTCTCTATCAGCACACGTTGAAATCAACATTTAGATAAATTAAAATGCCAAGTTCTAACCATAAGAACAATAAGTTTTGAGGGAAAAGGTCTTTGACTAGAGGTCAAAAAATGAGGACAGACTGGCATTATAGCTATAAGAGGGGCCCACAGCAGAGGAGAGTAAAGTAGAAAATAATGAAGTCAAAGAAAGAAAGAGACTCAAGGAACAGACAAGTAATAAATTTGTAGAAGAATTATGCTTAAACTGGAATTTGAATTTAGTTTTCAACAGTATATAAGCTAAATATTTATTGTCACTTATCATGTATAATTATTTAGATGGCTTATAAAGTAGGATATTGGTGCCAGTATAGAGTTTCTAAAAGAAACCAGAGTTCTCATTTCCACAAATGGAAATCAGAGCTAAGAAATAAATTCCTGAAGGTTACTTAATTAATTATGGACCATCATAGGCCAGTTTATATTTACCAGAAAATTGTGTAGGCTAGATTGTAAGGTAAAACTTTTCTGTGAATTGTATCGTTTTATGAATTTGTGTGACATTGCCTGGTATAAGGGAAAGAAATCAGATTTTGGAGTATCATAACCTGAGGATCAAATTGGAGAAATGGCATTTACTATGTGTATGATCTTAGTTACTTTGTTTAAATGCTCTGTACCGTACACCTTCTTTTGTAAAGATGAGGTCTATTATATCTGCTGTTGTTAGCTGATGTTTATTTGGCTGCCACTCACCATGCACAACAGAATGAAACCACACACGGTCCTGTGTCATCTGCAGGATTGTTGGTGTGTTTGAGTCCAGTATTGTAGGTACTGTGGATTTTGAGCACCTTCCAACTTAGGGGCTCAACTTCAACACTGTATCAGAAAATATTCTGCTGTGATCCATAGAGTTTTCGTAGGCTAGCTTTCAGAAGCAGATTGTCAAGTCTTTCTTTCCAGTCTCTCTTAGTCTGGAAACTTTGTTGAAGCAGGTTCACCATGAGTGACCCTGCTGGTATTTGAAATGCTGGTGGCATAGCATCCAATATCATAGCAACACATAAGCCACCAGAGTACGACAAATAGACAGACAGGTGGTAGATACTACATATGTAAAGGTTATGACCATCGTATGTCATCTAGCATTTAAGGATTAACAAATATTAAGGTTTCGTAATGCCACAATTCCTTTCCTGTTCTGATATCTCGATATGGGCCTCTCTGAAACTGCTGATAATGTATAACTAAACCATTCATGACTTTAGAATGCATAAAGAACTTCATCCTTCATGATGTAAATTATTGCAAGTCATCAATTATCAGGGTTAATATTTAAAATATATCCAATTTTTGCAAATTTTACCATCATGCTTAACCTGCAATGACTGTTTTAAAATCTCAGCTTTTTCTAAGAACATAAACTTTTTCTTCTGTTTGAAAATAACCGTTTCTAAAATGCTACTTCATGTAAGTAAACTAATTAAGATAATTGAATTTGAAATTCAATTACCATTCATGGACCATGCCATTTACTTTCTGTTTAATCATGGTGGGTTTATATTACCTATCCAAATTATAAAATGGACTACAAAATGAAAA
The DNA here is from genome assembly GCF_000243295.1 of Trichechus manatus latirostris. Taxonomy (NCBI): domain Eukaryota; kingdom Metazoa; phylum Chordata; class Mammalia; order Sirenia; family Trichechidae; genus Trichechus; species Trichechus manatus. The sequence continues at coordinate 16,023,665 of NW_004443949.1, read as the reverse complement.
AAAAAAGAAAGGAAAAGAAGTGAAATGAAACCCTACTAGCAATATCATAGGGCATAGAGAGGAGTGAATAGGATATCTAAAACCCCTGACACAATTCCTAACACAGTATAAATGCTTCAAAAATAATACTAATCATCTGATGAATTAAGGATACTTTTACTGTTTTTTGGAGTACCATTAGTTAACAACAGTTCTAGATGTCTAAATTCCATCCACTGAAACATCTCTCCCTCCCCTGTATCCCTTGTGACCGTTAACTGTTTAGGAAAGAAATGATTTACTTAATGGTGATTCAAGCTGGTTACATTAAAAACACAGAAATCACGCCATTAATGATAGAATTATATGTTATTTAATAATAAACTAATTGGACTGGCTTCCTATCAGGGACTTGACCTTTGATCTTACTATAAATATATGAATATTACACATAACCTAATTAATAATAATGAGATAGTTTTTAATACAATATTTTGAAAAGTTTATTGTTTGTTTTTATTTATTATTACTTGATAAAGAGCGAATTTCTATGTCCAAAATTTATGTTATATCTCATTTATCTATCTATCTACCCATCTAGCTATCTCTATCTCCAGTCATTGTCATTGAACACGTGAATTTACTTAAATAAAATAATTGAATGTTATTTAATAAACAAAAAGTCTATCTACTGGGAACTTTGGGACACAATATTGTACAAGGAAGTCAAAGTTTTGGATCTCATATAGTTTACAGTTTATTAAAAAGTGACATAAAACAGTATTAAAATGTATTTGATTAATATAATGATGGGGCACTTGCTTGTAATGGGTATATTTACAAGTGTTCTGTCCAATTTAAACTTCAGGGAAGACCTCTCCAAGAAGGAATGCGTATACTGAAATCTGAAATGAGTCAGAACCCAATGGAGCAGAGTGTGAGAGTAGTTCCAAGAACAAGAAATAGCATATCAAATGTTTGGGATCTAGGAAAGAACATGTTATATTCAAGCATCTACTATAAAATCTGCAGCAGGCAGAATGAGAAAGAAATTAAAGAAGAAAAACATGAAGCATGAAAGAACCAGAAGAGTCAGGATGTTACAGGCCATTTAAGCAAAGATCTTGGGCATTCTCCTACATTCAAAGGAAAAAATTGCGACAATTTAAAGGAGGGGAGTGGCATGCTATGCATCTCTATCTGGATACTGTGAAGTTTGTTTTGAGGTAAAAAAAAAAGATCAGTAACAATTGAAACAGTTTAGAGGTTGTTGCAGTATCACAGTGAAGTAAAGATGGAGGACATCACTAAATCAATTTCAATAGTGATAGAAAAGGATTAACATATTTGAAAAATACTTATGAGATAAAATGTGTGACAATTGGTCAATTAATGTGAGCGAGAGAGAGAGAGAACGAGGAGAGAGAGACAGAGATCAGGAATAATTCTTACGTTTATAGATGAGTTTGGAGTACATGCATAGATGATAGTGCCTTGCACTGAGTAGGCTGTACTAGAGAAGACATACACAGACATTCTTAGAATTATAGTTAATTTCTTTTGTATACATTGGGTTTGGTGTCTTTGAAGTAGACAAAGAATCAGAAGTCATCAGAAAGTGGATGGAAATTGAAGGAAAAGAAGAAAAGTGTTTAGTGTTGGAAATGCAGAAGACTAAAATTTAATCTTGAGTACTATTAGCAATTAAGGTGCTTCTAGAGAAAGTATGGAGTCCCTGGGTGGCACAAATTGTTAAGTGCTGGGCTGCTAACCAAAAAGTTGATGGTTCGAATCCACTCAAAGATGCCTCAGAAGACTGGCCTGGAGATCTGCTTCCAAAATCCTATTAAAACCCTATGAAGCACAGTTCTATTCTAACATGGGTCACCAGTGAGTCAGAATCTACTCAATAGCGATTAGTAGAGCAAGTGTAGACCACAAAGAATTTCCCCAAATTTGCCAAGATGATAAAAATGAGGTGGATTGGAAGTCAATGTAAAACAATATTTTAGAAAGGAGAGAATGATCAATAGCATTGATTGCTGCTGAAATACCAAACAAAATAAATACATTGGATTTAGAAAAATTCATGACCTTGATTACAGTAGGTTCAAGAGCTTGGACAGGACAAAAGTTAGATAGAAAAAAATAAATGAAAATTTTGAAACTATTTTCTCACAAAGTATCAATGTAATCAATATTAGACATATGAAGAATTATTAGATGAAGACTTAAATATGCTGGACTATTCTGAAATATTAAAACTGTTTCAGCTTCTAATTGAAGTATCAATGTGACATGAGTTATGTATTAGTTGAATGGGAATGCTCTTGAATGAAGCACAGAATTGTGTTAAAAATTTAAAACAATATAATTGATAAAGTAGAAGAATGTATTTTAGGTGAAATCTCTACCAGGAAATCACTTATTTTGCCAAAAGTATTTTTCAAACAGCCTCTCACTCACCTAGTGCCCAGAGAACGTCGGTTGAAACAGAGAATAAAAGTACACATTGAAGCACATACACTATCAGTAAATTCAAAAGAAAAAAAGAAACAGAAAAAGCCAGACCTATTGGTAAGTAATATTTTGTTATACATATAGCAAAATGCCAATTTTTTTAGAAATAATTTGTTAAAAATCTAATAAGGACTATATTAGAAGGAAGATTGAGCAAGGCTTTATATAGAAGTTAAGAGAAGTGTCTAAATAAATAAAGTGTCTAACACAGTGGCATGTAGTTAAGACTTGTGAAAAATGCTGAAAGGTTTTTTTTTTTTTTCCCAATAGGATAGGGAAGAAGGATGTTCCATAGTGGAAGACCACCCTGACTCTTTACTTGGGATCAATTTAAGGATTTCCGTAATGGTAGAAATATTACTCTTTCACTAACTGGTACCCGAATTCTGTTTATCATTAAATCTAACATTTTTTAAACTACTTTATAAACTGACTAGGATGAAGCTAAGACTGAAAGAGGCCCAAGTCTAGATGGAGAAATTGAGGACATGATAGAAAGTATGAGAAAGAAAGCACGATGTGGTGGGGTTAACAAGTCAGGTAGCTACAGACTAGTCAGTGTGATACGATCTTTAACAGTAATCCATTCAAATGAAACTGTGGACTCCTGCAGAAACCAGTAACAGGGTTGAGCGTGGCCTTCAGGTGGTCTGCGATGTGATTGAAATGGTTTGCATGGGCAGAAGAGGAACACACATGACCACGAGGAAGAAAAATCCCCTTAATTCGTGAAAGTCTTGTGGTTGCCTCTATATTTTAATAAGTCACAAAACTGGAGGATAAGATCCAAATTTACTTAAAATCCCTGATAGATAGAATAGATTTCAACGTCCCAGGTTTCTTGAGTTACAGAAGGAGTTGTAAGTTATAATCATACATCTATTGTAGAACAGTAAGTTATGATATATGTTTACATTCAAAGACATTTAAAAGCTATGCCCACTTCTATGTATGTGTTTTATCAATAAATCTGTTTATTATCATATGATATATGACTATATATTTTTATATTAAATAAGTCCTTTATTGACATTAAACATACACAATTATTTTAGATTAAACTATAAATAAATATCTAGATAAAGACCTGCCATTGAGCTGACTCAAACTCGTGGTGACCTTATGTTCAAGAGAATGAAACATTGCCCTGTCCTATGTCATCCTCACTATCACTGGCGTATCCAAGTCTATCACTGCAGCTACAGTGCTAAACCATCTCAGTGTCTCTCTCGTCTTCACTGGCCATATGCTTCACCAAACATGATGTCCTTTTCAGCAATTGACCTCTCCTGATGACATGTTCAATTCAAGCAACTTGGGCTAGGGTTAAATACAAACTGATTAATACAAACAAAATTGTGAAATCATGAGATCAAAAACTGACCAGAGGCATTCTTTTCCAGGCTTATTATGTCTAGTTTTGCTACATTTCATAAGATTATTTATTGGAAATTTTACTGGTATTTAATCAAACCAATGTTAAAACAGTAAGTGAATAAATGTTTATGGAGAACTTTCTTCTGCATCTGTGAACAAAGATGAATGAGCCAATTGTTAGACGGTATCTCTGTGACATTAGTAGAGAGATAAAAGACTACAGCATCCTGCAGAATAAGTTTTAAGCGTCAGGCTACTCTAGATTTAGAAAACAGCACCGTGGAAAGTTCTGACAAGAGTGTGGGAGGAAGAAACAAAAGAAAAAATAGTAAGAAAGAAAGTTGAGGAGTAAAAGAATTATGGAATAATAGAAGCACAGAAGTGTATGTGGGAGTGCAGTTATGGAGTCTTACAAGTCTTTGACCTTAATTCTCAGTTATTCAGAAATTAAATGAAAGTATTTTATTTTCCTTATTGGCAAAGTGAATGAGTTTGACAAGTTGACCTTAAAGGACCCTACTATCCTGAATTTTTTATGCTTCCAGGAATTGAAGTTAGTGACTATTATCATTATAATAAAGGAAAGTGTTAAACAGTGACAAATATCGGACACTCTTTTGGCACTCTTTCTCCCAACAAAGTGTATATTCATCCCTAGTGGTGCATAGAATAGCATCAACCTCAAAGAAACATTGAGAAATTATGCAACCCTGACCTGTAACTCATTATTTAATGCCGTGAAACATCTTTACATTTGTAAATGTTCCACTGCCCTCAATGAATTATACATATTTTAGATAAGGATCACAAGTTTCTTATACCTTGGTTAGCCATCAAGAAATGTCTATTGATTAATCAATTACTCGCACATAGTTTTCTCATTTATTTGACTTTCTCTCTTTTTCAATGTAGATACAGACATTTACATCAAGATCTAGATATTGAGAGACAGTGAGAGTTGGAGTGGGAGCTTGACCAGGAGAGCAAGTGAGAGAGAGAAGAGAGTCAAACTAGCGAGAGCCAATGATTTTTCATGAGGAAAAGGTGACAGAGTATTGAATACCTACTATCTTAGGTATTTAAAGCTTATGACACAATTTAAACTTCAAAACCCACTGTGGAATAAGCTTTGCTATCCCAATTAATCTCTAAGGAAAATGCTACAACTCTTGAAGTTTCAGTAATTGAATCAAAGTCCAGTACCCACTTCCCCCATACTCCCTCCCCCACGCACTAATGCAGGGCTTTACATTATTTTTAAATCTACTTCTTGACCATTAAAACCAACCCAAACCCGTTACCGTCGAGTTGGGTCAGGCTTATAGCGACCCTTTGTACAACAGAACGAAACACCGCCGAGTCCTGTGCCATCTTCACAATTTTTTTTATGCTTGAGCCCACTGTTGCAGCCACCATGTCAATCTTTCTCATTGAGGGTCTTCCTCTTTTTCACTGACCCTCTACTTTACCAAGCATGATGTCCTTCTCCAGGGACTGGTCCCTCCTGATAACATGTCCAAAGTATGTGAGATGTAGTCTCACCATCCTTACTTCTAAGGAGCATTCTGGTTGTACTTTTTCCAAGATGGATTTATTCATTCTTTTGGCAATTCATGGTATATTCAACATTCTTCTCCAACACCACAATTTAAAGGCGTCAATTCTTCTTCCATCTTCCTTATTCATCCTCCAGCTTTCACATGCATATGAGGTGACTGATAACACATGGCTTCGGTCAGGCGCACCTTAGTCTTCAAGGTGACGTCTTTGCTTTTTAAGACTTTAAAGAGGTCTTTTGCAGCAGATTTGCCCAATGCAACATGTCTTTTGATCTCTTGACTGCTGCTTGCATGGGTGTTGATTGTGGATCCAAGTTAAATGAAATCCTCGACAACTTCAATCTTTTCTCTGTTTATCATGATGTTGCTCACTGGTCCAGTTTTGACGATTTGAGGACATGGCAATAGAGTTAAAATAATTGAATCTCTTTTTTTCTTGAACCTTAGTGTACTAAGTAAAAGCCTGTTGGACATTGGGGATTGGTTTGGTGGACATCAACTTGCCCTGTGCGTATGGTTCTAGGAAGAACCAAAATCAAACAAATGAAATCCATTGCCGTCAAGTCCATTCTGACGCATAGCAACTCTCTAGAACAGAGTAGAAAACCACAGGGTTTCCAAGGCTGTACTCTATACAAAAGCAGACTGCCACATCTTTCTCCAGTGGAGGGGCTGGTGGGTTTTTGAACAGTCAGTCTTCTGGTTAGCAGCTGAGCACTTAAGCTGTGTGCCACTAGTGCTCCTTCTAGGAAGAAAAGTCATGCTTATTATGAGGAGAGAACTTGAGAGGAAAAAGAGGCAAAGGAAATTCAAATATGTTACTGTTGACAAAAATTAAGTCTGAAATTATTTCACCTTCTGTGATAATTTATCTAAATATAGGTCAGAAAATATATTTTATGTTAATGTCAATCTATAATCTCAAAACAGAAAAAGAAAAAGGAAAAAAAAGTGGCCAGAATGTTCAGAGTATGTACTTTGAGAACTACTTTTTGATTTATGATGGAAAAATAAGGTTTCAGGGAAAAAAAGTTTATCAACCTCAGTAGAATCCAAGAAAAGAAGTTCTAAATGAAATCATATAGTTAGGCATAGAATGAAAACAAGGACGAAAAGAGAAAAAAAAAAAAAAAAAAAATTAAAATTAGTATAATATGAAAATAAATAAAGTGTTGTAAGGTACCCTACAATGAAGTTAAAACTATCACCTTTATTAAAGGTATATTTTGAAAATAGGTCAGATTGCAAAAAAAAGAAAAATACATAATTATTATATGGGAAATAGTTGGTCAAAGCGGGTAAAAAAAAAGTGCACCTTCTTAGCATGCCTAAAATGAAACAAAAAATAAGGTACAAAATTAATAACTAACTATAGAGCAAATAAGATATTTGCTGATATAATGATCTAATGTATACAGACTAAAAGTTTACTGTATTTCACATAAATTCTAAAACTCTAAATAAGTTATTGGTTTATGTATTTTAAAATTATCTTATTAAATAAAATTCACCAAAAGTATCCAAATAGAAGGTGAGAAAGAAACTTTTCTTCAGCAAGAAAATTAGAAAACCTCATAAAAACCTTAAATTCCAGAAGTCACTGTAGAAACACATACCTATGTTTTAGGAAGAAAAAAAAAAATTGTGAGTGAGCCATTTATTTGTTAAAATGTATTTATTTATTTATTTACTAAACTGTTACGGATCGAAATCCAGCCTCCCCCCAAAAAAAAATGTATTGGAATCCTAACCCCTTACCTGTGGATGTAATCCCATTTGGAAATAGTTTTTCTTTGTTATGTTAATGAAGCCATATCTGTGTGGGGGATGTGTCCTAAACCTAATCACTTCTAAATCATAGAAGTGCAGGTTAGACATAGAAGCAAGTACAAAGTGAGAAGATAGATGCCGCCTGAAGACAGCCAAGAAACCACGGAAAGCTGAGGCTACAGAAACTGAGAAAGACAAGGATCCTCTTCCAGTGAAAACAGACCATTCATGGTGAATTCAGACTTCTGGCCTCCTGAACTGTGAAAAAATACATTTCTGTTCTTCAAAGTCGCCCTCTTGTAGTACTTGTGTTACAGCAGCCCTGGAAAACTAAAACACTAGCCAAGATGAAGAGCCTCTGAGAAAGCAAGAAAATTCAACCAAAATGTGTTTATTGGCTATCCACTAGGTGCCAAATATTCCTGTAAGACACTGGGAATTCATCAGTGGAAAAAGCGACCAATTGTCCCTGGCCTACAGAAGTTTATATTTTATTTAGCAGGGGAAATAGAAAACAGACACTCAATGCCATAGGTAAGAATATATTTTAGCATGTTTAAAGAAAAGAGTTGATAGATTTTATGGGGAAAAAAAAAACAACAACAAGAAAACCAAGATAAAAATTATGTATATGCTGGTAAAAGTTATATGCTATTCTAAAAATCGGTGGAAGCTCAGAAAATATTTTTTAAAAACAAAATACTTCTGAGAAAGACATTTTCATTCAAAAGAGGATATACTAGAAGCCATAAATTTAATTTCAATGACATACCCCAACACAGAATTTACTTAGAGAATCTCCGTTATTAATAAAATGATACACTGTTAAATAAATTATTTGAATTTTTTAAATCCCCATAACTCCTAGGTAAAGGAGAATAGTCAAAATTGCTCTTACAACTAAAAGAAAAAACTAAAACTGAGAGATCTATTTATGGAAATTAGAAATTGGAAAATTTACAAAATAATGTTTCAGCTGAACAGTTTCAAAAAGTACAACAAGATTATCAGAAATTAAAGCAGAAAGGGGGAAATGATGAAAACGAAAGGTGGATGTTAGTTTTATATGGCTGCTGGAACAAATTACCACGAACATGCTGACTTAAAACAACAAAAATTTATTCTCTCATGGTTCTAGAGGTCAGAAGTCTGAAATCAGTGTCACTGGGTTGAAATCAGGGTGTTGGTATGACTGAGCTTCCTCTGGAGGCTCTAGGGAAGAATTCATTCTGGACTTCTTCCAACTTCTAATGGCTGCTGGCATTAGCTTATGCCACATCACTCTGAACTCTGCTGTCATCTTCACATCACTTCTTCTTCTGTCTGTGACAAATCTCTCTCAGGTTTCCTCTTACAAAGATATATGTGACTGAATTTAGGACCACCCTAAAATCCAAAATAAATTCTCCATCTCAAAATCTTTAATTTAATCAAATCTGCCAAGTATTTTCCATATAAGGTAATATTTATAGGTTCTAAAGGTTAGGACCTGATATCTTTTGAGGGACCATTTTTCAAACTACCACAAAAGGCAAATGTTATTGCTTAAAATTACTTCTACTCTAGTTCCAGCAATCACTGAAATCTCTTTTATAAAAGCAATATTTTCCTATTTCATGTGATGAAATTCTATTTATTTTCAATTTTGATTTGAAATTCTTTCGCATCCTTTTCAGGAAAGTTTTATTGCTGCACTATTTCTGGGTAATTGACAAGGGCATAAAAATTATCTTAAGTATATACTTGACTTTTAATAAATAACCTCTCTCCTAGTCTTACGGTCTAAAGATAAAATCATGACTTTTACATAAATTTGGCTTAGGTGTAATGTTGATTTCAATAGCGAAAATTGCAAGTGACCTAAATGTTTCAAAAAAGAGCAATATTTAAGTAAGTAATGTATTGTTTAGACAATGAGATATCATGCGGCCATCAAAAAGAATGCTAAATGAGAACATGCAATGTCATGGAAAGTATTTAGGTTATACTAAAACATTTAAAAAGCACCATATGAAATATTCTACACTATATAATTTTATGAAAATAAGTATAGATATTAAACAATTATAAAATATCCATTGAAATTAACTGTGTTTGAATAAAAACCACTGGATTATTAGTGATTCTAATAGTTTTCCACTTTCTCATATGCATTGCATTAATGTCTTGCAATGAGCTGGAGGCAGTTACATAAAGAGAAGAGAAGCATAGAGTTTTATACTTCATTATATTTCATTTTCAAAAATTACAGCTACATAATAGTTAATGTCTTTTTACAAGAGACATATAAATGGAGTTGACAAGACATATACATAGATTTATAAATAGATATGTATTATCTTATTATTACATTCATAACAAAGATATAGTTTCTGAAAATAAATAATTTTTCAAAGTTAAGGACATTTTCTTTATTAACCAGGCGTGATGGTATAATATTTATAATTGTACACATTTTTTAAATTAAAACTTACATGTCATGTCTAATCTATTATTTTAATGACATTTCTCTGATTTTGTGAAATGTCAGAGTATGATTCATATATTTTACATAAAAATTAGATTGTAAGACTATTTTTTAATTAGTCTACAAACTTGAAGCTAGAAAAGTTCACAAGCTTTTTGAAGTCTCAGCTAGTTTACTCACACAGAATGTTTTGCATATATATGGGGGATAACCATTTATGTTTGTTTTTTCATCAAGGGAGGTTGAATTATTTTCATATTGAATATTAGATGTGCTGGGCAAGTGGTCAGCAGGGGTGTTCAGAGTGTCAGTTACCAGCTGGCAAGTTTTTGTGTATGTTGTGGAAATGTACCCACAAGCAGGTTTTCGAATAACATAAAGACCAGGATTGTAAAAACAAAGGTTAGTTGCAAACATTTAATCCATCTAGGAAAATATCAGCACTTCAACATTGATTTATTGAATTACTGATTGCAGTTTCTTGCTTGCCAAAATGTAAGACTCTAATGTTGAAGTAAAGATCTTTATGAGATTATTGCTAAAACTTTGAAAATTCTAATGAAGTCCAGAATTCCTGGTGATGGCAATTAACATGGTATAATTTTCTGCCTTAATAAATGTGTGTATCAGCATAAAAGCAATCTCAGAATATTTAGCTATATAAATACAACACTAATACATGGATTTTATTACCGTAAATGTCATCAATAACATTTTTCTTTATATACTTCATTTTATAAATTATTCTTTTCTCAGTTTTCTTTCTAAACTTTATATCTTCCTAAGCTTTATGTTTGATATAAATTTTATTATTAATTAAAACTATTAGAATATATTTCTAAAATGATATTGTTAAATGGGTAAAATATTATTCTAAATTTCTTTCACAGGCTGACCTTAGACCAAGTTTCAGTTTTATAAATATTTGCTTTTTTATTACAGAATAAGTGATTGAAATCTATTCAGGCTCACATAGTGATTGTGGCTCTTTGATTTAAAAAAAAAAAAAAATTCCAATCTGTCTAAAAGCAAATTGGGAAATTTATTAACTTTGAGAATTCAAAGATTACGTCAAATGGAGATACTATATAATACTGAAATGTGATTTCAAAAGTCTAAGTAGCTATGAAACCCACAAAAGTCACAAGAATTTTCCCTCATGCAATCCTATATAAATCTCTTTAATTTTTAGCCCCGCAAATATATCACAGTACATATCCATCATATGACAGGTGGGAAAAGAGAGAAGGGCTCCAGGAGCTATAAAAGGATTCATGAGCTTCCCTATCAATTTAGGCATAATTGTTTTTTACTGTCTCTTTCTATCTTTTGTAATTTCATGAAGTCTTGTGATCTTTATCACCCAATTTAAAAGAATGAAGAGTAACTGGGTAGGTATACCAGCATCTATAATATGGATCAGCTTTTCCTTGTCTCCAGCAATTCAGATGCATATATCATCCAGGGTGAAATACAAAGCCATTCCAAGATATTAAAGTAGTATCACTTTTTGCTGACTGGATTGATTATCAAAAGTAGATAGTGAGCTTAAATAGTATCTTATTTAAAAAAAGAAAATTAAAAAAGATAAAGGGAGAGAGAAAACCAGTAGAAAATTACTATACACATGCTGATGCATTGCTTCTTCTTTTAGTCACATATGTTTACACAAGTATGCTTATAGTATTATTAAGTTCATTAGCACTACTGATCCTCTTCAAAAAAAAGTGTTGTGGATTTTTGTAATGAAAAAGAAAATTGTGGTATCTTTCTATTTTAGCCTCTGCTTTCAAAAACAATTATTTTTCCTCTGATTCATGAATTTTAAACTTCTTACATACTGTTTTTTTATACTAAAGAAATAGGAATATGTTTACAAGGAACTAATGTTATCAGTGGAAGAAGAACACTGATTTTGTAAATAAACAACAACAAAATAAGTTTGAAAACTATGATTCTATAGGTTATTTCATTCTCTTTGTAAAAGAAGGTGAGAGTATATATGAATTGAGAATTAGGAAGATAATTTTGGTTGATATTAATATTCACTTTGAGGATGATAATATACGTATAACTCATAATTGTGGAGAATACCTTAAAATAAGAATTATAGATAAGAGACATTTTCACTCTAAGTTTCTGAAAAATTTCTAAGTCAGAAAATATAGAAACATTTTCATTTTGATAGCAGTTTCTTAAACGGCTATTGTTTAAACATGAAATTTATTCAACTACTTTAAAATATAATTTCTCAAAATATATATAAAATCATGAAATTAAGTTTAAAAAAACCTTCAATTTTGTACTTAAAACTTCAGTAACTTCATAAAATTTGATTTATCTAATCAATAAGGTTCAGTTTATTTCCCATTATATTAGTACGATGATCAAAGCAATGGGATGAAGTTGTTAGGTTTTAAATTTCTTATTTGGACTATTTGTATCAGTTTGATTGCTTTGAAACAGAATGAATAAGAAATTAATAGTTTTCCCATGGAAATTCTATGTGATCTCAGAAAACTTCTCATACAATTGTTTCTGGTTGTTTTATGGCCACACATTAATCATGTAGCATCTGATCCTAGATAAAAATAGAACAATCATTTTTGTTTTCCACTTAGAGGAGAATGTCAACAACATATAAAATTAATGCAGTATGAAGTACGCTTGTTAACACAGCATCTAGAATTCAATTTATCAAATCAAATTGTCAGTCTTCTAATAATTATATGAGAAAGAACATTCAGAAATTAAGATGTTTCAAAACATTCTAGAGTTTGCGCTTTTTCTAAGAGTTATGCATAAAAATGAACACTCCACATCATTTATTATAACTAGGAGATTTTTTTTCATTATCTACCTGTAATAATGATAAAATTATAGTTTGTTCTCTGGCGTATTTAAATCATGCTTCCAGATTTTGATAGCCTAAGAAAACATGCAACTGTTCTTCTTAATTTTCAGAGACCCGAACATAAACATAATCCAATTATTTGAGAGTAAGGAACACTATTGCATCTCTTTTAGCATTACTTTTTCCTTCACAAAGGAGGGCCAAAATAAATATTAACTGAATACAGGAATACATCATGAATTAGTGAATTCACAGTCTTATGTATATCTTCATCTCATATATGAGAAAGTTATTACTAAATATTACAAAATATGTTGCCAAAAATTATTCTCAGTAATTTTTCTGTCACGTACACATATGTGTGCATACATATGTATGTATATATGCATTTAACATATATAATAAAATCTCCAATAGGTACTTAAATGACATAATATTACTGCAGTTTAAAAAAAAGCTGTAACTCAAGAGCGTTAAGTATGTTTATTAAACCATAATTGGATCGAAATATTTCCAAATACAGAGAAGCTAAGAAAAAAACTGGAAATCAAACTGGGAACGCATTCAGTTCTTTTTTAATAAATTGTTAAAATGTGTCATATCTCCTTTATCTCTCTATTCTTCATCTCCCTCCCTTTCCTCTTTCTTCCTTCCTCCTCCCCTCCCCCTCCTTCTCTTCTTCTTCTTCTTTTTGTTTTTCCTTTGTCTTTTCAAAATCATTACAAAGTTTCTCAACTTTACTACTAATGACGTTTGGGCCTGTATAATTCTTTGTTGTGAGGGCCGTACTGAGCACTGAAGAATGTTTAGCAGCATTTCTGGCCTCTTTTCAATAGATACCAGTACTAACTCTCTTGTGACAATGAAAAACGTCTTCAGATAGCCACTGATATTGATGATGAATTATTAAAGGAACTGTGGAGAATATCTTGCTTTAAAATTGTTATGACCTTTTGCAAGATACAAAGAAGATACAAAGACAAATATTAAGAAACACAGAAATTGATAACTGTATTTAATCCATTCATATCTAGTTTGACTTCTTAGCAGCTGCCTCTTAAACAATTTTAGTTGCATGTATGACTGACACCCTGAACTTCTTAATCCTTGATATGTCAAAACTGGAATTAACTTTACTCTCTTTCATCCTTACTTTTCTGCTTGTGTCAGTTCAATAAATGATACCTAATATTTAATATTTTAATCATTTCTTAAACTTGTTCTCTTCTTTGGTTTACAAAACCTATCAGTAGATAAGTTTTTCTTGTTTTTGTAGGGACTTTTATAGTATAGCTTGTGGTCAATCTTTGGTCTCCATTAACAGCTTCACCAGCTTAATCATTGCATTCATCAGTGTTCTGGAACAAAGGCAGAGGAAGCAAGAGGTGATATGACTGACAAATATTTAGGCGACAAGTACAGAGACAAGCTTGCTAAGGACCTACATAACGTTCCAGGAAGAGGAGGTTTTCAGGAAGTAGATTTGAGATAGCGGTGACAGGAAAGGTCATTCATATCTCAAGTAAGGAACATTTTCGGTCATGATTATATGGAGTACAGGCTTGGTCCTCTTCCTACCAAGTAAATAATAAAAAGTTAAATGCTTTCTCTTTTCTAAACTAATATTTGAGTTATTTGTATGATCATAATAGCTACAAAGGGTTCTAATTTTTTTTATTCCCTAATTCTGATTTTAAAAAAAGGAAAGACAAAATCCTTATTAAATTCGTGGCTAGAATTAGATGGGATCAAACTAAATACCCTTTTCATATTACATATCAATATATGTGGGAAAGAGGTAGTGAAAGCTAGAATAAAAGCCAGTTAACATTAGTGAATTGAGAGGAGTACACGTAGACCAGTAAGCAGGGAAAAAATAAAAATTAAAAAAAAAAAAAATTTAGTGATGCTTCCCGAAGCAGAGAAAAGTACATAACAAGCAGAAAGTCAAGGCAGTAAAACTGAAAAAGAGAGCGACAGAGAGAGAAAGAAATAGTCTATTGAAAGATATATAAAAAGACCCTAAAGCATTGAAGAAATAACTCTCTTTGAACTGGATTTGTTGTTCAGAGCAGAAAATGTGTGATTCATATCTTCTTAAAGATTAAAAAGAATAGTTTCTTCTAAGGATTTAAGCTAGACTTCACAAGGAAGGACACATCTGAAACAAAAATTATTAAATGTGTTTTAAAATCAAAGGGGCCAAATTAAGAGTTGAGACATATGCTTATTACAAAAGAATTTCATGGATCAAATCAATAGAAACATAAAACTCAAAGAAGCACAAACAAGTATACACTGGTATACACACCACACATTCATAAACATACATACATAGTTATGCAAGCAAACACATATACACACATACATACAAACTTACACCTATACGAGAATATATATACATATACAAATATATCAGACATGTATTCACACATTACTTGCCCATATGTATACGTATGCACACACAAACACGTATGTGCATATATACATATACAGCACATACCTACACACATACAAACCACAGAGAGACACAGACATATGAATAATTCATTCACATAAACACGTACCCACACGTATACAGCACAACACAACCACATAAAATATATGCAAATGCACACACAAAAAAGAGTTGACAGTACAAATATTTAGAAAAGACATTAATGAACAAAAATCACTGCAATAAAAATGAAACTGTATATATATGTACATATATATATATTTCAAGGAAAACAAAAGACAAGTCCACCAAGGAGAGATTTAATAATCTTCAATACTTGTCTCCGATCAAAATGCATTCAAATTGAAAATGGAAACATAAATACAAAATGACTTCTTTGGTTTTTAATTTTTATTCATTTATTTATTTTAACAACGCTTTGGGAGTAACCTCAAATTATCTTACTACATTTAGGAGAATGAGAAGGCAAATATATATTTGTGGATTACTGATTAAAAAAAAAAACAAAAATCAAATGCATTTCCTTATTGAAGGTGTAGTTAATCTTTCAATATGTGGGTTACAGCTGGTCGCCATTTTTCAAATACATTTGATCCTGGAGTCCTTTTTTTTTTTCTGATCTAAAAACATTTCCCTGAAGAGTATTTTGAGAGCTTACTGCTGGAGATGAGGTGTCAGACCATGCATCAGAGGGTTTTTTGTTTAGTTACTTATTCTTGACTACAGATTCTTGAATCTCCCCTTTCAAAAAAGACAGGTTTTGATGATAACACCTAGACTCTTTTCTGGTAATACTTTCTGAACAAAGTCAAAACACTTAGCCCAATTATCATACCTAGTATTCAAATATTTTAACTCAACTACTCTAAATTATATGTACTCCTGAACTAAATATTGAGTCATTATCATATAAAAGAGAAAATGTTGTTCAAAGGTATTTAAAGAGGCATCAAGTAAAAGCTTTGACACAGTATGCACAATTTCCAGGGTTTTGCAGTATCAATCCTTTCCAAAACCCATGGTTGTTGTTAGCTGCCGTTTGATCTGCCCCCAACTCATGGTGACTCCATGCACAATAGAACAAAATGCTGCCCACTCCTGGGACATCCCCATGATCAGTTGCAGCTGGGACTGTTGTGATCCATCGGGTTTTCACTGGCTAGTTTTCAGAGGTAATTTGTCAGGCATTTCTTCCTAATTTGTCTTAGTCTAGAAGATGCACTGTAACCTGTTCAACATTCATAGTTACAGGTAAACCTCCACTGACAGACAAATGGGGTCTGTATATGAGGTGCATTGGCTGGGAATTGAACCCAGGTCTCCTACATGGAGGGTGAGAATTTTACCACTGAACCACCGCTTACTCCAAATCATGGTTAGGAGAGGGTGTAGAGTAAGTGGAGAAGAGTGAGCTGGTTGAGGAAAGATACCCCTTCTGTGTACATCAAAAAGAAATAGTCCAATGCACGTTACTACTTGGCTCTGAGCCATACTTACAATTATTGTTATTATTTTTTTTTACTTTGCTGCTATAAACACTTTTCTACAGGCATGCATCTTGGAACATATAAGAAAGAGTTCCTCAACTGTGTGTGTGTGTCTATTATAATCTGTATCTGGTGACTCCATAATTATTTTTCAGATTGTTTCTGTAGCTGTCCTTTGTGGGGTCTTATTTCTCCATGAGTTTTGAGAATTTTGATTGTGTGCTCATGTATGATCAAATTTTACCTGTGGCAATTCTTGTAAGAAAGAAGACCTCTAGAGAGGATTTTTGTTTGCTTTAGAAGGTACCTGGCTTACTAACAACCTAGGAGCATTTTGAAATAACTGCTTGACTCTAGGATTTTTGGATCTGTGGTTATTTTATATATGGATAGCAAAATCACATTGGTTCAGTTTGCTGTTATGCATTTTCTGTTAAGTTTGTTTTTATTTTTCCCCTCCTTTCCACCCACTCCCTTAGTCTGAGACAGATGATGCCTTGTGGTCTCTTTCTGCGGATTTATTTTTATTCTAGTTTACCTTTTAACTAAAGATTTCAGTTTTGGATTTTGCAATTTCATGTTCCCATCTTCTTTCACTTTGCACACATGGAAAGGCACTATATCTTACAGATTCAAAAAAAAAAAACAGATGTATGCTCAAGGTTTCAGAGATTCTCAGTTATCCACAGGATAGCTGGCAGCTTCTGAGATGTTTACAATTCTGGATTTCTATTTTTGCTGCACTTTGGTATCTGTATTTCTCTCTCTCTCTTTTTTTTTTTTTTTCCTGTTCAAGGACATGAAAGAACATATTTTCTTACACTTTTAATTTTTTGCCACACAATAGTTATACAGACTCTCTTGTTCTTTCTACTCCTATAATGGGACATCCTTATTTTCCTGTTACTATCTGTGCAGAGATGTTGGTTTTTGGTAAACAAGAGATTGTGAGGTAACTCAATAAAACATAAGATGTAGAAATATATTTTTTGTCTTCATGAGCTTATTCTTTGAAGAATATTTTCCATGTTTCTAGTGTATTCTTATTTCCCTCAAACAATGTCAGCTGCTGTTTTCACTGTGTCCATCCACAATTTCTCTCATTTGGAGGATCAGATGCATTGTGTGTTTTTTGTTGTATTAATGAGGCCATTACCAGTATAGGGTAGGTCCTAAATATAATCATTTCTGAGTCATAAAGAAAGGAGAATAGTTATAGAGCTATGTATAGGGGACAGATGGACACCAAAGAAGACCAATAAACACCAGAAATGCTAAGAGTTGCCACAGCTACTAGAAGCTGAAGTAGTCAAAGAAGGACATCCCCATATAGCCACATACTAAATTCAAACTTCTAGCCTCCTGAACTGTGAGGGAAAAAAAATAAAATAAAATAAAATTTTTAAAGCCACCCGTTTGAGTATTTTTTGTTATGGCAACACTAGGTAACTAAGACAAGAATGAAAAGAAAGCTACAAACCAGGAAAAAAAAAAAAAATGCAAGCCAGGCAAACCTGACAAAGGACTTGTAGTATCGTTGTTAGTTGCCGTCGATTCATCGCTGGGTTTTCAAGGTAATAACCTTTTAGAAGCAGATCACCAGACCTGTCGTCCAAGGCCCCTCTAGGTAGGTTCAAACCTCCAAATTTTTGCTGGTTTTCGAGTGCTTAACCATTTGTGCTACCCAAAAATGAGTATTTAAAATATATAAAGAACCCTAAAAATTAAACAATAAAAAAGAAAAAAAATGCAATTAGAAAAATTGGTAAACATCATGAACAGACACTTCACTGAAGATACAAGCAAGCCTATGAAAAGAAATTCAACACTTTCAGACATCAGGGAAATGCAAATAAAAACCACCGTGAGATAGGCATCTTACAGAATGGCTAAAATTAAAAAAAAATTAAATAAAATAATGACAACACCCAATATTAACCAAAATGTAAAGAAAATGGATTACTCATATATTGAGTGTGGAATGTAGTATGTTGTAACTACTCTGCCCAAAAGTTTGACAATTTTCTATAAAGGTTAACACACAGATTCCATACGACCGAACAATTGCAATCTTGGGCATTAACTTAAGAGAACTGAAAACTGTGTTCACACAAAAAAACTTATGCATGAATGTACACAACCACTTTATTCAAAATGTAGAAACAGCCCAGATATCTTTCAAGTTGTGACTGACTCAAAAAACTATGATACATAGAAATCATGAAATACCATTCAGCAACAGAAGGAACAAATTTAATAAACACAACTTGGATATATCTTCAGGAAATAACGTCCAGTGGAAAAAAAGCGAATCCCACAAGGAGATTGTTCTCAAATAAACAATACATTAGTGGTTGCCCAGGTTAGGATCATGGGGGAGGTGATTATCCTTACAAAAGGGTAACATAAGAGGTATTTGCGATGATGAAAATGTTCTGTGCCTTGACTGTGGTTAAAGACACATAAACCTACACATGTGATAAAATTGTGTAGAGCAAAACACACACACACGAATATATCTAAAACTTTGAAAATCTATATAAGATCATGTACTATAATACCAAAATTTTCATTGTGATATTGTGTTATAGTTGTGAAAAATATTGCCATTGGGGAAAAGTGGGTAAAGGACAAGCTAATTATTTCTGTATTATTTCTTACAACTGCATGTAAATGTACAATGATTTCAACAAAAATTTCTATTAAAATACATTTGAATTATTGTATTGATCTTATATTAGTCAATCTTGCTGTGTTCTATTACTACAGATTACCATATAGGGCTTCCCATGTAGACAATCATTGCATCTTTGGTTATTGACAATGTAATTTCTTTCTCACCAATCTTTTCAACTAATTTTTTTGTAGTTTTGTTGCACTGGCTTCAGTCTTGACTTACCCATGGCCATAGAGTTGATTCTGACTCATAGCGACCCTATAGGACAGAGTAGGACTTCCCCATATGATTTCCAAGAAGCGGCTGGTGTATTTTTACAGCCAAATCTTTAATCTCTGTACCTTGACTAGAAGTAGTTAAAATTGTTAAACTTCCCCATTTCCTGCATTTAAAGATATGCAAATTAGTTTATTTAAATATGAAGACATATTAGAAGACTAAAGTAACTAAAGCAATGCTTTAGGGCACTGCTATAGATATATACTGAATAGCCAAAGATGTCACTCTGAGGACTAAGTTGTGACTGACCCAAGCCATGGAATTTTCAGTCAGCTCTTATGCATGTGAAAGCGGGACAATGAATAAGAAAGACCAAAGAATAATTAATGCCTTTGGGTTATGGTGTTGGTGAAGAAGATTGACTGTATCATGTACTGTCAGAAGAACGAACACATCTATCTTGGAAGAAGTACAGCCAGAATGCTCCTTAGAAGCAAGGATGGTGAGATTTCATGTCACATACTTTGGACATGTTATTAGGAAGGACCAGTCCCTGGAGAAGGACATCATGCTTGGTAAAGTAGAAGGTCAGCGAAAAAGACGAAGAGCCTCAATGAAATGGATTGACACTGGCTGCAACAATGGACTCAAGCATGACAACCATTGTGAGGATGGCGCAGGACCAGGTAGAGTTTCTTTCTGTTGTACATAGGGTTGCTGAGTCAGAGCCAACTCAACAACACCTAACAACAACAACAAACACCCAATCAAACAACCACATATATTATAAAACTTGAAGAATGATATTTGGTGCATTGTAGAGTATAAGGAAAAGGGCTGATTGTTCAAAAAAAAATTGATGAGACAATTGGCTGTCCACGTGAATTATACGAAATTAATTTTTTCTCATATATATGCAAAATTCAAATCCAGCTTACTTAAAGTCTAATGTAAAATCAATATTAAATGCTAAATATTAAATGACTCTGGGATAAGGAAAGATTTTAAACAAAATTCAAAGAGCATGAAACACTAAGAAATGACTCTTAAATCTGATTATCTTAAAATCTAAAATTTATGCTCTTCGAAAGACATGATGAAGGAAAGGAAAATAAAATGTAAAATAATAAAGGAAGATATTTGCAATACATATAACTAACATGTGCTGAACATTCAGAATATACCAAGAATTTTTTCAAACAATTTAGGAAAAAAGGGTCAAAAATAATTTGTAATGGCAAAAGGTTTGAATAGCAATTTCAAAGAAGAGGAAGTGTGAATGTTCAATATACCTGTAAGATTCTCTACTTCCTTTGTAATCAGAGAAATAAAAATAAAAATTGAACATAATTTCACACTTTCCAGACTATAATACAAAATATAACAGGCACACTTTGATTTTTTTTTTACCTTAAGTAGTAAATTTTGTATTCAATAATAGAAAATTTAACTTTATTTTATATACAGTAATCAAATATTAATCAAATATACGTGAACAAAGGTCACTTCCATTCCTGAATAAACAGTTTATTCTACACATTCACCCTGCCATATCATCTATTAACTCTGCACCTAAAGAGTCTAAAACTTTACAGCTTTGACAAAGAGCAATTAATCGGTGGTTGTTCCCCTTCTGAGGGATAACCCAAACCAAACCAAACCTACTACCATTGAGTCAATTCTGACTCATCGCGACCCCATAGGCTTTCCAAGGATGTTAATCTCTGTGGAAGCAGACTACCACGTCTTTCTCCCAAGCAGCTGCTGATAATTTTGAACTGCCAGCCTTTCAGTTAGCAGTTGATAGATTTAACCACTGTGCCACCAGGGCTAAGGGCATACAAAATAAAACATTATCAGTTTTCTATCCCACTCAAAAGGGCTCCTCTATAAACAAATTATGTTTCCAGACGATCATTTGATACCTTGTTTTAAACTTGCTTATTTTTTTTTCCCCTAAATATACATAAAAAATGGAAAATGGGGGACTGGGTGGTAGCAAAGTGTTAATCAAAGACAGACCAGTAACATCTATCATCACCTGTGTCCAACCTTTTATAATGCAGTCACATCATATGACATTCTTACTTCAAGACCAAAGGTGGAACAGCAAGATAAGGGTGATTAATAGTATTCTGTCATTAACGTTGCTCTCCAGAGCACCCACCGATTACATAATTTTTTGACTGACACTGAGTAATTAATCTTATTGAAAAATCAGAGAGTAGGAAAATGTGGTCTATATGTATATAAATAGATCATATTTTTCAGCTCTCTGATTTATTGAAGAAACTCAAATATTATTTTTCAATATTCACTTAAGTAATTATGCTTTTCCCACGTTTAATTGTAGTCATTAATGAGACTAAATACATTCACTGCCATGAGTCCTTTCCTAAATCTTTCCCAAAAGGCTGTCCAAGTCCAGTCTAAAGAAGCACGATGTCATGTTTTATAATTATTTCATGTATCTAGTCATTCCAGATACCCACAACTCTCATTTACAAAGGATATATGGAAAGTTGTAATTGGTCATAACAAGGAGTTTCTTCCATTTAACAAAGTTGTTTGTTTGGCTTGATGCTGTCAAGGAAAACCTCTGGACCATTCAGGCTTTCAAAGTGTCAATAATCCCAGATGAGATTTACTGTGATTCCAAGGCCTCCAAAAGTTTATCCTCACCTTATTACTTACTCCCTTATAGAGTGCTTTTAGGGTTTTTCCTCTATTCCTGCAGGAAATTGAGAGAAATAGTTTTAGAAGGATTGGAATTATGCTTATATTTTATTTCTCTTAAAATTCTATTGATTACTTCCACTAAAAGTTTATGAAAAGTGTTGGTGTATATATTTATATAATTATCTTGCCTGTGATTCTCTCCTGATCTCAGAAATTGGGCTCACCATCCGTCTATTTGCTTACAGAACAGACATGGGGGGCAGTTTTAGCTTCCTATGAAATTCAAAAATAAGCATTGTTGGTTTTGTACTCAGAATACTCGTTAATTATTTTTGCTTTTCTCTATTTCATTCGACCACCATTCTGATTCACCGCACTTCACTTAATCTCTCACTCAGACTACATTAGTCTTCAGAATGATTTTCCTGTTCAATTCTTTTGCATTTCGATTCATTTTCTATAAAGCAGAGTCAACTTTGTAAATTCTAAATCTCATTTCTGTAATGCTCTACCTATATACTTCATTGGCCTCATTTTTTTTCTTGAAATCGCTATGATGAGTTACACCACAATATAATGGTCAAGGGGTTCAATTTGATCTTGAACAAATCTTTCTCACATTTTATATGTGAACAAAATTCACATCCATTCTTGAATAAAGTTGCTTCTACACATCCACCCTACTATAACATTTATTCACTCTGCACCTATTTCAGTCAGCTTTCTGCTGCCATTATACCTCTGAATATCTATGAAATAATGGCTTCGTGTGGACAGATTCACTGGACAACTCTCTTATTATTTAAAACATTAGTAACAATTGAGAATATTGACTAATCCATCATTTACTAAACTCTCTCTTATTTTGACCTATGACTACTCTGCTCCTGCTTCCCCTCATACATTTCTTTAGACACTGTTTTGATACCCTCTGCATATCTCATTATTACCTTCAGTATTGAAATATTAGCAATCCTTAAGGTTTCACTGTTAGTCTTTAATTATTGCTATTGTTTTTGTTATTATTGTCGGTATTATTATTATATATCCACACTTGTCTCTCTTTGTTAGTAGTTCTCTACCAGGTGCACATATATAAAGACCATTTTAAGCATTATAAACACATATATTAAGGGGTCCAATTTTTGGAAATTCTTATTTAATTGATCTAGAGTATGGCTCAAGTATGTGTATATTAGGTTATAAAGATGTATAACATTGATTGAGAACTACTGGTATAGACAATATTATTCACTCACAGTTTAAATACTGTCTTTAGTCTATTCAGGGAGCCCTGGTAATGCAGTGGTTAAGCACTCAGCAGTTAACCGAGAGGTCGGTGGTTCGAACTCACCAGTTGCTCTGCAGGAGAGACATGTGGTAGTCTGCCTCCGAAAAGATTTACAGCCTTAGAAATCCTATGGAGAAATGCTACTCTGTCCTACAGAATTGCTATGAGTCAGAATTGACTTGACAGCAATAGGTTTTTCTTTTAGTCTATTTGTTATAAAATATAAATCTCTAGTCCATCCCATTTTATTGAATCCCAAATATCAACTGGATAGCTCAGGAGCACTTCAAATAAAACATCACCAAATAAAACACATCAACTTCCTTCCCTGACACATACACACAAATCTAACCTTATTTGCGTTTTCTATCTCTTACTGGTCGTACTAAGGGATAGCAGTTTCTATTCTAAAGCAAAGAAATCATGTCTCAGAGAGTTTAAGTGTTTTAGGCAGTGTTCCACAGGTAAGTGAGAGAGTAAAATTTACTTTCAAAGTCTACTAACTTCAGGATAAGGCTTCTCTTACCTATGCCAAGATAATCTGTGAAGTGATTGTAAGGTATTGTTTTTATTACTTTTTTTTCCTTTTTTAAAATTTTTTCATTGTGATTTTATAGCCTTTTCGTATTATGAGTTAAAGGGCCGACAAACTCAACCCAGATATATTTCACTGATTCTGTGGGATGAGAGGTAAATATGAACCTCAGCTAATGTCCAGATGATTTACTGGACTACTTAACTTTCTGCCTGTTGAACTTATTCAAGGGTAAGCACCAGTATTTATTGAAACTCCAGCCAAAAAGTAAGGAGAGACAGAGACAGAGAAAGAGGGAGAGAGAAGAGAAAACTAATTGGCAGTAAAACATTGTTCTGACTTACTAGTCCTTATCAAGAGTACTTTCTCAGTCAGTGATAACCATCTAACTACTCATTAATTTAATTGTACTGAGGTACATTGTCCAAATAACTAGTTGATGTTTTAAAATTACTTAGAGTAATTTAATTGCTGAAAGCATTTTTTTGCTATAAAAAAGAAAAGAAATAATAGGTGAATATGAGATTTCTATAGTGGCATGGTGATAATTCAATGGAATTACAATATATCATGATTTTGCCCCTACATTAAAGATCTGTCATGAGTGGGGGAAATATGAAGAAAATAAATAAATATAATAACTTCAAAACAATTGTTAAACCCTATGAGTCCCTGGTAGTGCAGTGGTTAAGAGCTCGGCTACTAACCAAAGGATTGGCAGTTCAAATCCACCAGCTGCTCCTTGAAAACCCTATAGGGTAGTTCTACTCTGTCCTGTAGGGTCACTTGGAGTCGGAATCGACTCAACGGCAACAGATATAGGACCCTGGAGACACAGTGTTTGAGTGCTCCCCTGCTAACCAAAAGGTTACCAGTTAGAATCCATCAGCTGCTCCTTGGAAACCCTATGGGGCAGCTCTACTCGGTCCTATAAGGCGGCTATGAGTCAGAATGAACTCAGTGGCAACGGGTTTGGTTTCAGTTTATGGAAATTTAAATAATGCATCTGTAATTGTTAAACCATGTCTTAGTCATCTAGTGCTGCTATAACAGAAACATCACAAGTGATGGCTTTAACAAAGAGAAATTTATTCTCTCACAGTCTAGGAGGCAAGAAGTCCGAATTCAGGGTGCAGCTCCAGGGGAAGGCTTTCTCTGTCTGTTGACTCTGGGGGAAGGTAATTATCATCAAGCTTTCCTGGTGGAGGAGCTTCTCACGACAGGGACTCTGGGTCCCAAGTATTCGCTATTCTTCTGGCTCTTGTTTCTTGGTGGTATGAAGTCCCCCTATCTATCTGCTGGCTTCTCTCTTTCATATCTCAAAAGAAATTGACTTAAGACACAGCCTAATCTTGTAGATTGAATCCTGTTTCATTAATATAACTGCTGCTAATCCCACCTCATTAACATTACGGAGGTAGGATTTACATCACATAGGAAAATCACCTCAGATGACAAAATAGTGGACAATCACACAACACCGGGAATCATATTGCCTCTTGCTCTATGCACAGGTTCCACATGAGCACAATTGAGTGTTCTGGGATTCCCACTCTGCAATGTTATCCAAAATGTTATGATTCACACAGTCAAACCTTGGCATATTCATAAAACATGTGTAAACATCTTTCTGGTATTCTCTGTTTTCAGACAAAATTCACCTGAGATCAGCAATGATATCCTTCATTCCAAGATCTCTTCTGAATCCGGCTTGAACTTCTGGCAGTTCCCTGTGCATGTACTGTTGCAACTGCTTTTGAGTGATCCTAAGCAAAATTGTACTTGTGTGTAATATTAATGATATTGTTCAATAATTTCTGCAGTCTCTTGGATCATCTTTCTTTGGAATGGGCACAAATATGGATCTCTTCCAGTCAGTTGGCCAGTTATCTGGCTTCCAAATTTCTTGACATAGAAGAATGAGCATCTCCAGTGCTGCATATGTTTGTTGAAATATTTCAATTGGTGTTCTGTCAGTTCTTGGAGCCTTCTTGTTTGCCAATGCCTTCAGTGCATGTTGGACTTGTCCCTTCAGTACCATAACTTCTTGATCATATATGACCTCCTGAAATGGTTGAATGTGGGCCAGTTCTTTTTGGTACAGTGATTCTGTGTATTCCTTCCACCTTCTTTTGATGCTTCCTGCTTCCTTCAATATTTTCCCAGTAGAATCCTTCAATACTGCAACTCGAGGCTTAAATTTTTTCTTTAGTTCTTTCAGCTTGAGAAATGCAGAGCGTATTCTTCCCTTTCCGTTTTCTGATTCCAGGTCTTTGCACATTTCATTATAATACTATACTTTGTCTTCTCAAGCTGCTCTTTGAAATCTCCTGTCCATCTCTTTTACTTCATCGTTTCTTCCCTTCATTTTAGCTACTCCATGTTTAACAGCACGTTTCAGAGCCTCTTGTGACAACCATTTTGGCCTTCTCTTTCTTTCTTGTCTTTTTAATTAATGACCTTTTGTTTTCTTCATGTATGATGTCCTTGATGCCATTCCACAACTAGTCTGCTCTTCTGTCATTAGTGTTCAGTGCATCAAATCTATTCTTGAGATGGTCTCTAAATTCAGGTCAGATATACTCAAGGTTTTATTTTGGCTCTCATGCATTTTCTCTAATTTTCTTCAGCTTCGACTTGAACTTACAAAGAAGCAATTGACGGTCTGTTCCACATTTGGCCCCTGGCCTTATTCTGACTGATGATATTGAGCTTCTCCATCATCTCTTTCCACAGATGTAGTCGATTTAACTCCTGTATTTTCTGTCTGTGAGGTCCACATGTATAGTTATCGTTTGTGTTTTCGAAAAAAGGTATTTGCAATAAAGGAGTAGTTGGTCTTGCAAAATTGTATCATGCAATCTCCATCATAATTTCTATCACCAAGGCCATACTTTCCAACTACCAATCCTTCTTTGTTTCCAACTTTCATATTTCAATCACCAGTAATTATTAATGCATCTTGATTGCATGTTTGATCAATTTCAGACTGCAGAAGTTGATAAAAACCTTAAGTTTCCTCATCTTTGGCATTAGTGGTTGGTGCGTAAATTTGAATAATAGTCATATTAACTGGTCTTCCTTGTAGGCATGTGGATATTATCCTATTACTAGCAGCTTTGTACTTCAGGATAGATCTTGCAATGTTCTTTTTGATGATGAATGGGACATCAGTCTTCTCGAATTTGTCATTCCTGGCATAGTAGACTGTATGAATGTCTAATTCAACATGGCCAATATCCATCCATTTCAGCTCACAAATGCCTAGGATATCCATCTTTATGTGGTCCATTTCATTTTTGATGACTTCCAATAGTCCCAGATTTATACTTTGTACATTACATGTTCTGATTATTAATGGCTGTTTGTAACTTTATCTTCTCATTTTGAGTCATAACACCTAAGCAAATGCAGGTCCCGAAAGCCTGACTTCTTCCATGTAATTAAGGTAGACTCTACTTTGAGAAG
Organism: Trichechus manatus latirostris; assembly: GCF_000243295.1. Classification (NCBI taxonomy): domain Eukaryota; kingdom Metazoa; phylum Chordata; class Mammalia; order Sirenia; family Trichechidae; genus Trichechus; species Trichechus manatus. Next base: position 15,996,325 of record NW_004443949.1, on the reverse strand, counting down.
GCAGCTTTTTTCCAGCTGTATTTCGAGTGCCTTCCAACCTGAGGGGTTCATCTTCTGGCACTATGCCTGACAACGTTCTGCTGCTACTCATAAGGTTTTCACTGTCCAGATTTTTCAGAAGTAGATCACCAGGTTCTTCTTCTTAGTCTGTCTGAGTCTGGAAGCTCGGCTAAAACCTGTCCACCATGGGTGACCCTGCTGGTTTTTGGAATAATGGTGGCATAGCTTTCTCATCACAGCAACACGCAAGCCACCATGGTAAGACAAACTGACAGACGCATGGGGAAAAAGAAGATAATAAATAAGCAAAAAAAGAAAGTAAGTTCTTAGACATTCATTAAACCTTGTTATACATGAGAAGTTTTATCTGATATATTGGAGATCTAGAATGGGAACTTTGTGGGAAGTGCGGACAAGGAAGTTGAAATGTTGGCAGAGGATGGAAGAAGATGTTAATTCAAACCACTTGGTTAGCAATACAACAGAACGTCCTCTTATCTACAACAATGGTAGAGACCACTCAAGGAGAGCCCTCATCATTTTTTGACAGACCATTTAGAGACTACCAGTGACATAAATTCTTGGCTGTGTAGACAAGGCCTATTGCTGCCTGTTACATTTAATTCTAGTTTTTTTAGCTATGTTAAACAAAAATGACTGAAATGCAAATTATGAGTTCACCATTTTAAAACGGATATTGCTTTATGTTAAACGTGTTTACTTTTTACGTGGTTAAAAACATTACACTTACTTTATTTTTAATACCTGCTATTGATTTATTAGAGCCCCAGTGGGGCAGTTGTTAAGAGTTTGGCTGCTAACCAAAAGGTTGGTAGTTCACATCCACCAGCCACTGCTTGGAAACTCTATGGGGCAGTTCTGCTGTGTCCTATTGGGTTGCTATGAGTCGTAATCAACTGGATGGTAACAGGTTCCAACAAGTTAATCATTTATTAGGTATATAACATTGTTTATAACTCAGACCACTGTCAAGTTTTATTCCAAAGGAAAGAACTGGAAATCAACTGAATTGGATTTTGCAATATTTTGTTTCCTATAATTTTTTATTTCTTCACATTTCGAGAGGTACAGATTAAAACTGACAGCCCAATGAATATTAGAGTAGATTATTAACTGAAATATGAAAAAAATATAATGGATTTTGACTTCTCTATGGCTTATCGTCTTTTTTTGAAAAAAGAGTTTAAAAAACTAAAATAAGAGTAAATGCAGGGAAAAAAATTGAGAATTAACTTCCAAAATGATAGACAAATCGACTAAAAAGAATAGGTGAGTGTGTGTGCATATGCAATAATTTGAATCTATGCTCCTACTTCCAAGGTAATAGGATCTTCATTCTTGAGTCAAAGAATGTGGCAGAAAAGTGGTAACATTTCAGTGAAAACTCACAAAGATATGAAAGTTTTCAGGTATATTCATATGGCACTCTGAGCAATTAGGCTAATGGATAGATCAATGATTTTTATATTGTTGAAATTTGTGATCTAAATGAACAACACAACATTTAGGATGATTATAAATCATAAAATTTTCACTCATAAACTGCGTGTGTTTGTATAGCATACCACTCATGTTTGTAAGGAGAAAGTTGATATAAACACGTCTTCCTTTTATTTTCAGTCTTTGGGTCTGATTTTATAGATGTTGTGAGAACTTTGAGGTATATTCTATAAAGATTACCCTTCACTAAAATATATTCCAGATGTCACCTAAAATTCCACCGGTTGGAATTTTATAGGTTTAGCAAGCTAATATCATAATGCACACAGCAGTGCCATCAAAAGTCATGCCTGAGGCCCTTGTGAATCAATTAAGTTTCAATTAAGGGCCCAGAGTTCCATAGTTTAATGACAGAGACTCTTTGGTTAATGCAATCACTGTGTTTAACCACAATTCAGTTACAGAAAGCGTGAGCGAGCAGTTTATATGGAGCAGAAGCGGGGAGGCTAAGGAGTGAAATACTATTTTCAAGCATATTGCTCTTTGAGAAAAGGCAAATGTTGGTGACATTCTCCAGCTCAGGGAATATTTGAATAGTCAGAACAGTTATGAGGATATTGAATGCTTGAGAAATTCATGCACAAAGAGAGTGTCAATGGTTCAGTGTGGAATAAAGGCATGTAAGTAATGGCGAAATGGTAGGCATAAGTTTTAAATATGTGCTAAAGGGCCAATCAAGTTTGAAAAGCTACTTTCATGAAATATTCTCTATTCCCAGCTCATAGAAAGGTCTCTCTCTACATTCCTTCTACATCTCCAGAGTGTATCATTTTAAGCTCACTTTTGATATTCCTTCATCCATCCATTTAATTCATATCCGTTGAGAAACCATTATTATTTGGGTGCTGTTCTAAGTTCTGGATTGATAGCAGTGAAAAGAATTGCTTTTCCCATGGAACTTATTTCTAGTGGAAGTTGTGAAAAAATTAATCTGAATATGAAATGGAGCAGCTCCTTTTGATAACTCCACCCTTTGGGGACACAAATATGTTTATGTATTTTCTTAGGGGTGTGTGTGTGTGTCTGGTATGTGTGAAACCTCTGAGTGTGACCACTGTGTCATGATACTGCAACCTTAGCTAGATACAACTGCATATTTCAATGTGCTGATTCCTGCATCTTGGGGGAAATTCTCTCTAGCTTAATGATTATACTGAGGGCTGCAACAAGGAGTACATCTTTAAGCCAAGAGAAAGCCTGAGTGGGAGTGCCCCTTTTAGGGCTAAGAAGCTGTCCTCTGGTAACTTCTTACAGGGACCTTTCCGGCAGCAGGACTGACATTTCTGAATTAAACACGCACATGCACACACACACACACACAGTCACACACACGTGCACACAAATAAGTGTCCTGTTTTATTTTATTTATTTATTTATTTAAATAAAACATTTTAAAACATTAATAACAGGATGTTCACTGCATGAGGCAACTTTAAACTGATACAGACAGAGATGACTGGACATCCTGGCAGATGTTGCCCATCAGACTCAGCACAGGGTAAAACAGCAGTGTCACACAGCAGGGGCTGAGGCCCTTCGTGGACCTTGAGACCGGGTTCAATGACGTGGTTAAGGGCTCAGGACCCTACCTCTGGTGCTCTGTCTGGACTCCAAGTGTGGCCTCTATTTCCACTCACCTATTTCAAGTGCTCTCCCTCTTGCATTTCATACTTCATTGTGGGAAGTCAATGTTTGTTCATTTCCTACTTAATCTATTATGTAATAATAGAGAGCAAGGACTATGTCTTTTCCCAGTGGTTTTCACATATTAAGCACTTAATGTATAATGAATTGACTATTTATGATAGTAATTTTATTATCTATCTAGCAATGTAACTATGTGGTTAGTTATATCAGATAAACTTACTTTGACAGTTTATTTGGGATCCTGATTCAGCATACTTTAGGGAATATTAGAGATAAAGTTGAAAGGAGTAGACTGTGCCATTTTTCAAGTGTTTGTTCGTATCTTATGATGTAATTGCAGAATGAAAGTATTCAGAAAAAAAAAGAAAGTTCCAAAAAGCAAAACTTGAATTTACCACATTCCAAGAGCACTACATTGAATCCATGCAAATGAAGTGATGAGTAGACATACTCTGCTGTAGCCCCCTGTCATTTCACAGATCCTCAGTCTCTCTCCAACACTCTTGTTTGAGCATTGTTAGCTTCACGTCTTGTTCGTTTGTAACTTGTGTTGTGTGCACCCTTTGTTTCTGTGAACAAATGACTTCTAAAAACCGATGAGGTGGTCAAAGCAATCCTTCAAAGGCTAAGAGTGATGGTAAAGGGCTATTTACATAGCATTTTACAACTATTTACATAGCATTTACATTGTATTAGGTTTTATAAGTAACCTAGAGATGATTTAAAGTATACGGGAGGATGTGCACAGGTTATCTGCAAATACTACATCGTTTTATATAAAGGCCTTGAACATCTGAGGATTTTGGTATCTGCAGGGGGTCCTGGAACCAATCCATTTATATTTTAAAATTATTTTGATTGTACTGTTACTTCTTTATAGCTTTTTTGGTAATAATTTTATGTACATTTACTGAACAGCTTTTTTTTAAATACTTTATGTTTTCCTGAGTCTAATCATCAAAGAACATGTACTTTAGGTGTATGCAAACATAAAACAAAATTCTCATGGGCATTTGGCAATAAGAAGTTACCTCCACCTCGTGTGTGTGATAAAACCAGGTTAATGGAATGCTGAGGCTTTAAATATGACTGGATGAAGGAAGCTAACCTGGGGCTATATAGTGAGTATGACAGCTCTTGTCCAAGGATGATCACATTGAACTACACCTCATGGTATTAATATCCTTTGTGATCTCTTGCCAAATTGAAAGTGATCTGGCCTGAAGACTCACTTTAACCAATAGAAAGTGGCAGAAGTAACACTGCATCAAATTTGGGACTAAACCTTAACTTCTGGCAGTTTTTGCTTTTGTTTTGTACTTTTGGCAGGCTTGAGATGCCATATAAGAAGTTCAGCTTCTTTGTTGGAGACCTCTGTGGAGAGTCTGTGTGGAGAAGACAAGCGGAGTGGAAAAGGCCCTGAGAGTACATGGAAAGTAAGACCCAGCCATCTCAGCATCCCAGCTGATCCTAACTTTCCAGCCCTTTCTGCCTTGGAGCTAGGCAAGTGAATGGAGTCATCTTGGACTTTTCAACCCCAGTCCCCATCTGCATAAAATATCCTAAATCAAAACAGCAGAATTTCCCAGTTAAGTCCAGTCAACCTAAAGAACCATGAGAGATAAAAATACATTATTGTTTAAAGTCACTAAATTTTGTGGTGAACTCAGCAACTGATAATCAACTCAGTCACCCATTAATGTTGCAGCAGTCAAACAGGCCCCGTGACAACAGCGTTTGTTTGGCTTATTATATGGCTTATATCATTTTATCATGTAAACAGCCTTACCATAGAACCATTTATAATATTATGCCTCTACCAGAGATAAGGAAAAGGAAGTTTATAGATTTCTGTTAAGAAGATTTTGGCTCTCCAGCTACAGAGGACACAGTGAAAACCATTTACATATGCATAAGGTAGAACAGATCACGCCACACCTCTCCTTAAAATTGCCCAGTGGTTTTTCCATCTCACTCAAAGTTAAATCCAAATTTTTACATTGACGTTCAAGACTCTTGCATGATCTGCACCTGTGCCACTTTTCTTACCTCATCCCTAATCTGTCTGTCTACTTAGCTCTCTCCCTCTCTCCCTCTCTCTGTCTCTCATTCTCTCTGTCTTCTCCATCCCAATTTTCTCCCACTTGATTTCTTACTATTTCTAGAATAGTGTTTGCTCTTGCAGTTGCTTCTACCAATAATAACAGCTAATTAAATTGTTGAATATTACTAGGTCTAAGTACTGAGTTTTACACCTATTAATCCATTAATTCTCAAAGTAACCCATAAAGTGTATTGACCATTGTCTGAAAGTGAAATAAAAAAGTTAAGAAGCTTGTTAAGGTTACCAAACCCAAAAACCAACCAACCCCATTGCCATCAACTTGATCCTGACTTATGGTAACTCTATGAGTTGCAGAATAAAACTGCTCTTTAGAGCTGGGTGGTTTCGTACTACACAAACTGCTTGCATCACCCAGGGACCTACTAAAGTAGCAGAGTTAGCAAATGGAAGAGCCAACGTTTGTTCATAGGCTGCCTGGTCCAGAGTTTCTATGCTTGTACACAATAGTGTTGATGTTAGGTGCCATCAGGTCAGTTCTGACTCATAGCAACCCTATGTACAACAGAAAAAACACTTCCCAGCCCTGTACCATCTTCACAACTGTTGCTATGTTTGAGCTCATTGTTGCAGTCACTGTGTCAATCCATCTCATTGAGGGGCCTCTTTTTCGCTGACACTCTACTTTACCAAGCATGGTGGATTTCTCCAGGGACTGGTCCCTCCTGATAACATGTCCAAAGTAAGTGAGTATGGTGCATTCTGGCTGTCTTTCTTTCAAGACAGGTTTGTTCATTCTTCTGACAGTACACGGTATATTCAATATTCTTTGTAAACACCATAATTCAAATGCACCTTAGTACAGCTTCCTAAAAGCACTATTCCACCAGATATCTATATAGCTAGTTCAGATAGCTTCTCCAGTATCAAATAACCTTGTCAGAGATTTCTGTATAAAATAGAACTCTTACTATCTGTATCCACTTACTTTGTTTTATCTTTCTTTACAGAAGTAATCTTTTTTGACACATTATGTATATATTTGTTCATTGTCCATCTTTCCTCACTAGAAAGTAAGATTAAAAGAGCAGAGAATTTTTCATTGCTAGTCACTTCTGAATCCTGGGGCTGAGAACAGTACCTAACAAATTATATGAACTAAATAAATTATAGGAATAAAATAAATTGTGTTTTCAATTGCTTCATATGCATGCAAAAGCTGGACAATGAATAAGGAAGACTAAAGAAGAATTGATGCTTTTGAATTATGGTGTTGGCGAAGAATATTGAAGATACCATGGACTTTCAGAAGAACAAACAAATCTGTGTTGGAAGTAGTTCAGCCAGAATGCTCCTTAGAAGTGAGGGTGGCAAGACTTTGTCTCACATACTTTGGACATGGTATCAGGAGGGACTGGTCCCTGGAGAAGGACCTAGTGCTTGGTAAAGTAGAGGGTCAGCGAAAAGGAAGAAAACCCTCTTTGAGACGTATTGACACAGTGGCTACAACAATGGGCTCAAGCATAGCAATGATTGTGAGGGTGGTGCAGGACTGCGTAATGTTTCCCTCTCTTGTACGTAGGGTCTCTGTGAGTTGGAACCAACTCGATGGTACCTAACAACACAAAACAACAACAAATAGATAGTTGTCAAACGAAAAAAAAAGAATGAAAATGAAGAGGAGACTCAGGAATTGAATCCACTTTGCAATTTGAATCTAGCTTGACACCACTCTGTTCATCTATTTATCTTCTTTCACTGCTGCAAATTGTTATTTACACATCAGTTTACATTTTATTTTCAGATGCAAAATTTATTTTTTCTGGTCCAAGTAGGTTATAAGATTCTTGAGTATAAGAGGTAGCTTCTCATTTTTTCTATAACCCGTACATCATGAATTATAAGCAGAAAAAAAAAAAATTTCTTAAGTGTGTTTGATTCCCTTTAAGGAAGCTCTGAATTCAACTATGAATCCTAGTAAAGTAAAAAGAGTCAAATTACAAGATGGATATAAATCCTGGGTCTCTCACTTAATAATGTTGGCTAACATTTCTACTATTAGTTTCTTTATGGTAAAACAGAGATAGTGATATTAAAATCTGCATCATAGGCTGGTACATGGGTCGTGATAGGCTATATTATGATGCAGTTACAAATACTCCCAAATATTAGTTTCTTAAAGCCAAAATGCACAGACACACACATGTGTGCACATGCACACACATGCATGTACCTGTGTGTATTTCTTCCTGTTCATGAAACAGGGTGGAGCTAACTCTCCAGTGCAGTGTCCATCTTGTGTAGGCTCAACATTCTAGACTGTATCAATCTCATGGAACTTCCACAACAGTACACGCTCTTAGTTTCATTGTAGCACCGAAAAAGGGAATGAAAAAAGTAATAGAGAAATAATTCAACCTTCAACAATAAGGAAGATGTTGGAGGCAAGTTTCTATTAGAGTCAAAGAAAGGATTGTTATACAAGTAAAATAATACAGAATTATGAAATAGATCCCAGAAGTGGTTAAAAAAAACTGCAACAAAAAAAGACAATGCATTTGCGTACTCCATGAAAAAATAAAGACCAAAATTAACAAATTTCTAAGTGAGAACGAAAACAAAACAAAAGAATAACATGGAGATACCTAACAAACTAAAATCGTTATTAGAAAATATTTACTCCTTTGTTTAAAAACGTGGATGATTTTGCTGACTTTTCTAGGAATAAAAATATACCAAGATTAACATCAGAAAAGGCAGACAATCTCAGTGCAAGAAATCGAGAACATTTTATAAGCACCGGATAATTTCACACATAAAGTCCCCCAAGATAAATCCCACATACTTTAACCTATAAATTATATCAATAAATTCTATCAACATATAATCAGAACAATATTTAGTATTTACTCGGTATTTTTTTTGTGTGTGTGTGGAGGGAGCGAAAATAAAAAAATGTTTCCCCAATTTATTTAATAAAATCAATATAATTATATCAATTACCTGGCAAAAAGAGATAACTACAAGCAGATCACAATTATGAATATTTCTGTGTGACTCAAAAATATTACAAATATTTTACAACCTACATTTCAAAATATACATTTTGTTGAATATGTATGTACATTTCCATTCAGTATATAATTAATAATGGAATTGCTCAGTTATTGACTATTTTTTCAACTTTTGTAGATACTGACAAACTGTTCCCTAAAAAATTCATTACGTATTCACATAATGGAATCCGCAATAAAATTCTATGTAGCAACGAAAATGAGCAAAATCCATTTGTGAAAACAGATAAATCACATAAACATGAAATCTCACAAACATAGACATAAAAGCGTATACAGCCTATATTACCACTTTTTAAAATCTAAGGTATACCAAGACCAATTTATGCTTTTATAAGATGAGATTGATGGGGTAGCTATTGTCTAGAAGGAAGGAATAGGAGACTTCTGGGGTGTTAGTAATATCGTAATGTTTTGTTGCTTTTTCTGGGTCCAGGTTACAAGAGTATTTTTAGTTTCTGAAAACTAACTGAGCTGTACATTTATGTTTATAGTTCTATATGTGTTTCAACTATGTGTATAGTTCTATATATATACATATACAATTAAAGTAGTATATATGTAAACATAGTGTGTATAAATAGTTCATATATATATATGTAACTTCAATAAGGAATTTAAAATTGTAAATGCTTAAACATTTATATATGTGTGTAAAAAATTCAAGTAAAAATTTTAAATAACTCTAACCAAGTTTATTTTAGTAATGGATAAAATAGTTTATATTAAGAAATATTTAATAAAATTTATCCTTATCTTCTTAATAATCCAAAAAAGGAAAAAAATAAAAATCTCAATAAATAAGATGATATCTTATAAATTAATATTTATATATGATTTTTTAAAATGAGTCTACATTTCCTTCTCTGAAACTCATGACTAAATATATTTTGGAATTTTATGAAAGTTGTCAAGGATTTCATTTTACTTTGGTTCCCAATCAATGCCCATGGAAGCAGCAGTCAATAAATCAAAGGACGTATTGCAATGGATAAATCTGCCACCAAAGACCTCTTTAAAGTGTTAAAAAGCAAAGGTGTCACTTAGAGGATTTAGGCATGCCTGACCTCAGTCATGGTATTTCACTCATCTCATATGCATCCAAAAGCTGGACAATAAATAAGGAAGACTGAAGAAGAATTGATACCTTTGGATTACAGTGTTGGTGAAGAATGTTGAATACACTATGGACTGCCAGAAAAACGAACAAATCTGTCTTGGAAGAAGTACAGCCAGAATGCTCCTTAAAAGTGAGGATGGTGAGGCTCATGTACTTTTGACATGGTATCAGAAGGGACCAGTCTCTGGAGAAGAACATTATGTTTGGCAAAGTAGAATGTGTGCGAAAAAGATAAAGACCCTCAATAAGATGAATTGACACAGTGGCTGCAATATCTTCAAACACAACAAGGATTGTAAACATGGTGCAGGACCAGGCAGTTTTTCCTTCTGTCGTATGTAGGATCCCTGTGACTCAGAACCAACTCGCTGGCACCTAACAACAAAATAACAAGCTAATTAAGAATGCTTTTATGATGTTTATGTTGTGTTGCTTATATTTAAATGTCTTAAAACAAAATAGTCAAGAAATCGTGGAATATAATTTAAACTATCCCTTTGATTTCATAATACAATTAGCTATATTGTATCTATTTTAGTCAAACCTCTAAAACACGGGATAATAAACTTGACTTTTAAGGAAAACTAGTAAAATTATTGATTATTTACCCATTTAAATGTTTATTATTGATTTTTTTAAAATTGTTTTTTGCCTCTTTAAAGCATTAATAAATGAATAGAAAAATGCTTGGATTTCTACAGGTGTGCTTTATTTCAGTTTTCTTAACTTTAACGATAATGTGCAGACAATTATCCAATATTTTCTTCCACTGATTTAGACAATCAAGTCATAGGATTTATGTCAATTAACAAATGGCATGACTGTACTTCTTACCAGGGCTATAAACTAAGCTTTAATTAGTGGATTTTTTATTCTTCCCCAGCTCTACTTGCCTTGATTTTCAGCCATTAGATAAAGTTAACTAAAGTCTGTGTATACCTTAACAGTATGTAATACATATTCACTTCCACTTCCATCTTTAATTCACAAAGTTTAAGTAATTTGGTTTCAAGATCATGACGTTGCTAGGTTGCAAGTCCGGTAACGTATTCTGATGCTATATTCTAGCATCTTTCCTTTATATCCTATTTATTCTCTTGATGGCCACATTAAAAAAAAGCAGTTGCTTCTGACTCATTGAATTGATTCTGACTCATTGTGATCCCATGTGTGAAGAGCAGAACTACCCTGTCTTAGTTATCTAGTGCTGCTATGACAGAAATACTACAAGTGGATGGCTTTAATAAACAGAAGTTTATTCTCTCACAGTTTAAGAGAGACAGAAGTCCGAATTCAGAGTGCCAGCTCCAGGGAAAGGCTTTCTTTCTCTGTTGGCACTGGGGGAAAGTCCTTGTCATCAGTCTTCCCTAGGGTGGTGTCTTAGTCTGGGTTCTCTAGAGAAGCAAAACCAGTAAAGTATATAAATATATATATAGAGAGAGATTTATATCGAGGAAATGGCTCACATGGTTGTAGAGGTTGTAACGTCCCAAATCCGCGGGTGAGGATAGAAGCTTCTCCTGATTCATGTAGCCACAGGAGCCGGCGAACCCAAGATCAGCAGGTTGGAGAGCAGGGCTGTTGCTCACAGGCTGTGAAGACCAATAAATCCCAAGATAGGCAGGCAAGACTGCAGGTAAGCTGCTAGCTAAAGTCCCAAGAACCGGAGGTCAGATGGACAGGAGCCAACTGCAGGATTCAAAACAAGCAAAAGTCCCTGAGAGCCCTGCCAGAATGTCTGCGCACACTCGATATAGGCCACACACCCAAGGAAACGCCCCTTTAGCAAATTGGCTACTCACAGCAGATCCCATCATGGGAGTGATCACATATCAAATTTCAACAGGGAAGTAGCCACAACATAACATGACCGCCAAAATACAGAGAATCATAGCCTAGCCAAGTTGACACACAATCTTAACCATCACAGGTGCGTTTAGGAGTACCTCAGCATAGGGACCCTGGGTCCAAAAGACTCCTTCCCCTACTGTTTCTTCATTCTTGGTGGTAGGAGATCCCCTCTCCTCTCTGCTCGCTTCGCTGTTTTGTGTCTCGAAAGAGATTGACTCAAGATACAACCTAATCTTGTAGATTGACTCCTGCCTCATTAACATATCTACCTCTAATTATGCCTCATTAACATCACAGAGGTAGAATTTACAAGACATAGGAAAATCACATCAGATGACAAAATGATGGACAATCACACAATACTGGGAATCATGGCCTAGCCCAGTTGATACTCATTTTTGGGAAAAGTAATTCAGTCTGTAACATGCCCCAAAGGGTTTTTAATGCTGTGAAATTCATGAAACAGATCATCAGGCCTTTCTTCCAAGGCACCTCTGGATCACTTTGAACTGCCAATATTTCAACTAGTAGCCACCCTTTCATACTACCCAGGGACTGACAGCCACATAGATACACACAGTATTTAAAATTCAAAAATACAAATGACTGTTATTACCATTTTCTCTATCAATTCTATTAAAAATCACTTTCCAACTGTCCCTGTGATGCTTAACTCCTCCTTACCTCTTTTATTCATGCCCATCTTTCCTCTTCTTTTATCTTTGCTACCCATAATTCCCATTTTGTTTTTTTATTGTTACAGTAATATAGATAGCACAACGCTTACCAATTCAATTTTTTACTTGTACATTTCAGTGACACTAATTACATCATCATATTTTGAACCCATCACCAATATTAGATAAAGAATAATTCTTTGTATAACTCAAGTGCATCTACTTTAATGTCATAGGGCCACATCTTCATCCCCAATGTGTTTATTAAGCTCCTTTCTTGGAGATAAATTCAGTAATGTTCCCTAAAAAAAAATTCTACTGTGTATGTAACCTTGGAAATATTATTTTTATAATTAAGATTTAAATAATATGGAAGAATACACTTAGCTAGGCTGCACCATGTATTCATTTGAGTATGGAGGAACACATCTTTATGAATTTACGCTTTTCTCTATTAGTAGAAATCGGCCTGTGTGCAGGTGTAGAAGAGAGATGGCTGGATTGAGCCAACATTGGTTTTTCCTTGGTACATGAAACAGCACAGTGGTACAAGGGAGCTGATTTGAAATATTGCCAAAAGACTCATAGAAGCAAGAGACTATACTACATCAAAAAAGCCAAGATGGAGGTAAAGACATGTGGATTAGGAAGATAGGAATCTAGTAGTGAGGATGAAGAACATTATTGAATGGTGTATGTTGTCAACTAATATGTTTAATAGAAGTACAACTACGATAATTTACTGTGAACTTTAGAATAATAGAATGCTTTCTTTAGTTACCAGAGAGTTTTAATTTAATAGTTCTGATGTTGTTAGTGACCGTAGATTCTGACTCATGGCAATCACACATGTACAGAGTAGAACTGCTACACAGGGTTTTCAAGGCTGTGACTTTTTGGAAACAGATCACAAGGCCTGTCTCCCAAGGCACCTCTGAGCGGGTTTGAACTGCCAACATTTCAGTCAGTAGTTGAGTGCTTAAATAATTTGCACCACCTGGGGAATTCCCATGATAAGGCCTAGCTTACTATTATGTGTGGTAGTGACTGTCACATTTTGGAAGTTTAAGTGTCTTGGAGATGAGAAGACTAAGGAACAAAGATCCAAGATTTTGTATAATATTCAATTTGCATAAAATCAGAATCACTGATTTATTCTGGGGTCCTCATTCCATTATTATTGTTAAAATATTGTCGAATTAATCAATGCTGAGAAATTATAACTTCCATACCCTTATTACTTATTAGAGGTATCTTATGTAAACCATCACTCCTTTATCTGATAATAATTAATCTTTACACTAGCTGGCATTTAGGATCTCTATATTCTGAGTGAAATTTCTTGTAATGATGCTCACTTGAGGTTGACTGACATCACAAAATGTATCATTAATTATTTCAATATGAGGAGAGGCCCAAAAAAATAAATGAAAGGTAACACTTCTATATTAACTAAGTAAAATAATAGCAGTCACAGCCAAAAATTGTCATTGGTTTCTCAAGGCACATTTCCAATATACAGCACTTTCATACATACACAAACAAGACACTTTGCCACTTGCTTTTCTGCAAGCTGGGATGTCATGTCATCCTACTCTTTACTTTGGTTAACTGGTAATTTTAATGAGAGGATTTACTCTGGTTTTCATCCCAAACTGATGAAAAGGAAATGTAACTTTACCTGGATTCTTGTTTACTTTTAACCCTTTATGTGCTCCCTGGTACCTCTAGGGGTCAAATACATTTTCTTCCTCTGGAGCTTTACTGGGAAGGTGTTGAATCACTGACAGTGTGTGCTGCCACAAGGCAGGGGCCTTTATGACTGTTTGAAAATGAGGTAACAAGAGTGTGCTGCAAATTACTATTTTTACAGGGTATTGTGTGGATCATAACAAATTATGGATAACGTTGTGAAGAACGGGAAGTCCAGAACACTTAATTATGCTCATACGGAACCTGTATATAGACCAAAAAGAGTGCCAGTTGCTGATATATAGACAACAGTCAGTTAGAGAATCTGCCTTCTGCCTTAACCCTACCCTAAAACTAATTACCTTGTTGGATGGAAAGTGTTGGAGCAACTGTATTGCATGCATGGAGATATTACATTTGTATGATCTTATACAATCATGAGTATCAGAATTAAAATTCTGCAGGTATAGTAAAGTCAACTTAAAATTGCTAAAGTTGCCAAGGTAAGGAATCTCATTATCAGTGTTCAGTGATCAGAACTTAACCCACTAGCAGTAAGACAAAATGCAGAAAAGTGTCTAGTGGAGTATTTTAATTTCAAGAGTAGCTCTGATTTTTCATGCATCCCTGCATTCATGCCTTTTGTTATACTCTTCCACACTAGCTCTACACTTAACGCTTAGCCTTGTAGAGTTCATTGGCCAGTAGAAAAAGGCAAACTTAATGTAAGCAGGCTTGAAAACTTATTTTTGCATTTCTGCTCCATTTCTTCAACCCCTGTTGTTGCTGTGATAAAAAGCTTGAGCTATCTTGCTGGAATGTGAGACACCATGTAAAATAAAGCTGAATCATTGGGAGCATTCTGATTTTGAAAATTATTAAGGGAAAGTAACAAAGAATCAGTTTAAAAGTGAAATAAGTTTAGATTGGTAATGATAAATGAAACAATGACATTCCAGAGGATGAGATAATTTTTAAAAAACATATATATGTATATATACAAACATGTATGGTCAAATAAGCCTCTTAAACATTACAGAACTTGAGTAAAGTAATTCTGTAAATGACATTGTGAATATTGAAAATACATATTTTACAACAGTTAGATATGGTTTTTAATAAATCTTTGCTTCAGAATAGGAGGAGGATATTGAAGTTGACCCATTTTATTAAATTTGATGACACCAACTTCTCTTAATAGAAAATAAATCAAAGAAACTACGGTGTAAAGTAAATATAAAACCCTGTGGAGCACAAAATTAACTGGGTGTGTTATTGAACCTGTAGTTTTCATGCAAATATTAATCATTCAAATGTGTGAAAATCCCTGCTGTTCTCAGGCAGCAAGTCATCAATATGAGTGGCGCCTATTAGAAAACTGTCCTACAGCATCATCCAAAGAGTATAAATGAAAAACTCATCTCACAGCCCTGCGTATTTCAAATCACAAGGCCTGATTGAGTATTTCAATTTGGATTGTGTCCTATGCATTTCTCTTTGACAGAAATGTGCTTTTGTTTTGTTTTCCACTTCATACTAGTTTTTTAAATATTTAGACCCTTGGGTTCTGAAGCAATGTGAAATTAAGGCAAGTGAAGTTTACAAAATAATATAAAATTTTTAATTTGAAATAATTTCAAATCAAAAGAAACCTTGCAAGGTTAAAGCAAAACCTATACTCTCCGCTCAGATTCGCCAGCTGTTAAATTTTGATGTTTTCTGAATTGTTCCTTCACTCTACACATAGGCTTGTATTTTGAAATTATGCAAATATTCTTCTCTTAGTGAAACCTTAGCTGCCAAGTGTTAACTTCCACAGGTGATTGTTACATAAATCAATTATGAATACCATGGCTTCAAGCAGTTTTTAGCCCCCGTTATTTCTTAATCAGTTATTAGTTGACATTCTGCTGTAAAAGAGAACTGTCCTTTCTTATCCATACATCAATGTATAGATGTGCGTGTGTATATATTAACTAGTTATTTTAATTTATTAATTATCTGTATGGACAGACAGGTCACTTTTCTATCTGTTGTTGTTAGGTACTGCCAAGTTGGTTCCGACTAATAGTGACCCTATGTACAACAGTACAAAACACTGCCCGGTCCTGTGCCATCCTTACAATGGTTGCTATGTTGGAGCCCATTGTTGCAGCCAGTGTATCAATCTATCTCATCAAGGGGCTTCCTCTTTTTCACTGACCCTCCGTTTTACCAAGCATGATGTCCTGCTCCAGGGGCTGGTTCCTCCTGATAACGTGACCAAATTACGTGAGATGAAGCCTTGTCATCTTCACTTGCAAGGAGCACTCTGGTTGTACTCCTTCCAAGACAGACTCGTTCATTCTTCTGGCAGTCCAGTCCAGTCAATATTCTTCGCCAACACCATAATTTAAAGGTGTAATTCTTCTTCAGTCTTTTATATTTAGTGGATTGTAATACTAAACTGCCGTTATTTGTTTTGATGTTCAATCTATCCTTAGATTTAGCTAGTGGGAATCCCTTCACTTTAGCTCATGTGTAATTTTCACAAGACCCCATAAATCTCTGAATATTTTCTCACTTTCTGGCATAACAGAATGTTGCAGTTGCAGCCCATGCTTTCTCTGCCTCAGACCTGAACTCAGCAGCCACCTCTCCAAGGTGCCTTGGCTATTTGTATTAGGGAATGGTGTTTAGAAATCCAAATCAGTCTAGGTATGCTCATTACCCTTGATGCTGCTGGAAGTCATTGTTTCTAGGCCCTTTCAACAGACAGCATTATAAAATACACATGCATATATCTTTAAGCTTCTGTGTGTGTTAAAATCATGAATTTAAACTGAAATTTTTATTTTCAGTCTAGACCAAAGTTTCTTTTTAGCCTTCCCATAGTCCATATTTGTACTACTCTTCTTTTCTGAAGTGACACAACTACCTCACAGCATCATCTTACAGTACGGAGAAAGCTTTTCCAGGAATGCTCTCCTATATCACTGTAAAATTGATGCAAAGAGTTCATGCGCATGGCTGGAAACCAAAAGATTGGAGGTTCAGGTTCACCCAGTAAGTGCTTGGTGATCTATTTCTGAAAAATCAACCACTGAAAATCCTATGGAGCATAATTCTATTCTGACAAATATGGGGTCACCATGAGTCAGAATCAACTGGACGGCAACTGGTGAGTACAGTTAAATATTACCTTTGTAGTTGTTTAGTCTTTAAACCTAAGGGGTATGCTTTTTTTTGATTAATTATGTTTTAGGATTTTATGTTGTATCACTTCATATTTCTCTTTCTCATGGTTTTTTTTTTTTTTTTTTTTTTACAGTTGCATAGTACTGCGTTATGTGGGCCTAACCTATTATTTTTCAATAGTCCCCTACATGTGAGAATTTAGTTGTCTCCAATATTTTCTAAATACAAAAAAAAAAAAAAAATGCTATAATACAAATCACCTTATACATGTGTGTTTCTGTATTCTTGGAGGCACAACTTCAGGTCAAATTCCTGCGAAGGGGATTTTATTATTTTTTTTCAATTACCTGCAAATATCTTAAAGTATTATTTTAAATGGTGGTGAAAGTGAAGTGATAGTACCTTTTCAACTCCCCTGCAGATAGCCTTTAGTTTTCGTCCTGTGTCTATGGCTAAATTTAGAAAAATAGTGATAAGAAAATAAAAATGTAGAAATTAAACAATGTACAAGTATTTGGAAAAATATGGATAATTTCCCAGATGTAACCGTGTGAAAAAGAAGTCAAACACAAGGAGCACACGTTGTATGCTTACAAGTATATAAAGTATAAAAACAAGTAAAACTAATTTGCAGTGTTAATACATCAGAATAGCGGTTACCTTTGTAGGCTGGTAGTGACAGGCAGAGAGGACAAAGAGGGCTCCTGAGATGCTGAGTAATATTCTATGCCTTAACCAGAGGGCTTGTGCCGTGACAGTGTCATTTGGAGGAAAGTTACTAAACTGACAATCACAGAATTATATACTTTTGTGTACAAAAGTAAATACTTTAATAAAACATTTAAAAAACAAGGTATAATATTTGTTTTTCATTATTTTTAATTATTTCCAATTATTAATGCCAATATTTACAGTTTAAGGACAGTTATGATTGCAAATATAGCATAATTTTCAAATATATGTAAAATTTTAGAAAAAATATGCAGGTTATACAAAGGTAATTCTTTGGATAACCTTAAGTTACTGTCAAATTTTGATATACTCTTTCATAAATGTGGAAGGTTTGGGACTTTTTTTTTTTTTTGATTCAATCTTGTAAAGGCTTGGATGAGTCAGGATAATTAATGTTAACTGCTTCCAGAGACGAATCTTAACATCACGGTGACACAACACAACGGAACTTTCTCGTGAGAGAGAAGACTGATTTAGATCTGGTGACTCTAATAAGCATATTTATTCTAAACTGTTCTTTCAGGAAGTTTCACAGTTATGATTCCAGCATCTGAGCA
Organism: Trichechus manatus latirostris; assembly: GCF_000243295.1. Classification (NCBI taxonomy): domain Eukaryota; kingdom Metazoa; phylum Chordata; class Mammalia; order Sirenia; family Trichechidae; genus Trichechus; species Trichechus manatus. The sequence goes on along the minus strand of NW_004443949.1, from coordinate 15,978,215 downwards.
CATGGCCACAACAAGCATTGCAATGGGTCAAGGAGCCAGAAGGCAGACACTGGTTCCACTGCCTCAGTGTGGAAGTGACATACGCATCATTCGTTAGCAGATGCGTTCATGTGGCTTCACCTAACTGCAGGAGAAGCTGGGAAATGTAAGGGGCACATGGAATATTCGGTGAACATTCGTGTGTCAACCATAACCTGCCGTCCTATTGGTAAATATGCCTTTGCTCAATTGTTTTCCCCTAAACAATCCCTCCTCTAACCAAAAAAAGAAAAAATTCTCTGCATTCACTGTCTCCAGGTAATTTGTTACACAATGATAGTAATCAACTCAGTTGATATGCGAGTAGAATAGAAAGAGAATAGAGAAATTTTAGAATGAGAGTCTTAAAAAATTGACGAATTAATTCTAGATACAAAATTAGCCTCTAAAAAGCAATGTTTGCACCTGTAAATTTTTTTCCTTTTTTAAATCCTATTATCATCTCCTTTGTGTCTCCCTTAATTAATAAATTTGATAATGAGTATGAGTCTACACAGCCCTAAGAGCTTTACCAGATACTCTGAAACACCCAATGAATACAGAGAGCTACATTTTTCACTTAGCTAATGAAGGTATCTTCAGTCTTGTTTTCTTGGTGAGACTCATCTTGATCTGAAGTTTGCCAATTCATTGTCAATCAATAATTGTGAGTTCTTGATATATCTCTTTTTATAGCTATACTACGTACCTTAAAAATAATAGCAAGTTGTTAATAATATAAAATACTGACATGTTATATATTTCAAAAACTATGTAATTCACCTTCTAAAATGTTTAGCACTTAGAGAAAAGTAAACAGATGTGCTTCAATTGTCTCTATTATTTCTGACAATATAGTTACGATTTTATTTTAGAGTTCTTGAGAGGTGAAGTCTAAAAATATTATGTATAATTTTTGTTAAGATGTAATTTATGGTATGGATTGATATAGCTTCTCTGTAGAGAAGAATCTTGATTAATTAAATTAATCATCTTCCATTTGATTATTTAAGAATCTTGATGCCAAATGAAATACAATGCTTGTTTTTTTTGTGATTTTTGAAAATGAATTTGTTTAACATGTTCAGATGGATTATGGAGATGTTCTTTTTCACACTATTTTTACTAAAGTGTAAGTACTGTACAGTACAATTTACCATTTAAGTGTATAATTCTATTACTTTTGGCAAATGCATACCATAGTGTATCCACCACCACAATCAGCCCTGTCTTCTCTGGGAATTTTCTGGTCCCTCACTGCATAGACACTAGGAGCCATTCATCTATTATCTGACTCTACAGATTTGCCTTTTCCAGAATGTCATGCCAATAAAATTATAGTTTTTCTGAATATTGCTATTCTCACTTAACATAAAGTATTTGTGATTCATCCTTGTTACCTATATAAGTACTTCATTCCTTTTATATTGCTGAGTAGAATTCCATTGTATGCATCTAGCATTGCTAATTGCTACATGCGTTATTTCAAGAAGTCTCATGTTTATTAGAATGATTTTAAAATTGTCGATGGAGAACAGACATTTTTTAATTGTATTACCTCATGAGATCAGAAAGAGTAAATAAATCATCATATGGTTTAACTGTATTTTCCCACAAGGTTATGTTTTTGAGTAATTCTGATAAGTGCTTTTTTTCTGACAAAGGCAACTATTATTATATTTTCTCATGATTATTAAAAAATCCAATATGACTATTAGCTGCTTTTATTTTGCTGTGTGTGTGTGTGTGAACTGAATACTTTATTGTTGTTGTTAGGTGCCGTAAGTTGGTTCTGTCTCACTGTCCAGTCCTGAGCCACCCTCACAATAATTGTTATGCTTGAGCCCATTGTTGCAGCCACTGTACCAATCCATCTCATTGGAGGTCTTCCTCTTTTTTGCTGACCTTATACTTCACCAAGCATGATGTCGTTTTCCAGGGACTGGTCCCTCCTGATAACATGTCCAAAGTAAATGAGACAAAGTCTTGCCATTCTTGATTATAACGGACATTCTGTTGTACTTCTTCCAAGACAGATTTGTTCGTTCTTCTGGCAATCAATGGTATATTCCATATTCTTTGCCAACACCACAGTTTAAAGGCATCAATTCTCCTTCGGTCTTCCTAATTCATTGCCTAGCTTTCGCATGCATGTGAGGCAAATGAAAACACCATGGCTTTGGTCTGGTGCACCTTAGTCCTCAAAGTGACATCTTTGCTTTTTACCACTTTGAGAAGCCTTTCACAGCAGATTTGGGCAATGAAATGCCTCATTTCCTTTCTTTACTGCTGCTTTCATGGGCTTGGATTGTGAGTCCAAGTAAAATGAAATAATTGAAAACTTCCATCTTTTCTGTGTTTATTATGATGCTGCTTATTGGTTCACTTGTGAGGTTTTTTTTTTTTTTATATTGAGGTGTAATCCATACTGAAGGCTATAGTCTTTGATCTTCATTAGTAAGTGTTTCAAGTCCTCCTCACTTTCTGCAAGCAAGGCTGTGTTATCTGTGTATCGCAGGTTGTTAATGACTCTTCCTCCAATCCTGATGCCCTGTTCTTCTTCACAGAGTCCAGTTTCTCAGATTATTTGCTCAGCATACAGACTGAATAAGTATGGTGAAAAGATACAACCCTGACACATACCTTTCCTTATTTTAAACTATGCATTATCCCCTTGTTTTGTTCCAACGACTGCCACTTGTTCTATGTACAGGTTCCTCGTGAGCACAATTAAGTGTTCCGGAATTCCCATTCTTCACAATGTTATCCATATTTTGTTATGACCCACACAGTCAAATGCTTTTGCATAGTTAATAAAACACAGGTAAACATCTTTATGGTATTCTGTGTTTACAGCCAAGATCCATCTGACATCAGCATTGATATTCCTAGTTCCACGTCCACTTTTGAATTCAGCTTGAATTTCTGGCAGTTCCCTGTGGATGTAATGCTGTAACCCCTTTATAATGATCCTCATCAAAATTTTACTTGTGTGTGATATTAATGATATTGTTTGATAATTTCCACATTCAGATAAATCACCTTTCTTTGGAATGGGCACAGATATGGATCTCTTCCAATCAATTGGCCAGGTAGATGTCTTCCAAATTTCTTGGCATAGATGAGTGAGCACTTCAGTGCTGCAACATTGTTGAAACATCCCAGCTGGTACTCTGCCCATTTCTGGAGCTTTGTTTTTTGCCAATGGCTTCAGTGCAGCTTGGATTTCTTCTTTCAGTACCATCAGTTCTTGATGATATGCTACCTCCTGAAATGACTGAACGTTGACCAATTCTTTTTGGTACAGTGCCTCTATGTATTTCGTCCATGTTCTTTTGATGCTTCCTGTGTTGTTTAATATTTTTTCCATTGAAAACTTCAATTTTGCAACTCAAGGCTTGAATTTTTTCTTCAGTTCTTTTGGCTTGAGAAATGCTGAACATGTTCTTCCCTTTTGGTTTTCTAACTGCAGGTCTTTGCACATTTCACTATAATTACTTTGTCTTCTTGATTCATCCTTTGAAGTCTTCTGTTCAGTTCTTTCACTTCATCATTTCTTCTTTCCATTTTAGGTATTCTGCATTGAAGAGCAAGTTTCAAAGTCTTTTCTGACATCCATTCTGATCTTGTCTTTTCTTCCTGTCTTTTAATGACCTCTTGTTTTCTTCATGTATGATGTCCTTTATGTCATTCCACAACTCGTGTAGTCTTCAGTCATTAGTGTTCGATGTCTCCAATCTACTGTTGAGATGGTCTCTGAATTCAGTTGAGATATACTCAAGATGGTACTTTGGCTTTAGTGGACTTGTTCTAATTTTCTTCAACTTCAACTTGAACCTGCATATGAGCAGTTGATAGTCTTTTTGACAGTCAGCCCCTAGCCTTGTTTTGACTTATGAAATTGAGCTTCTTCATCATCTCTTTCCACAGGTGTAGTCGATTTGATTCCTGTGTATTCCATCCATCAAGTTCCATGTGTATAGTCATCATTTTTGTTGTTGAAAAAAGGTATTTGCAACGAAGAAGTCGTTGGTTTTGCCAAATTCTATCATGTGAACTTTGGCATCGTTTCTGTCACCAAGGCCATATTTTCCAACTTCTGTTCCTTCTAGTTTATTTGCAACTTTCACATTCCTCTCACCAATAATTGTCAATGCTTCTTGATTGCATGTTTGACCAATTTTGTGCTGCAGAAGTTAATTAAAATCTTTAATTTGTTCATCTCTGGCCTTAGTACTTAGTGCATAAATTAGAATAATAGTTGTATTAACTGGTTTTCCTTGTAGGCGTATGGATATTATCCTATCACTGACAGCATTGTACTTCAGGATAGATCTTGAAATGTTCTTTTTGATGATGAATGCAATGTCATTCCTACTCAATTTGTCATTTCCGGCAGAGTAGACCATAGGATTGTCTGATTCTAAATGGCCAATACCAATCCATTTCAGCTCACTAATGCCTAGGATACTGATCTTTATGTGTTCCATTTCATTTTTTGAAAATTTCCAATTTTCCTAGATTCATGCTTCATACATTCCATGTTCCTATTTTTAATGGATGTTTGCAGCTATTTCTTCTCATTTTGAGTCCTGCCACATCAGCAAACGAAGGTCCCAAAAGCTTGACTCCATCCATGCCATTAAGGTTGACTCTAAGGAGGCAGCTCTTCCCCAGTTGTATTTTGAGTGTCTTCCAACCTGAGAGGCTCATCTTCTGACACTGCATCAGACAATGTTCTGCTGCTATTCATAAGGCTTTCACTGGCTAATTTTTTTTTTACAGAATTAGATCACCAGGTCCTTCTTCCTAGTCCCTCTTAGTCTGGAAGCTCAGCTGAAACCCATCCACCATAGTTGACCATGCTTGCATTTGAATACCAGTGCCATAGCTTTCAGCATCACAGCAACAGGCAAGCCACCACAGTAAGACAAAATGCAGATGAGTGGGCAAACTCTTCAATACTCTTGGGTAAATACCTAGGGTAGGGACATTTGGGTCATATTTTTGGGCAATATGGTAGATATGTGTTTAATTTTACCAAAACTGTTTTCCAGAGTGGCTATACCATTTTGCATTCTTATCAGCAATATATGAGAGTTCACTTGCTTTGCATCCTTGCCAGCATTTGGTAGTGTCAGTCTTTTTCTTTATTTTAACTACAGTCATGCATCACTTAACATCTTTCTGGGAAACAGGACATTATGTGAATTGGATGTTGTACAAACACCTGGATTCGCCTGGCATGAGGTTCCAGGGCACATGCCTGGAGCACCTGCTGTAGACCCTGAGGTGAGCACTAGGCCTGGTCTTGCCTGGCACATGGCCCTGCAGCCCTGTGAAGATCACAGTAGGTGTGGACCAAAGCAGCAGGAGAGTGGTCTAGGCGAACCAGCACCCCTGCCCTAGCTGGGCCCCACAATGCCTACCAACCTTGGGCGCTCTGGAGCAGGAGCAGGCACACAATCCTCCCAGCGGCTGGGGGGCCTGTTCTAGCAAGTGGGGATGATGGGGCAGACTTGATGCAGAGTTGGGCTGTGGGCATCCCCTGGAGGGCTCTAACTGGCCCAGGATGTATATGCTGTCTTAAGTTGCCTGAAAGAACATTATGTAGTGTATGACTTTATTTTAATTGGTGTATGTCATTGAGATTTAATTTTCAGTTTGATTTCTCTAATGAATAATGATGTTGAGCATATTTTTATGTGTTTATTTGGTGAATGTATTCTTTGGTGAAGTCAAGTATATATTTTAATTTTTTAAATATATTTGATTGCTTTTCTACTGTTGAGTTTTGAACCTTTAACATATTTTGAATCCAAGATCTTTGTGAAACATGTGATTTGCAAATATTTGCCTTTGTAACTTTGTTGAAAATCAATCACCCATCTATATTCCATCCATAAAATTATGTATATGTACATATATATGTGATTGCATTTATCCAGTCCTCTAATAAAGCAATGAAATATATCTATTGTCTACCACTGAAAATGACATTCAAATTGGACATACTTTCTCATGCAATCAGGCTAAATACTTTGGCATAGAATTGCTGGGACTTGGGTTGTGTGCATCTTCCAATGTTCAAAATGTTTATTAAATTTTGTGTTTGTATCAGTAGTATTTGACAATCCTGACATCTCATATCTCATCCATCAGCTGATACTAATTTAAATTTTCACTAATATTCTTAATATGAATGGTATCTGAGTTTTTAGTTCCCTTGTTTCTGTTGGGGTTGAGTGTCTTTTTCTATAGCAATGAGAATTTCAGATTTTGATTGAGAGTGTGGTGTCCCTGGTGGTGTAAACCGTTAAACTCTCAACTCCTAACCTAAAAGTTGGCAGCTTGAACCCACTCAGAGGTGTGAGGGAAGAAAGGCCCAGCAAACAGCTTTTGAAGGGTCACAGCCTTGAAAACCCTAAGGAGTACAGTTTTCCTCTGCAACAGACGGGGTCACCATGAGTTGGAATATCCTTGATGGAAACTGGTAATTCAAAGCATAGCCTGGTATAAATTTTCTTACCTCTTTCCCTTTTCTTTTGTTTTTTAATTTCTGTAATTGTAAAATAGAAATTCTTTCAGAATAAAAGGCATAAGACTTATAGATGCAATTTACCACATAATTATAAACCTAACATCCTTTTGGCTACCTTCCAAATTAAGAAATTGAACATTTTCACTACCCTAGGATCCCAGTGTTTACCACTTTTAATCATCATCTCAGTTATTGCCTTCAAAATCTAACCAGTATTCTTTGTGAGAATTATTTTTTTCTGTCCTTTAGATTTTATCACCTATGGATTTTTTTTGTTGGCTTTTTTCTTTATTGGAATTATTTTTTGCTTAAAGTACATGCACACAATACCCATAGAGTATTCTTTGCTTGAATTGTTTCTGTGTATATTTAGTTATCTATCTATATATTTAGTCATCTATCAGATTTTTTAAAAAATTGACAAAAATTCAGACAAAGGTTTAACGTAAAGTATTAATATACAGTATCCACTTTAGAGGTAAATTACAGTATGATTAGATGAGTAGCATATGATGCAATACATTCATATGAGTACCATTATGCAATGTTATGGAACAGTAGAACAAGAACTTACTTTTATAAACATACACAGTACTAATATAATTATTAGTTTACTATACCAATCTTTTTTTCTGGAGCCCTGGTGGCATAGTGGTTAAGAGCTCAGCTACTAACCAAAAGGTCAACAGTTCCAGTCCACCAGTTGCTCCTTGCAAACCCTATGGGGCAGTTCTACTCTGTCCTATAGGGTCTCTATGCGTCAAAATTGACTCAACAACAATGGATTTGGTTTTGTTTTATACCAATATCTTTTTCTGCTTTACCGTATAAAAAAATTCAACTTTAATCTGATAACTTTTTAATGTTAACAATATGCACAAAAATTCTTTTTTTTTACAGACGTAAACTTTTCTTCTTACATAACGAAGAATTGAATGTAAAATCCTGCAAATGTGTTCAGTATGTTGTGGGAATATGCAACCAGTCATCTTAACTTATTCTTTAAAAATAAATAAATAAAGATACTGGGATTTTTAAATTTATTTTTGTATGTTTCCTTTTTGATTACTTTCTTAAGTTCTAATATTTTTCATGTACTAAAGTTTTATTACTGATTTTAACAAGCTCACAAATAAAACGTTTACATTCTTTTTTTCCTTTCAGAGAATATGTTGAAAGTTACCCTGCTTACAGAATCATTATGTACCATTTTTGGCATCTCATATATATGATTATACATACCAGATAAAATATTATTTTTCTTCTGTTCTATTGGTACATTTCAGATTTAAGTATCTTTGTATTTTTGATGCTAAGGGTTCAAAATTCTTATTAAGAAATATTTTACATTGTGTCTATTTATTTCCTGTTATTTTCTCTTTCACTTTCTTTAAAGTCTATGCATTTAATCTGCTTTTGTGTCAGATCACAAGTTTTCTCAAGGAAAAGCATTACATTTTCTTAATTCATAATTATCAATTTGTAGTAATGAATATGCAGAGCTTCAAATAATTTTAAACCTGGTATTCAGAAATCATAGTAATATTTAATAAGCTTCACTGTACTGCAGATACTTCCATATTTATAAATAATTTATGTAAGAATTTATATTTTTTCTAAAATGCATTACTCATTTGTGTTTATAATAAATCCTTCATCTCAAACTAGTTATATATTTATATCAGAGTAAAAGATATAATGTTAAAAACATTTTTTTCCACTTTTTAAGTAGCTGGTTATTAGATTACCAGCTAATGATTTAGTAATATTTCACTCTGAGTCATGATCTGTCTTTTTTGATCCCTTATTTATTTTTTGTTATTTGCTCAAGAATGCCATAGGAAATTTAATGTTCATGGCCTTCATGTCATCAATCTCAACATGATGTTAGTGATATTAGAATAGGTAATGCAAATAATCATCATCGTATACATATTTTTCTACTGTTTAGGCTCTTTGTGCATGTGTGCCACTTACAGTCTGAAGAAATTATGCAAAGATTAGTAAGTGGAATAATTCCTGCCCTCATGAATATGATATATCTGAAGCCAACAGGCATGAATATTTGACGAGAAAGATGTCTTAGTCATCTAGGGCTGCTACAACAGAAATACCACAAGTGGATGGCTTTAACAAAGAGAAATTTATTCTCTTACAGTCTAGGAGACGAGAAGTCCGAATTCAGGGCCTCAGCTCCAGGGGAAGACTTTCGGTCTCTGTCAGCTCTGGGGGAAGGTCCTTGCATTCAATCTTGCCTGCTCGAGGAGCTTCTCTGCGCAGGAACCCCAGGTACAAAGGACGTGCTCTGCTCCAGGCGCTACTTTCCAAGTGATATGAGGTCCCCATGTTTCTCTACTAGCTTTTCTCTTGTATATTTGTTTAAGACAAAACCTAATTTTGTAGTTTGAGTTCTGCCTCATTAACATAACTGCTGCTAATCCCATCTCATTAACATCATAGAAACAGGATTTACAACACATAGGAAAAAAACATCAGATGACAAAATGGTGGACAATCACACGATACTGAGAATCATGGCCTAGCCAAATTGATAGATTTATTTGTGGGACACAATTCAATCCATGACAACAGATATAATCATCTACATTCAGTTAAGTATTATAAATAATGTTACTTCATGTTAAACTGTATTTTTGTTTATTGTTTTTAGTTTAATTCATGTTAAATTGTATTTTTTCAATTATTTTTCTCTCAGGGTATTTTCATTGCTTTCTTTCACCAGTAACAAGAAGTTTCATAGAATGAAACTGGTGGAAAAAGAGAGAAGCCAGAAAATCACCCTGAGAAGCAAAGCAGTGATTTAAGAAAGAGAAGAAGGCAAGGTAAAAATGACAGTGAAAAGAGACCCTGCCCTTAACAGCAACTCATCCACATATGAAAGCTGGAAAACAAAAAAGGAAGGCAGAAAAAGAATTTCTGTGTTTGAGCTTTGGGTTGAGGAAGAATCTTGACTATACCATGGACTTCCAGAAGAACGACCATATATTCTTAGCGGAAATACAACCAGAATGCTCCTTAAGAACGAGGATGGTGAGACTTGGTTTGCTTGCTTTATACCCTTCATCAGGAAAGACCTATTGCTAGAAAAAAGGTTATCATATTTGCTAAAGTATAGGGCCAATGGAGAGCGGGGAACCCTCCATGAGATAGATTGATGCAATAGTTGCAACAATGAATGTAAACATAGCAAGGATCATGGAGATGGTATAGGACTGGGCAACACTTCGTTCTGTTATATAAGGTCTCCATGAGCCCTCATCCACTGAACAGCAACTAGAAATTTACATTTCAGGAACATTATAAAAGATGAAGGTTCTTCTTCAATGAAAACTGTAGAAATATAAAGAAAAATGTGTCCTTGACCTAAGAAGAAGATTTACTTACTGTTTTGAAGCATGGGCTAAGGAGAAAGTTAAGTAGCAAATATTTCTCTGGTTTGATAACAACCTAATAAAGTTTCTGTCTGCAGGGGATAAGAGTTGGTACACATCTTTATCTTCATGTTTTATGAGCTCTACATCTCTGCGATGAGACATTGGAATCCAATTCCCGTTATTAGTCTTTTTTTTTTTTTTTTATTCCTAGGGTTTTATTTCTTTTACTTCCCTATAGTTTGCTGAAAGATTTTGGAGGCATAAATGAGAACTTCTAATATTGACAGAACTCTCAGCTTCCAAATGAGCCTTATATTGCTTTCTATCTAACTACCTATGCTAACTAACTATGTGTGCTATTAAAACTGGTGTATCCCGTTAAGGAGATGGTAATGGGAGTCTAGATGATTTACCAGGGGTGTGGTTTATTCTTAGCTGGCCTTTAATTCCCTCTCCAGTTATGTTAATAATGATAATAAACAACCAGGCCCAAGCTGCAGAAATCTAAAATATAGACCAAATAGAAATAAAATGATATATACAAATACGATAAGCAAATTCAATAACCAAATATCTCCTAGAAAAATCTTTCTGGTCACTAATTAATTTATTCTATATGAGAAGATCCCAATTTGCATTACAGAAGAAACCATATTAAGAACAAAATCTCAAAATGTATTTAAAGAGTCTGGACTATCCAGTTACTTCTGGGAAAGAAAGCCGCCTGAAGAAGAAATCTAATCTCAGCCACCTTTCATCTCGTTTAGAATGGCTAAAAATAGGAATTGCGTAGGTATCTAGGGAGCCTACCCGTCATTTTGACATTTATTCTTTTTTTAGAATCTCACATTTTTCTTCTTTATTCAACCTAAATGTTGCTGATTATTTGTGCAAGATTCTTATTTTGGAATTTTCTTGAGACTGTAATTTACTCCTTAACTTTCAAAATCCATCATTGTTCTAAGAACAACATGGTAATTTCACTACACTCTGGCAGAGTGACCTACTTAGAACTTAAGTTAATAGACCCAGGTATAAAGAGCTTTTATGGTATTTACTATGATCATACATCTATCTAAGTAGGATAATGTGAGAATTTTTCTGGGATTAAATTCGCAAGATACTGCATGTGTGTATTTGAAATAAAAATAATGTTACTGATTGCTATTTCTGATAATAAAATTGCAGTTAATCAATACATAATTTATGACTGTATATATTTTGATTATAAATCTTGGAACCAAGTGAGAATGGGATCGATAAGGCATACAAATAGAATATCTTTGCTCTTACTAATTGCAGTTTGCTGGCACTTTTCGATTATTTGCTTTACTTTTTAACTGTTATTTCAGAATAGTATGAAGATTTCATCTTTATACGCGGAGCTAAAATATTGCAACTAAACATTATTTTGTGTTTTATCTCAGTAAGATAAAAAAGTCTTCTTTTACTGTGGGCAGTAACATCAGCAAACGCATCTTCACATTACCCTCAGATCAGCCATGACATTAAACTTTCAAAGTTTTGTATATGAGTCATTTTCTACTAAAATTGATCTTGAAATCTTTCTTATTGATTTTATTTTGCTATGTTGTGATGTCCTGTGTTTACTGGTGCTGACATTTGTATCAGGTCAACATCTTTCTCCTATGAGTTTTTGCAGTATTTATTTTTTCTTACTGGTATAACACAATTGACTGTAACTTAATTTATTTTTATTGTTTTAATACTTTGTTGTGCTAATAATGTCAATAGAGTTATTTAAAACTTTTTTCATTGTTATTACATTTAATAGAAAATCATGCATGCTGTTATCAACTTACTTCAAGACACATGAAATTGAAGAACCCTGAATCTTATTTTTTTAGCATAGTTTTCTTTTTACTTGATTATCATTATGTATTTTTATTTCTATAACCTTTGTTATCTACAAGAATAAGTTATAGTTAGATACAAATTATAAAAATGTCATTTATTAAACCACTTTAATTCTATACATTAAATGATAGATATTAGCTACTCTATGTTCAATATAATTTTTTTAACAACACACCAAATAAGGTGTTTGAAAAAGTTAATATTTGAAATAACAAAAATGCATGCCTGTAAGCGCTGCAACAATGGTCTCCTTCTGTTTCTGCTATCTATTTTCACAACTTTCCTTACTATATGTGAATATTTTTACTTTATAGCAACAGATCTCATAAAGTTCAAGGAGAATTGTCACAAGTCTAAGTTTAATGAAAAGAAATATACATGGCATATGTGATGGAAAATATGCTCACACGCAGTGTTATAAAGATTAAAAGTCTTCTTTCAGTTCTCAAACTATCCCTCCACCAAACATAACTCTCAACAGAAATGTAAAAGGGGGAGAAATTTTAGGTTACACAAGGAATCAGATATTAAAAATTTATTGAATAGGTACATGTATTTTATAAATAATTCTCAATCAATTTTACATTAGTTGATATTACATATTTCCTATAGATTCAATAACATAGTCAGTTGTAAGATCTATTTTTCATATGTTACAGTGCCAAAATGACCAATGTCTGATAACTGAGCTACTTGGATATTATTTATTATCTTAAGGATTATTATTATCTTAATATTAAGATAAACAAATTTCTGTGTGTATGAAATTAAATTCACTGTGATTACTAAATTCACTGTGTTTGCTACATTCGCTTGATCAAATACATTGTGATTACTACGTTGAATTGTTCACAATTTCACATTTTATGAAACACCCATTTCCTCACGTATCAGATATTTATTACATACTATTAAATGTAAAATGATATAGTAGACAATGTAAAATTATTTGCTTATATACAAATTTTTTTGTACTTTTTTTATTATACATTAGATGAAGGTTTACAGAACAAATAGTTTCTCATTAAGCAGTTAATACACATATTGTTTTATGACAATAGTTAACAACCCCAAGACATGTCAACATTGTCCCTTCTCAAACTTAAGTTCCCTATTACCAGTTTTTCTGTCCCCTCTTGCCTTCTAGTCCTTGACCTTGGACTGTTGTGCCCCATTAGTCTCATTTTGTTTTATGGGGTTGTCTAATCTTTGGCTGAAGGGTGAACCTCGAGAGTGACTTCATTATTGAGCTAAAAGGCTGTCCGGGAGACATATTCTCAGGGTTTCTCCAGTCTCTGTCAAGCCAGTAAGTCTGGTCTTTTTTTGTGAATTAGAATTTTGTTCTACATTTTTCTCCAGCTCTGTCCGGGACCCTTTGTTGTGATCCTTGTCAGAGCAGTCAGTTGTGGTAGCCGGGCACCATCTAGCTGTAATGGACTCAGTCTGGTGGAGGCTGTGGTAGTTGTGATCCTTTAGTCCTTTGGACTAATCTTTCCCTTGTATCTTGTTTTCTTCATTCTCCCTTGCTCCCGAACAGGTGAGACTAGTGGAGTATCGTAGATGGCTGCTCACAGGCTTTTAAGACCCCAGAAGCTACTCACCAAGGTAGAATGTAGAACGTTGTCTTTATAAACTGTGTTACGCCAACTGAACCAGATGTTCCCCAAGACCACGGTCCCCACAGCCCTCTGCCCAGCAATTCAGTCCCTCAGGGAGTTTGGAAGTGTCTATGGCGCTTGCATGAGCTTTCCTTGTACAAGTTGTGCTGGCTTCCCCAGTATTGTGTACTGTCTTACCCTTCACCAAAGTTACCATTTATTTATTGTCTGTTTAGTATTTCCCGCTCCCACCCCTCCAATCCCTTGTAACCAACAAAGATTGTTTCTTTTTGTGTGTAAACTTTTACAAGAGTTTTTACAGTAGAGCTCTCATACAATATTTGTCCTTTTGTGATTGACTTATTTCACTTAGCATAATGTCCTCCAGTTTCATCCATGTTATGAAATGCTTCACAGATTCATCATCATTCCTTATCGTTGCATAATACTCCATTGTGTGTATGTACCATAGTTTGTTTATCCATTCATCTATTGATAGGCATCTAGGTTGTTTCCATCTTTTCACGATATATGCAAATATTTTTAAAAATTAAACCCTGATTATTCTTTAAAGCTACACCTAGTTTTTTCAGTATTCTGAAAGAACAATAAAAACCAAACCAAACCTATGAGTCGATTCCGACTCATAGCGACCTTATAGGACAGAGTAAAACTGCCCCATAGGGTTTCCAAAGAGTGTCCGGTGGATTTGAACTGCCAACCTTTTGGTTAGTAGCTCCATCTCTTAACCACTGCACCACCAGGGCTCCTAAACATGAACAGATACAGTTAGTTCCTGAGACATATTAAAAAAAAAAAGAGAGAGATTTTTAAAATAAATATATAAAGATTAACAGATGAAGATTGCCATGAGGAAACTATCAAATGAATCAATAAGATATGTGCAAGCATTTTAATTAAATACATGTTCACAGTTTTAATATCCAATGATATTTGTTACCATACGTATCCATATATATCTGTATATCTCTGATAATATACCTTAAGTATGAACCATCATTTGAAATTGAGAGACTGTGTAAAAATTTTAAAACCATAAATAAATAACAGCTCTTACTTTAAGTGGTATATTCAGTTTGATTTCAATGGTATTATACAAATAGTTTTTAACATGAAAATACAGAGAATGCATCATTTATGCATTAATGTAGATTTTGAAATGGGAAGCCACAAAGAAAGGAGAATCCCATTAGTACACACAGTATTGTTTCATTTCTATAACTTGCATCTCAGGCAGCTCTCAGAGCAGAAAGTCTTGGGCAGCAGTAGTAGGAGGAGGGTTCAGAAAGGCCAGATTCCCCTGAATACAGCTTGGTTCTTCCTAACGATAAGCATGACCCTAGGAATCTGCTGGCACAAGCAGGAAACACAAAACAGAATAAAACAGACAAATAGGATAGGAAAAAAAAACTAAATCTAAAAACAACTCAGTTATTGTAGCATATACAAGAACCCATGCTAAATTTATGGATAGCCTTGAAAGATATTTACTGTTGGAGACAATACGTTTTTTATAGCCACTCATTTTACTTTTGACCTATTTTGAGAATTTTATTTTTGTGTGAAATAACATGGATAAGTTCAGAACAATTTTAAATATAAATACATTAAACTGAAGTATAAATTTGGCTAGAAATATACAATTAAACATGACAGTTTAAGTATGTGTGCTATTGTCTTTCTCTCTTTAAAATAATAATTTTAACAATGAAAATGCCAAAAAGTAGTAGAAAAACCTATTATAATGCAGGAGCAAATTACCTGGAGAGGAAATAACAAGACATAAGCGATACAGAAGTATTTTGAAAAATAAGAAGTGGGTGGGACAGTGACAACAGACTTTACAGAGGAGAGGGTGAAGGCTCAAAGGCTGATAGAAATCATGGGCAATTTTCAAAATTTGCCTGAATGTTACTTTGAATTTTGTTCACTCTTTTTTGGGTGAGAGGAAGAAGGGATATTATTGGGGGGAGGAAGTGGACATGACAATGGGACAGCAAGTCCTGGGTCCCACCTATGAGGCAATATGACTGCAGCTGCTGAGTGAAGGGGTGCCCATGGCTGAAATGGAGCTGAAGGTAGATCAAAAACATTATAATTGGTTTGGGTGAAGGGCTGTCACGTTGCTTGAAAACAAAAATTAATGTGCCTTGTTTACTGTTGCAGAGTTGTTCTCCCTCTCTGAGCTCCCCAGATCCTTCTGTATCCCTTTACTCGGACCTCCATTGCTTTACAAAGAATCATCGTCAGAGGTGGGCTGAGGTTTCCCAGTCCCAGTGAGGACTGAAGGAAATAAGCACTTTGCTGAGTAGCCTGGGAAACTGGGGCAATGGAGGGACCAAAACTTTTATGGTCTTAAAGGACATAGGCATGCTGTTCACTATCCTGCCAGGTCCTATGGGCAAAGATGATGAAGTTGAAGCTATTTAGGCAGGGATCACAATAGGAGAGAGATGATAACATGATCTTGTAAGCTAGGCCCTGTTGGCTAAATCAGTGTCCTGGTTTTGTTTTTTGTTTTTGTTTGTTTTTTTGCTTCTACATCTGAATGTATAGTAGGAATCAATCTGTTCTATGTTTGTACATTCCTGTCCTAAAAATGCCATTAGTGAGCTGAAATGGACTGGTATTGGCCATTTTGAATCAGACAATTATATGGTCTACTATGCTGGGAATGACAACTTGAAGAGGAATGGTGTTGCATTCATTGTCAAAAAGAACATTTCAAGATCTGTCCTGAAGTACAACTCAGTCAGTGATAGGATAACATTCATACACCTACAAAGAAGTCCAGTTAATACAACTATTATTCAAATTTATTTGTCGAACACTAAGACCAAAGATAAAGATATTGAAGATTTTTTCAACTTCTGCAATCTGAAATTGATCAAACATGCAATCACGATGCATTGATAATTATTGTTGATTGGAATGCAAAAGTTGGAAACAAAGAAAAATGGTCAGTAGTTGGAAAATATGGCTTTGGTAATGGAAATGATGCCGGAGACCGCTTGATAGAATTTTGCAAGACCATCAATCTATTCACTGGAAATACCTTTTTCAATAACATAAATGGCAACTATATACGTGGACCACTGCCAGATGGAATAAACAGGAACCAAATTGACTACATCTGTAGAAAGACACAGTAGACAAGCTCAATATCATCAGTCAGAATAAAGCCAGGGGCCAACTGCAGAACAGACCATCAATTGCTCATATGCAAGTTCAAGTTGAAGCTGAAAAAAATTAAAACAAGTCCAGGACAGCCAAAGTATGACCTTAAGTATATCACACCTGAATTTAGAGACCATCTCAAGAATAGATTTGACACATCGAACACCAATGACTGAAGACCAGACAAGTTGTGGGAAGACATCAATGTTATTATACATGAAGAAAGCAAAAGGTCATTAAAAAGACAGGAAAGAAAGAAAAGACCAAAATGGATGTCAGAAGAGACTCTGAAACTGACTCTTGAACGTAGAGTAGATAAAGCAAACAGAAGAAGTGGTCACATAAAAGAACTGAACAGAATATTTCAAAGGGCAGATTGAGAACACAAAGTAAAGTATTATAATGAAATGTGTAAAGATGTGGACTTAGAAAATCAAAAGTGAAGAAAATTCTCAGCATTTCTCAAGCTGAAAGAACTGAAAAAAAAAAAATTCAAGACTCAAGTTGCAATACTGAAGGATTCTATGGGTAAAATATTGAAAGATGCAAGAAGCATCAAAAGAAGATGGAAGGATTCACAGAGTCACTGTACCGAAAAGAACTGGTTGACTTTCAACCATTTCAGGGTATGATCAAGAACTGGTGGTACTGAAGGAACAAGTCCAAGCTGCACTGAAAGCATTGGTGAAAAACAAGGCTCTAGGAATTGACAGAGCACCAATTGCGATCTTTCAATAAACCGGTGCAAGTCTGGAAGTGCTCACTTGTCTTCCAAAAAATTTGGAAGACAGTAAATGGGCAACGGATTGCAAGAGATTCACTTTTGTGCCCATTCCAAAGAAAGGTGATCCAAAAGAATGCAGAAATTATTGAAAAATATCATTAAAATCACACCTATGTAAATTTTGCTGAAGATAATTAAAAAATGGTTGCCGAAGTATATTGACAGGGAACTGCCAGAAATTCAAGCCGGATTCAGAAGATAATGTAGAATAAGGGATATCACTGCTGATGTTAAATGGATATTGGCTGAAAGTGGAGAATACCAGAAAGATATTTAGCTCTGTTTTATTGACTGTGCAAATGTGTTCAACTGCGTAGACCGTAACAAATTACGGATAATATTGCAAAGAATGGTAATTCCAGAACATTTAATTGTGCTCATGAGGAACCTGTACATAGATCAAGAGGCTGTTGTTCGAACAGAGCAAAAGGATACTATGTGGTTTAAATCAGGAAAAGTGTGTGTCAGGGTTGCAACCTTTCACCATACGTATTCAATCTGTATGCTGAGCAAATAATCTGAGAAGCTGAACTATATGAAGAAGAATGGGGTGTCAGGATTGGAGGAAGACTCATTAACAACCTGCATTATGCAGATGACACAACCTTGCTTGCTGAAAGTGAAGAGAACTTGAAGCACTTACAGATAAAGATCAAAGACCACAGCCTTCAGTATGGATTACACATCAACATAAAGAAAACAAAAATCCTCACAATTGGACCAATAAACAACGTCATGATAAACAGAGAAAATATTAAAGTTGTCAAGGGCTTCATTTTACTTGAATCCATAATCAATACTCATGGAAGCAGTAGCCAAGAAATGAGAAGATACATTGCACTGGGCAAATCTGCTGCAAGAGACCTCTTTAAAGTGTTAAAAAGAAAAGATGTCACCTTAAAGACTAAGGTGTGCCTGACCCAAGCCATGGTGTTTTCAATTGCCTCATATACATGTGAAAGCTGAACAATGAATAAGGAAGACCAAAGAAGAATTGATGCGTTTGAATTATGGTGTTGACAAAGAATATTAAATGTGCCATGTACTGCCAGAGGAATGAACAAATCTGTCTTGGAAGAAAGTTAGCCAGAATCGTTCTTAGAAGCTGAGGATGGTGAGACTTTGTCTTGCTTACTTTGGACATGTTATCAGGAGGGTCCAGTCCCTGGAGAAGGACATCATGTTTGGTAGAGTGTCAGCGGAAAAGAGCAAGGTCCTCAAGGAGTTGGATTCACACAGTGGCTGCAATAATGGGCTCAAACATAGCAATGATTGTGAGGATGGTGCAGGATGAGGCAGTGTTTCGTTCTTTTAGGTGCTAATTCAAAGTACCTAACAACAACAAGTTTGCTGTAGGCAGGACTGGATAGTGTTTCGTTCTGTTGTACATAGGGTCGCTATGAGTCAGAATCGACTCAATGGCACCTAACAACAACAAATATAGCTAAGAGGTAATATTCCGTAGCTCTCAGCCTCTCAGGTGGTAATGAGTTAATGTCAGCTTTTCATTTTGCATTTTCCATTTAATTGGGCACTTTGCATCAACAGTTACTTTCTTTTCCTTCCATTTTCGATTAATTGTTACCCAAACTCTTTGTTTTTGGGGTAACACTGTCAGATTTATCCAGATAAGTTACTAATAGAGATGACAGCAATATTAAACTGGCCAGTGGTTCCCCCTTTGTTCATTCTAGTCTGATGGAGGATGGTTGGGTACATACAAGCTCCTAAAATTGTCTTTTTTTTTTTTAGTAGGAAGCAAGCAGTAACTGTTTATCCCAGTTTAGCTAAATGAGGAGAAGTAATAACCCAATCCGTACTTCTCTGATAAATTTGGACAGTAATATTTGAGGTAATGTTATAGTGTTATGTTTAGCCATTGATCTTTCTTTGGACCTCATACATAAAATACAGATCCTAGCATCATAGAATCACATAGAAAAGCAGAAAGAAATAGGAAAAAAAGTGAAGTAGGAAAGTAATTTGTGTAAATTTTTGTGTCATTCTCTGAAACTTTTTTCTGTGTTCTCCATAATACATACACACACACAACTTTCCAATAATGATTTCTCTTTACTTTCATGCATATTAGTTTTAACATACATTCAGTCATGCAAGTAATCTTTTCAGTTTCTTATCACTCCTCCTCCCACCAATTTAGTAGGCAGGTGCTTCTATTGTCCATTCCAATTTTTAAGAAGTCTGTTAATCTCTGAATGGCAATGTATATGATAAATCCATTATATATGACGGTTCTTAGCCCATTGCTATACTGTACCTACAGTTAAATGATTCTTTGATCAGATGATATATAAGAAGATTCCAAATTAAAATGATATTTTCTACGATAGACCTCTAATATGATTAAAGGTTTTCCTTCAGAAAACCAATGTGCAAATAAAAATTCAAATGAGCTCAGATCCTTGCATCATGGCCCAATCCAATCCACCTGCCTGCTATGGTCTTGCCAAGACTCTTTACTATGCAGTTTGCCTATGCTTTTAGGGATGATCTTGTTCACAAACAGAACAATTGTCAGTTATACTGGGAGCTTCTGACAGAAATGGTGGGATACATTTTTATCTACCCATCAATGCATTTCTTTAATGCCTTTATTGCCGTTTATGTTATATTCCCATAGGAGAGCCTCCAAAGAATGAATAAAGGCATCCACTTGTTGATTTCTGTCCCATTCTGTGATGGTTATTTTTATATGTCAACTTGGCTAGGCTATGGTGCCCAGTTGTTTGATCAAAGACTATTCGAGATGCTGTTATACAGTAGTTACATGTGATTAAATTAAGTAAAGCAGATTACTTTTCATAATATGGGAAGGCCTCAATCAATCAATTGAAGACCTTAAAAACAAAAAGGGAGTTTCCCTAGGGTGTGTTTTGCTTGCAAAGTATAAATAGACATTTTTCTAGAACACTCTGACTCTTCACCTTTCCCATAACCTGATATGGATATTAGAACACAAGCCTCCAGAAGTCTCCAGCCTGTTGCCTGACCTACAGATTTTGGACTAGCCAGCCCCCAACAATCGTGTGTATCATGCATGCCAATTCCTTGAAATAAATCTCTCTCCTTCTCTGTTGGAAGGCTCTTGGCCCCTAGGTGGATTAGAACCACTAACCTATTGGCTAGTATTTGAGTGTTTAACAGTTTGTACCACCCAGGGACTCTCTCTTTTCCTCTCTCTCTCTCTATATATATACATATATATAGCTAGAGTTAGAGCTATATCACTGGTTTTGTTTCTCAACCATGACTAAGACACCTTCTAAATTTAGAAAGGGGTTCTTTTAATGAACATCAACATTTCCTATTTTATGTTCTGTCTTGAAGTCCATAAAATTTAACATAACACAGCACCCTACATTGAAGTTTATGTTATCTTCCAGTGATCTAAGACCATATTGCCAGTCCAGTAGTAACTACCCAAGAATCAGTAAAAATGCATACTGAAACATTATTGTTATTATCTAGTTCCTCTCACACCACAAGGAAAACCAATCGTAATTATGACAGTTCTGTGAATTTCTGTTTTCCCTCTTCATTCAAAGTGCAACCACCAATTAGTTGAAATGCAATTGCTTTCAGACTGAGAACCAACTGTACACCCTTGAGTTACCATCTGTATAGTGTGCAGTCTGTTTGACATCTTTTAATAACTGATGGTGTAAAGGGACCATTTTGGCTATGGGATTATATCAAAGAAACAAACCCGTTCCCTTCAAGTTGATTCCAACTGACAGAGACCACATGTGTGACAGAGTAGAATGTTCCATAGGGTATTCTTAAATGTAATCTTTATGGAAGCAGTTTGCCAGAACTTTCTTCTGCATAGCCACTGAGTAGGTTTGAACTGCTGACTTTTAGGTTAGCAGTCAATCTCAAGCCACTATTGCCACACAGGCTCCTTTGGCTATGGGATTAGATGACTCCTTATCTAATATAAGGCCAATCAAAAGGCCCTAGATTATGTAGTCCCTGAAGCCCTAGTAGTCACTAATGTTATATGTTCTTGAATATATCATTTTCATTTAATGAGGGAACTTTTCTGTGCATTTCCATTAATTTTGAAATGAGAATTTCTAATATCACAGGACCTGATTGTTATTTTAGCTGTGAATATAATATAATGTTTCTCTGTTATGGAATTGGCTTCAATTAAAACTCAACAACAGGCCAATGGATCTTCTTCATATAATGTGTACCTTTAATCTGCATGCAATTCCAGCAGTTGACACTGGTGGCAGTCACAGGTTTTCCAGAGACTCCAGTCAATGCCGTGCATGTAACAGACACTTCCATAATTAGTACTGGCTAATTGATTAGTTAAAATTTCCTCATCACCCCCCCCAGGTATCCAATATTGTTTTAAATTAACCACTTGAATGGGTTTAGGCAATTCTAAAGGTTCTCATTGTGCATGCCCTGTTAAACAAGATGAAGAGCAGATTTGCTCTATGTCCCTTTTCTGAGTGGTTTGA
The DNA here is from genome assembly GCF_000243295.1 of Trichechus manatus latirostris. Classification (NCBI taxonomy): domain Eukaryota; kingdom Metazoa; phylum Chordata; class Mammalia; order Sirenia; family Trichechidae; genus Trichechus; species Trichechus manatus. The sequence goes on along the minus strand of NW_004443949.1, from coordinate 15,956,307 downwards.
TTAAGGGAAGAGTTCCCCATTCAGACAATTGCATTCATTCCAATAACACATTCTTGTGGGAGTGAGGCAACAATTGTATATGATTTTTCTTCACAAGTTTTCCCTTTGAGATATATTTTCACCTGCTAGTCTTCTATATTTGCACTACCACATTGCCTTAATTTAGCATTTTGGGTATTTCCTTCTGGAAGATTTTTTTTTTTTTTGATACTCCTAATTTATCCCAGGCAGAAAAGTATGCAGCTTATTGTCATTTCAGAATGAAACACTCTTCACAATACTGTCTATCAAGACTTTTAATTGAAAATATGTGTAATACATTAAAGAACATTTTAACAGTAATGTATTTGTTTGAGTTGCAAGCATAGTCAGACAGTAAAAAGCCTGGACCAAGAAAATCTAAGAATAATATGTTGTTTATTCAGGAATTTAATACATTTATTTTCTGCTTTATGGACTGTACTTCTTTGCAGTTTACAAAACTGAAGTCAAAGTTAAAAAACAAATCAAATCTCTTCTTGGGGGACTTCCATGATTTTCAAGAGAAAAATAAAACCAATCATGCTTTCTTTTACACCAGTATGTTCGTGCGTGTATTTATCACAGCAGCCATTATACTCTAGAAGTATAAATAATCTTTCTTCCATTTTGTTTCAAGTTTTAAGCACCAAATATGGTGTTTGGTAAATTGTAGGTATGTGCTTTGCAAATTTCTATTTCTACGTTTTGGAATAATAATCACATTATGAGTAAGATATTATGATGAGTAATAAAAGTATAATCCCTGAAAACTATCACAATTAATACATTTTAATAATTCTTCATTATATTTGCTTAGTAGTATACAAAAATATTAAAGAATACTTGACTTCATATACAAATGTGTTATAAAGTATTTTAACTGCAGTAATTTGTACATTAATTAATTAAATAAATATATCCTTGATATATGAAAGTTTGCCCAAGCATTTTTAGATATTGCTGATAAATTAATTCTCAAAATGCTAATCTGCTACAGAGGAATTTACATTAAGTGTGTGCTACTTATATGCTTTATTAATTTATAAGACTTATTATAAGGGAGCAAATACAAAATTCATTTTGTTTTAAGGAATGCTTCATAGCAATATGTTATTTTTATGGTGGCTAACATACACACTCTTTACTGAACAAATTGAAGAAAGAAAACTGCAGATAAAATTGTCACTTAGATAAAGTGTTTGCAATGAGTTTTTGTGTATAGTAGAAAATTGTTTTATATATGTCTGTCATAATGCTGTGTTTGCAGTTCAGTAAATGTATAGTTTAAGCCAAATAACTGTGTCAGCAGTTGATTACAGATCAATATGTTCACAGTACTGCTGAGTGCTGAATTAAGAGGAAAAATTTCTGTTTCAGAAACAAGTAACACTGATGACTCAAGAAAACTGTTTTATTTAGGATATGCTTCTCATATTGTGTGAAATAGTATAGCATGTAGAATATAATAGCTGTATTTTTAAATCACTGCTCATTCAATTAAATAGTCATTTGTGAAATTTTATTATACTCTTAATTCAAATTTATTTAAATGTAATTTTGTGGTAATTCCTTTAAGCTATCTACTCCACCAAAAATGTATGTCTAGATGTTATCTCTTAACAACGTTACTTATGATATTGTGTCGCAGCGGCGATGGGTTGTCGGGGCGGCAGAGACAATAACCAATGCCACAACTCTTACAGAGAAGTGGGGCCAGGAGGGTCACTCTGAGGAGTCGAACCCAGCTTCAG
>NW_004443949.1:15931318-15954435 GCF_000243295.1 Trichechus manatus latirostris | reverse complement strand
GGCCTTTGTACATCCATATTTTAATGGCACATATCCCCACAATATTGAGGTTTTTTTTTTTTTTTTTTAATTTTGGGGTTTCTGATGCTAATATACGTGACGGTTCAGTTCAGAGAATTCACCATCAGGTGTAGAATGTTTCTTATGCTATACTGTAGTCCTATGGTTCAAATAATTGGGCTTCCTAGTTTGTTCAAAAAATGAGAACAGACAGTATGCAACTTCACTGAAGTTGTTTTAAAGTATTAGGTGAATCATTATATCATTAAAATACATAATATTAAGTTAATTTTGGACTCATAATATATTTAAATAAATACTATAAATATTTTTATTTAAATAATATATACTATATTAGTAATTGTTTCTTCATAACCCATTTAATTCTGTGAATATATTTTTCCTCTTTTTCCTAATGACTGTAAAGGAAAAATTTATCTCATACCAATAGGTCTTTAATTTTGAAATTCTCTATAATTTATATGATTTCCTGATTATTTATGATATCCTTATGAAATTTATAATTATTCTTTAAATCATTTGATTCTTAAATAAGAGACTTTTGAATTATTCTCCTAAATTTTATGGTTAGATAAACTGGTTCTGGATGATAAATGAGTTGTATAAATCCCTTTTAAGACTCAATTATGTTCTCCGTTGAAACTTTTGTTGATATTGTATGTTTTCACTAATGGAAAACACACTGGTTAAAGGACAAATTCAGAATTTTTGTTATGATTTATGGATTTTGATACCCATTATCTGGGATTCTGTATGTCCCATAAGACCCTGGATGTCATAAATCCTGACAATATAAGTCCGGTAATATCTTTTTTTTTTTTGTATTTTATTTCCTGAAAATTTGCAAAGTATGAGGTAAAACATAAAGCCACCTGGCAATGTGTACACATACATTTTATTTTATCTTCTTCTTAGCCTTTTTATTATTTTTCATGAAGTTTTTCAAAACATGGTACAATGCATTCTGCCTTACTGTAAAAGCAGTACTTACAGCCCAAATAAATAAAGCCAAGGGATTTGTGCGTGTATGTGTATGTGTATATGCTTTAGGTGAAAGTTTACAGCACAAGTTAGTTCCTCAATCAAAAATTTATACACGAATTATTTTGTGACATTGGTTGCAATCCCCTCAGTTTGTCAGCATGCTCCCCTTTCCTTTTACACCCCAGGTTCCCCACGTCCATTTGTCCAGTTTTCCTGTCCCTTCCCACTTTCTTATCTTGCCTTTGGGCAGGAGTTGTACATTTGATATGTTATACTTGATTTAACTAAGAAGCACGTTCCTCACACGTGTTATTGTTTGTTTTATGGGCCTGTCTAATCTTTGGCTGAAAGGCGGACTTTTGGAGTGCCTTCAGTTCTGACTTAGCTGGATGTGTGGGAGCTGTAGTCTTGGTGGTTCCTCTGGTCTCTGCCAGACAAGTAAATCTGGTCTTTTTTTATGAATATGAATTTTGTTCTACATTTTTCTCCCGCTCTGTCCCGGACTCTATATTGTGATCCCTCTCAGAGTAGTTAGTGGTAGTAGCTGGGCACCATCTAGTTCTTCTGGGCCCAGACTGGTAGAGGCTGTAGTACATGTGGCCCATTAGTCCTTTGGACTGATATTTTCCTTGTGTCTTTGGTTTTCTTCATTCTCCCTTGATCTGGACAGGATAAGACCAATAGATGCATCTTAGATGGCTGCTTGCAAACTTTTAAGACCCCAGCCAAAGGATTTTTAATCTCAGGAAAATTACCACTACAATGCATTTTTCATTTCTGCTTTAAATTTATTATGCCCCATGAGTCATGAAAGGGATAAGGCACTGATGTTAGTTGCAACAACGACAAGATTTAAGATGAGATCTTATAACTTTAAAGTCTATGTATGTTGTTTTTCACTGAGTTTAAGGGCACAAACGTACTTGAATTTACATTTCTGCCATGGGATTCTGCTAGACTTAGCCTATTTAAAATGAATGACACATAAAGAATGTGCTCATAGTATTTTGTAACATGCAATTTGTCTTCTACATTGTGAATATCATTCAAAGACAAAACTTTTGAAAAGACAATGTAGTCTAAGGATTTTGAGCTTACACAGTGTTAAAGAATGGATGGGTGTTGGTAGCGTGGGTAGTATTCCTTTACCTTCAATCATCTGTGTCTTCCATTGTTTCTGTCTCCTTCAGGACTGGCAAATTTTCTGGTTATATCATATGCTTTAAAAACAAATTTTTTTTTTCAGGTTTGGAAAGACTGAAATCTAGGATATTATCATCCTAGTTGAAGCATGTTTCCATTCCCCATTTAGCATCTTGTCATCTCACATGGTGTTTTGTTTCCTAGTGGTCTGGATGAGTCCAAAATAGTCTTTTTCCCAACATTAGAAACTTCTCTTAAGTTCACCTTCTCTCTTCATATATTTTAAAGCCAAATTTCCATCTGTATATACTGACTTCTTCCCTCTATCTCTGAAGGAATCTGGAAATGAAAATTCAGAAGTCATAGACACAGTTTCTGCTTCATGATAAAAGTTAATGTTTGTACCCTTTAAGGAATTTATTAAATATAGATCATAATAATATAAAAAATACAAAACCAATTCCAGTCATAAGTTGGGGCACTAGGTATAGTGTAAAAAATGCATAGTGATACTTATATACAAAATAACAAACATTTTAAGGTATTGAATGCATTTTAGTCTTTACTGAATAATAAACCTCCATCCTGAAAGCCCTAAAGATGTAGAAATGATAAAAATATTGAGCAATAATTAATTGCTTCAAAGTAATTCTTAAATTTTATATTTATTTATTAATTTTAAATGGGAGGAGTGAATAGTTGAAGATGAGAAGTCCTACGGGCCTGACTATCTTTTTGCTGAGTCTGGCACTAAATGGGAATGGGTGACAATCTGCGAGTTATCAACTACAGCCTTCAGAAATTTATGAAAGAGACAACAGATAAGGAACATCTTATCCCTTCTAGCATGCAAGAAGATTCACTAACATAACAGTTGCAGTTTAGTAAGGGACCCAAATCTGAAGAATATTTAAAAAAAAACAAAGCTGTTTTATTGTTTTGAGGTAATTTCTTCCTCCAATTGAAAAGCTCAAGTGCCCAATGAAATGAATTTAAAAACGCACAAATAGGGAAGCACAAACACTCATAGAACTACATAGATCTTTGTATAGGTTTATGTCATCAAGGATAAAAAGATGCTCAAAAGAGAAAGAAGTGACAAATAGTAAACATTATACAAGCCTTGGGCTTCTCAAACTCAATGCAGAGTCTTAGAAAGCAAGCAATACTTAGAGTTCAGACAGAAAGTTGTTTAGAATTTAGTATCTGATATTTAAAAGGAGCCCTAGTGATTCAGTGGTTAAGCGCTTAGTTGCTAACAAAAGGTTGAAGGTTCAAACCCACCAGCTGCTTCAAGAAAGATGTGGCAGTCTGCTTCTGTAAAGATTTATGGCCTTGAAAACCCTACGGGGCACTTCTGCTTTGTCCTCTAGGGTAGCTCTGAGTCAGAATTGACTCAAAGGCAACAGGATTGGGTTGTTTTTTTTGGGGGGGGTTGGGGTGAGGGATCATCCAGTATTGAACCAAGCTATCAATCTAAATAAACACATTTTTAAGGCAATCATTGGCTCCTTTTAGGAAAGTCGCTTGAAAAGATGGTTATTTAAAATGTTGGAATTAACTAGGAAAGACAGTACATGGAATGCAGAAATTGAAGTTTCGGATCAAATAGAGTAATAAAAGGCAGTGCTGACATAACAGCAGTATACCAGAAGTAAGGCAATGGATCCAGGAGGGAGGAGAAGAACAATGTATTCCACTGAGCACTTTGATAGAATTTTTTTTTAAGAGATGTTTTTTGCAATGTCAAGAGAGATAATAAATTAAAGAAAATTGTACTGCAACTGACTATAAAAATACAGGAAGATATTATGGATTCACTTAAAAAAATTAAATCATAGCTTTATGTTTGACAAAAAATGAATTATTATTCACAGATAGTTCTCAACGTTGACAGAAAAATCATGTATTGTTGACTAAATAAAAAACAATCATAACTTACAAAGTATATGTTATAACATCAGGTATTCAGTTAAAATACTGTGCCTATAAAATTAAATAAACATTCTCCTGTGCACTAAGCATGAAAAATTTGATTAATGTATACAGATTAACAATAAAGATTACTCAGAAAAATTGCACTCCTCGATATTTAGCCAGCAGATTTAAAAACTAATGTGCACACAAAAACTTCCATCACATTTTTATAGCATCTTAATTTATACTCACCAAAATTTGGAAGCAACTAAGATACTCTTCAGTAAGTGAATAGGTTAGCAAATTGAGGTACATCCATACAATGGAACATTATGCAGCAATAAAAAGGAATTAGCTCTCAAACCTCTAAAAGATATGCATGAGTCTTAAATACACTAAGTGAAACAAGTCAGTTTGAAAAGGCTATATACTTTATGATTCCAATTATAGAATATTGAAAAAGGCAAAACTATACTGGAGATGAAAAGTTAGCAGTTACCGTGGGTGAGGGGCCATGGGGGAATGCTGACTAGATGAAGCACAGGAGATATTTCAGGGTGTGACACTATTCTGCATGATATTGCAATGGTGAGTCTACGATATTATGCCTTTTCGAAACCCATAGAATTTTATTGCACAAAGAGTGAAGCTGAACATACGAACAACTAAAAATAATTTACTAATAAATTTCTATATAACGTGAATCACTATAGGCAAGATACTAAATTTTATTTTTAAATTGAACAGAAATAAACATAGTTAATGGACAAAATAGAAAACTAGAAAGAAAGCCTGAGAATTGGTCAAATAAATGAGCAGATGTTTTAAAAAATAATATATAAGGCTCTGACACTCCCAATGTACTCATCATGTCCCTTTAAAAAACCCATATTCCAACTTCTAGCAACCCCATAGGATAGAGTAGAACTGCCCCATAGTGTTTCCAAAGAGCAGCTGGGGTATTTGAACTGCCAACCTTTTGGTTAGCAGCCAAAGATTTAACCACTGTGCTACCCGGGCTACCATGTCTCCTTATGCTCTTCTTATCTGTGACAGTTTCTCAGACTTTCCTTCCTTTTGATGATCTTGACAGTTTTGAGAAGTACTTAGCAGGTATTTGGGGACTTGGGAAAGTAATAACCCAATCAGACCAGAAAAATAAGATAAGCTCCAACTTTCCAACTATATGCTGTCTATAAGACACAAACCTTACATTCAAATCAATAAATAGACTGAAAGTAAAAGGATAAAAAAAAAAAAAAATCCAAACAAATAATATCCTTAAAAGAATACTTACATAGTCAAAATAATATAAGGATAAAATATTAGTTGAGACAAAGACAGATATTTCATGATGTTAAAGGGGTCAACACATTAGGAATTTAAAAGAATTTTAAGTGCATTTGAATCTGTTTTAGGCTGGACTGTCTAGCGGAGCAAAACCAGTTAAGCATATATATAAATATAGAGAGAGATATTCATTTCAAGGAAATGTCTCACTCAGTTATGGAGACTGGCAAGTCCCAAATCCCTGAGTCAGGCAGCAAGCTGTAGGCTTTTCCTGACTCCTGTGGTGGTAGGATCTGATGAACCCAAAATCAGCAGGTCAGGCAGCAGGCTAAAGGCTTCTCATGTCCCAAGAACCGGAGGTCAGAGGATGACGAGATGAATGCAGAGTAAAGAGAGAGTGAGATTTGCCAGAACATTCATTTTTATATCATGAACGCAGGCCACACCCACAAAGAAACTCCCCTTCGACTGATTGGCTACTCACATCAGATCACAAAATGGGAAGTAATACACATGTCTGCCAAACCACTGAGAATTATAGCCTAGCTAAGATGACACATAGCATTAAACATCACAGCATCCAACAACGAAGCCTAAAAATACATAAAGCAAAAACTGACAGCATTGAAAGTAGTAATAGACAACTCAACTATTACACGTGAATATTTCCGTATTACACTTTAAATAATTGATAGAAACTCTAGACAGAAAGTCAGCTAGGATATTGAAGAATTGAACACTATCAAATAACTAAACTCAATTGACATATATAGAAAAACCCACCCAATGACTTCAGAATACATATAATTTTTACGTGCACATGAAAAAAATCTCCAGAATAGACAATATCCTAGGGCATAAAACAAGTCTAAAGAAATTTAAAGAGATTTAAATCATGTACATTTTTTTTTTCTGTCCACAACAGAATTAGCTTGAAGTTAATATATAATAAACTACCTGGAACCAATTGATTTCAGCCATTAAACGTAGGTGGTATGTTTTGGTGTCTATATTGTCAACAACAACAACAAAATAAAATTAACCAAAAAGTAAAATGATACTGAGATCCCAGGAAATATGGCTAGAACACTGACCACATCAGCCACCATAGATGAAAGCTGTTGTTGTTATAGTTATTCTACCTTTGTAAAAGCAAACAAATAAACCCTACACAATAACAGAAAAAACAAAAAAAGTAGGTGATATTTTAACATTTCTTTCTTAGATATTAGGCATACCTGATAAATTAGGAGCAAAATTTCTGACATTCAGATTAGAGAGTACTGCAGAATGTTTGTGCTGTGTATTATCTCAGAATATACATATATTTTCCAACTATTTTGACACTATAAAACAATCTTAGTGATGCCTTTTTCATAAAAAGCTTTCTATTATTGTTATGAATGTTACACAGGATAATTCCATTCCTGTCATGAAACCTAGATGACTCTGCCTTCTGCCTGCTGTGTTGAAGTTTCAGACATTTGGATTAGAGAATACCATAGAATGTTTACGCTGTATATTATCTCAGAATTTCCTGGCACTTCACAGATATTTAGTTACTTTTTTCCTTGTAAAATGAGTATTACAATTCATTTTTGTCAAAAGACAATTTAATTGCAGAGATTAAAATGTATTATGTTACTGGACATGTTGAATTCAGGTTTCACATCTTCTGTATTCCTATATTTTGGTAATATACCAAGCTCATCTAACAAAGAAAATTGATTTTAAATATATTGACTGTCTTCTAATGAATGCACTTTCCTTAATAATTATAAATTTCAGTGGACTCTTCATCAAAGAAACTTAAAAAAAATAATAAATATACACATTTGATGATGTCATTGTATACTTGGTATACAACTTTGTATACTCTTTTCTTTTTTTTAATTTACCAATACCATTTTGCAAATTTTCATTTATCTTTGACAATATTGCTTTTTTCTCAAAATCTTGCCTCTTGCATTAGTCCAACAGCCTGAATCAGAAATATCGTACACAGAGATGTTGCATGTCCCGTACAGATTCTGTGGGGGACAAGTCTAGTTCTTTAATATCTAATACCTAATATCTTGTTTAGATATTGTTGCTATTACATATGAATTAAGTGTAAACATTTCTGAATGAGAATATTACGAGCAAGTTATTTCAGGATAAAAATATCATAAGAAGAATTATTTTAACTTAAATGTAGCTCTTTTATGTTTTTATTAAACTCCACAAAAATGAACGATTTAAGAAAGCTAAATAAAGTTTGTTTCTCAAAACTTAATAAAATACTTGACCACAATGCCTATTTGTCCCATTAATATAAATGCGATTTATCAAAACTCAAGTAACACAAAAAATCTTAAATAGAATAGTTTCTCCAGAGTAAAGCTGAATAAAGGAAATTATTAAAATTCTCTTTGAGGATTTTCCTTAATCCATCAAGTTCAGACATAACCTTAAAATACTTTATTCCAAGGCCCAGTTGTGTTTCATCCTGTATTCTTAAAGGTTTTCTTAGAAAATACCTATAAATAATTGATTGCTGTAATACTGGTTTTGCTTACAGCATGGTCTGACACATTGGACAATGCTTCTCATTTCGGCTCATGCAATAGTAAGTAATCATTCTCTTGTACATCGACATATTCTTATTTTTGCCATTGAAGAGATAAAGACCAAATGTAAAACAAGCTCATCCTGGCCTATTCAAGAAGAGAAGATTAAGGAGTAAGAATTCTCAAATGCAAATATTGTTATTTAAACTATGGATGTGGTTTCACAAATAGATGAGACAAAAGGAGAAAACAGGAGGTCAGAAACTCAGACACCATCTATTTTATGACATCATTATGTGAATTACGTCTTATTTGTATTCCAGACACAGTTGTGTGGGACTTTTACAGAACAGACCCATCTATTTCTTCAAGGAGAAAATAGAGATACATTTTAGTGGCTTAATAAAATGGTAATTCCATTGTGAAAACAAACACACAAAAAACAAAACATGTTGCTCTGGAAAGTGACATCTGTGACAATCGCTGCACTGGCTTCCAGGACAGTACTTGACAAGGCTACCTGGCAACAATCTGTTTAACAGTGTGACCAATGAAAACAAATTGGATACAAATAACCCATAATCAGTGTAGGAACTGATTAGACTTTGAAATTGGCAGAAAGACAGGACGGTAGAGTGACAGTGCCTTTGAATTTGAAACAGCGTGAGGAAAGAGCTGGAGAAGTCATGGGAGGCTGCGATGTCCTATGTATTTTAATTACTCAACCTCCTAGTTCATTTTTAACTGTGCACAGTCCTTTATAGTCATAGCGTCTCTTACATCCAAGTTTTGCAACATATCAAAAAAGCTTTATATTTTAGACAGTGTTATAAAATCTGTGTACCTTATTACAGGCCACCTTTACATTCAAGATGTTAAACATCTACTAATATGCATTCTGGGCATAATGGGTCAGGTTAAAAAGTCATAGTCCGCTAGATTGTTTTCAAAAGTTTTCACACTTTCTATCAGCTACCTGCAAACGTGCATGTAGCTATCCCACTATGCCTGGGATTCCACTGGTGCAGTGGCTAAGAGCTACAGCTGCTAACCAAAAGGTCAGCAGTTCAAATCCACCAGCCACTCCTTGGAAACCCTATGGGGCAGCTCTATTCTGTCCAAATGGGTCACTATGAGTTAGAATCTACTTGATGGCAACTGTTTTTTTTTTTTTTTTAATTATATACTAAGAAAATTCGTACTGTTTCTTTAAAACTCATCTAACCATAATTTCTCCATTTTTCTCTTCATTTGAAACCTAGCTACTTTCTTTCATTAGATCTTTCACTATAATGCATATATTTTTTTAATATTTGGCAATATTTATTGTTATATAGTTTGATATAAAAATATTTAATTTCCTCTGGACAGTCAAATCTCCCAGATATCAGAACTGAGAAAGGAAGTGGGGAGCTTAGGGGTGGGGATCTAGAGAGGCTACAATACACCAGCATTTGAGGAGCACAGGTCTCACCCAGGACTTTCCTGGGCTTGTGCACCCCAGGAGGCCTTTAGAGTTTATTCTGTACCCCGTCACCCCACCCCTAAATCCTGGGAGAATTGCAGGTAGCACTGAGAGAAAAGTGGAGACCCAGACAAACTTCACAAGAGAGGCTGGGAGTGGTTTTGAGGCCCAGCTAATTTTCCAAAATTGTAACTTTAGCAAAATTACATTGTTGTTTAGGAAAATCAAAAAATAAAATAAAATAAACATGTAGTGCTGTGTCACACCTGCCTTTGCTGTGAAGTGTTACCACCTGTGGGAACAGGGAGAGGTTGCTTCCCCCTATGACCTAGAACAGGGGAGAAAGGGAGAGAGGATGGAGTATGAGGTGAGGGCAGGAACGTGGTAGCCTTGCCCTGGGCTGGCCTGGAAATCCCTGGTGACCTTGGATTGACCAAGCAGCCCTAGCCTAGGTATGAGGCTGCCTTTTGCCCTTCATGGCTGTGGAAGTATTTCCTCTTCCTCTTTTCCTCCCACCCAACTACTTTTGCCGAAATGGCCATACGTGGGCCAAATGCTACCTAAGAGACCAAAACAGAGGCAAACGCTAGTTTCTAAATACATGTAGCTCATAAGCAGAAATCTGTGGCCAGGGGCTCTTTGGGATACCCAGAGCAGACGTCCATCCTGAGAACTTCTGTGAAGCTGGGGGCAGGTGGGGAGGAGAGACTATGTAGATTTGAGTTTTACAGTCAATATAATAAATTAATAAGAAGATATCACAAACAAAAATGTCAGCCCACTGAGGGTGAGGTGGGGATGAGAGAACCAAACACCAAGTAGAAACCAGCGGACTGGGGTGAGGCATCGCAGTCCAATCTCGTAGGCCCACCAGCTTCATGGGCAAGTAGAAGGAGACTCAGGGGCCTCTTGTTGGCTGTTCTGAAGGTTTCCAAGAGCCAATCAGTAAAGCTGGTTTTTCAGCTGGTGCAGGACACCAATCACAGTCTTTTGTAGGGTCTGAGGCTTACAGTGCTCCTCAATCCAGCTGAAGACACAGGCTGACAGCTCCTGAAAACTATCCACAGAGACGGAGGAATTGAAGGACTGGAACAGGGAGTCCATGATGCCTGGAAATGTGTTGAACTTGACCTGGTCAGAGACCTGGTCCTCCCCTTCATAGGGGTTGTCCTGGTGTGCCTTCACAATCTGCTCATAGTTCACTTTCATGATCTTCAGGGCCATGACGTCCTTGCGTAGTGTGGACACCTCCTCCTCCTGCTTTTTCTTCTCCTTGTGCAGAAACTGGATGTAATCAATGGTCTTTTGTAGAACGATGACTTTGCTGAGCTTTTGAGAGCCAATGGAGAAGTCCTCCTGCTGGCAAGTGGGGACAATGGTCTGAAGGTCATCATAGCCTCTCTTGATGGCATCTCTCCTACTCGGCCTGAGTGTGCGCTCGCCACTGTCGGTCCTTGTAGGACTCCTTGTAGGACTGCTGGTGGTAATCACTGTCCTCATCGTCTGTTTTGGGGACTGAAGACGCACTGGTGGAACCAATGCTATTAGCTCTGGACACTACATTCCTTTTGTGGGTGCCTTCTAAAAAAAGCCAGAGGTCCAGGCTGTTGTCCCTGCAGGCATACTCCACCTTGACTCAGGGGTCTTCGGAAGAGGCTACCGGCTCCCTCATCTTGGACCTCTGAATTCGTATTTTTTAATGTCAATTTCTCCCTAGATTTTGAAATACTAGACAGCAGGCATGTTTATTATTTACTAATGTTTACTAATATTTATCAAAAGCATTATCAGCTATACTACCAAAACCAAACCCATTGCTGTCGAGTTGATTCTGATTCATAAGTAACCCTATAGGACAAGAACAGAGCAGAACTGCCATATAGTGTTTCCAAGGCTGAAATCTTTACAGAAGCTGACTGCCACATCTTTCTCCCTTGGAGCAGCTAGTGGGTTTGAACCACCCAAGTTTTGATTAGTGGCCAAGCACCTTAACCATTGCGCCACAGGGCTCCTTATCATCTATACTGCTGTTGTTAGATGCTGTTGAGTTGGTTCCGACTCATAGCAACCCTATGTACAACAGAACGAAAACACTGCCCTGTCCTGCACCATCGTCACAATCATTGTTATGTTTGAGCTGATTGTTGCAGCCACTTTGTCAATCCATCTTGTTGAGGGTCTTTTTTTTTTTTTTTTTTTTTTGCTGATGTTCCACTTTACCAAGCATGATGTCCTTCTCCAGGGACTGGTCCCTCCTGACAACATATCCAAAGTATGTGAGACAAAGTCTCACCATCCTCACTTCTAAGAAGCACTCTGGCTGTATTTTTTCCAAGACAGACTTGTTCATTCTTCTGGCAGTCCATGGTATGTATATTCAGTATTCTTGGCCAACACTGTAATTCAAAGGCATCAATTCTTTTTCGGTCTTCCTTATTCATCGTTCAGCTTTTGCATGCATATGAGGCAACTGAAAATATCATGGCATGGGTCAGGGTCATCTTAGTCCTCAAAGTGATATCTTTGCTTTTTAACACTTGAAAGAGGTCTTTTCCAGCAGATTTGCTCAATGCAATATGTAGTTTGATTTCCTGACTGCTATACTAGAGGCTCGCAATTAATTTGGAAAGATTACTAATGTAGAGAAGTAATCTTATTTATTCATAATTATTTTCCTTTACATGGCATAAATATTTGCAAAAATTAACATATTTTTATGAATGACCTCATAAATTATCTTTTCATTCTATATATTCTGAGGATTCAACTAATTTTAAATCTGAGTCAGGAGGCTGTTCTTAAAGCTTACTTCTCCAGGTCCTCAATGTCTCCCAACTCTGAAATTTTGCCGCCATATTATGTTCAAATTTCTTTCTTTCTTTTGTTTTTGTTTTTTTTTTAAGATATCACCTAAGTATATAGGGAGTTTAAAAGATTTTGGGGACATTCTCTGAAAACTTTCAGAAGGCAGTTTATAGCAAGATCTCCCTGCAGCTCCTTCAACAACCCTACGTTAACTCCTTCAAAAACTCCTTCTTTGAAGGGTGAGACAGTACACAATACAGGGGAAACCAGCACAACTTGTACAAGGAAAGGTCATGGAAGCTCCATAGACACATCCAAACTCCCTGAGGGACTGAATTGCTGGGCGGAGGGCTCTGGGGACCATGGTCTCGAGGAACATCTAGCTCAATTGGCATGACACAGCTTATAAAGACAATGCTCTACATTCTACCTTGATGAGTAGTGTCTGTGGTCTTAAAAGCCTGTGAGCGGCCATCTAAGGTACTCCACTGGTCTCATCCCTTCGGGAGCAAGGGAGAATGAAGAGAACAGGATACAACGAAAAGATTAGTCTGAAGGACTAATTGTCCACAGCTACCAAGGCCTCCACCGGACTGAGTCCAGTACAGCTAGACAGTGCCCACCTACCACCACTGATTGCTCTGACCAGGATCACAACAGAGGGTTCTGGACAGAGCTGGAGAAGGATGTAGAACGTAATTCTAACTCAAAAAAAAAAAAAGACCAGATTTACTGGCCTAAAGGAGACTGGAGAAACCTCAAGAGTATGACCCCCAGACACACTTTTAGCTCAGTGGTGAAGTTATCTCCAAGGTTCACCGTTCAGCCTGGGAGTGGACAGCCCCGTAAAACCAAATGAGACTAACGAGGTACAGGAGTCCAGTGACAAGGCCCAGATGGCAGAAGGGGACAAGGAAGCTGGTGATAGGGAACCCAAGGTTGAGTAAGGACAGTGTTGATGTGTTGTGAGATTGTTAACCATTGTCGTAGAGCAAGATGTGTATTAACTGTTAAATGAGAAACTATTTTGTTCCATAATCCTTCATCTTAAGTGAGAATAGCGGCACAATTGGAAGAGCGTAGTCAATGTCACTGAACTGTGCATGTAGAAATTTTTGAAATGGTGCATCTTTGGCTATGTGTATTTTCACCAAAAAAAAAGGTTGAGAAGTTAGAGGGTTGACATGTTGAGCGGTTGTTAACCAATGTCAAAAAACAATATGTGTACTACTGTTTCATGAGAAACTATTTGTTCTGTAAGCCTTCACTTGAAGTACAATTAAAAAAAAACAAAAAAAACTCCTTCTTTGAGGCAATGAACTCAAAGCCCTCCCCAATGATTAAATAAGGAAGCTCAACGATACTACCCGTTGTTGTTTCCAGGTATGCCATGGTTTCTTTTAACTTTTAATTGAAGGTTAAATAAGGATCCACTGACTAATTCCCTGTACATAGAGTTGCTATGAGTCAGAATCTGCTTGATGGCGCCTAACAAAAGTTAACAGAGGCTCAGGAAAATAAATAATCTCTAAAGCACTATTCCTCTCTTTAAAAGTTCCTTTAACGTTGTATTTAAAAGAATTGTCTCCATTCAGAATTTTTTCTTTTTTTTTTAGTATGGCTTTCCTGCTACATTAAAATTTAGTCACTTCAAAAAAATATTTAATTATTTCACATCTCCATTAACTGTGTGGCTAAGCACATTATGTATTCCCTCTGTGCAATAGTTTTCTCAAATTTAGAACCAATGGTTTTGATGTAAATTCTATATACTATCCATTTCTCCTTTAAAATTTTAATATTGAAGTTTAAAAAAATAATAAAGATATCTCTGAGTGACATTTAGCAGTAACTTCTCAAAATGAAATTGGATTATTGCAACTGGTTTAAAATGAATTTCCATCAGAAACTCCAAAGACATCATTGCAGATGCAACTGAATTTTTCTGAGCTAGCATGAAATTGTATCTGCTTTTACTTAGTATGATTTGTTTTAGATGAATGAAATTTCATTCACCTTGATTTGATGTGAGTGGATCAAAATGGCGACATACCCCCAAGAGAAAAAATAGCAAATATGAACAGGAATATGATTTTAAATTCTGTATTGTTATTACTCCATTGTAGCTGTTGTTGTTTCTCCGAATATTTTTTCCAGTACTTTTTCAAATAGTTTCTTGTATATGTAAAGCTTATGGCACTAAGTGAGTCAACAATACCTTTAGGAGTTTCAGTCATATAATTTGGTTTGTATACAGCTCAAGAAAGTTCAGTAAAATGGCTCCCTTTTTAAGACGGGCAAAATAATTCAGATGTCAATGTTTAGTTCTCCTGATGTATTTTAAACATGCTTTATTATCAGTGTCTAAATGGCTTCTACAAATACAGAGTTTTAGTTTGTGGCAATTATATTACATAGCTTAGTACTCCCAAATGTATGTCCTTGAAAATAGAGTAATTCAACTGTAATGTTCACAATACGTTAAAGAAAAAAATCTCTATTCATAATTCATGCATAAGGGTATTGGTGAAGACAATACGGTGTTGACGAAGAATATAAATATATCATGGACTATCTGAAGACATTATGGTGTTGGAGAAGAATACGACTATACCATGGACTGCCAGAAGAACAAATGAATCTGTCTGGGAAGAAGTACAGCCAGAATCCTCATTAGAAATAAGGATGGTGAGACTTCATCTCATGTACTTCGGACATGTTATCAGGAGGGACCAGTCCCTTGAGAAGGACATCATGCTTGGTAAAGTAGAGGGTCAACAAAAAACAGGTATAGGTTGAATAAAGTGAAAGGACACCCCCCCCCCGATACACACACTTTCCAATCTTAAATCCCACACTATCTCCTTGTTCTGTTTGAACGAGTGCCTCTTGATTCATGTATAGGTTCTGAAAGAGCACAGTTAAGTGTTTTGAAATTCCCATTCTTAACAATGTTATCCAAAATTTGTTATGACCCACACAGTCGAATTCCTTTGTGTAGTGAATAAAACGTAAGTAAACATCTTTCTGGTATTTTCTGCTTTCAGCCAAGATCCATCTGA
Source organism: Trichechus manatus latirostris (assembly GCF_000243295.1). Classification (NCBI taxonomy): domain Eukaryota; kingdom Metazoa; phylum Chordata; class Mammalia; order Sirenia; family Trichechidae; genus Trichechus; species Trichechus manatus. The sequence goes on along the minus strand of NW_004443949.1, from coordinate 15,939,199 downwards.
CAATAGTAGTGATATCTCTTCTTTCATGTCCTTTTCTGAATCTGGCTTGAATTTCTGGCAGCTCCCAGGCTATGTACAGCTGCAGCAGTTTTTGAATTATTTTCAGCAGAATTTTCCTAGGCAAGTAATATTAATAATATTGTTTGATAATGTCTGTATTTCATTTTATGATCTTTCTTTGGAGTGGGCGTAGGTATGGCTCTCTTCCAGTCAGTTGGCCAGGTCTTACTGTCTTCCAAATTTCTTGATATAGACAGATAAGTGCCTCCAGCATTGCATTTGTTTGTTGAAGCATCACAATTGGTATTTTGTCAATTCCTGGAGCACTGTTTTCCACCAATGCCTTCCGTGAAGTTTGAACTTCTGTCTTCAGTGCCAGTGGTTCTTGATCATATGCTACCTCCTGAAATGATTGACCATCAGCCAATTCTTTTTGGTACAGCAACTCTATATATTTTTTCCACCTTCTTTTGATGCTCCAGATAATTCACTTCTTCAGTATTGCAACTCAAAGTTTGGATTTTCTCTTCCATTCTTGCAGCTTGAGAAATGTCAATTGTGTTCTTTACTTTGGTTGTCCAGCTCTAGGTCTTTGCACATTGTATCATAATGTTTTACCTTGTTTTCTCTTGCTGCCCTTTAGAATCATCTGTTCATCTCTTTTACTTGATCATTCCTTCCATTTTCTTTAGCTACTATGCATTTAAGAGCAAGTTTCAGAGTTTCTTCTTTTATCCATTTTGTTCAGTAATAATGATATTCATTTTTTACATGCATGATATCCATTGATTACATGTATACAGTTCTTGCACTATAGATTTTAAGTATCCATTATAAATAATTAGAATAAAGATAATTTGTAAATTATATTTAAGTGGAAGAAAAGAGAAAACAAAAGAAAAAGGAACTTGAATAAAGAAAAATTTTCTACTTGGACAAAAACTACTAAGAGACTGTAAAATGAGAAAATAGAAGTAAGGATAACAGAATTCATTGTGGGCTTTTTTAAATTTATTTTTAATTGTGGTAAGTATATACTTAACAAATTGTTTGCCATTTCAACATTCTTCATGTATATAATTTAGCTGAGTTTTAAACAGCTATTTTAGAAGCATGTAATGGTAAATGTCTTATTGGTGTGGATTGATGAGCAAATGAAAGATTAGGAAGTAGAGCTTGCAGGTAAAAAAATAAAGCAAATCTAATTAGAATAATAGTCATGAGCCTCTGGTGTATAAATCAATAGACAGTTTAGATTCTCATAATATTTTGTAGCAATTCCATAATATGGCTTCTAAGAACATTGGTTATTTGTAACTGATTCCCTACGTGTTTTTGTTTTGTTTGACTTTTTTTGTTTGTTTTGTGTTACAATTGTAGATGAAGGCTAGAAGAATTCATATACTCATTATTTTTACAAAGCTGAGTAATGATCTCATCAAGAGCTTTTGGAAAAAAAAATAATTTGAAAATCAATATTAGTTTTGCTTCTTTCCATTAAGTACTCTTATTTTATTTATTTTAATAAAATGTTGTCAATATCTTTTGCTTTGATTTTTAATTGTAAAAACTAGCTTCTATTTGTAGATTTAAATATGATACTCAGGTCCAACATTATTCAGGGTTACTGGATTTTTTACTTCTATTTTCCCATGAATGAGTGGCATATCTTTTATAACTAATACAAAATAAGTTAAAATGTATTTGAATCCTCACTGATATATAGAACTTTAAATCTGATGATTTTTTTTTAGTAAAAGCTAAGAGGTAAAGCAGCAAAGTGGTATAAATGCTTCACTGAAAGATTGCCTGAGACTTGAGATAGAAACAAGGATGTTATGATTAAATTTGAGGCCTTTCTTTTTTAATTTACTTTTTTTTGTAAATATATGATTAGAAAAACAAGCAGTATGACTTATTATGAAAATAATATTGCCTTCCATTTTCTTGAATACATTTAGACAGAAGTAAGCAAGAAAAGAGAGCAAAATCCATATTTGAAACCAAAAATAGAAAACAAACAATGTAATCACGTACATTCATAACTCCAGCCTTAAATTACTTATTTAGTCTTTAATATTTTTCCAATATTTCTCAAAAATCATTTCAATACAAGTATAATTCTTTGTTTTTGCATCCACATTCTACTCTTCTTGCTAAGATATAATTATATGATATAATTATATCTAGCTAATATGGTAAAATGTCCAAATACAAAAATATATCTATCTATATATACATAGATATAGATATAGATATATCCTTTTGGGGTATTTTAAAGCTAGTTAAGCCTGAAGGTTGATCTTATATATCAAAATTAAAAGTATATTAAGGGTATGGTATAATGTTTGAGGGACCATAAAGTTGGATCAGGCTGAATTTATTGATATGGGCCTGCTAAGCAGGGATTCTGCATTCAGTATTGTCACTTGAGGGGTTAGAAAGGGCTCTGACAATTTGTTTAGCTGGCGAGGTGAAACATGAACCAACAGATGGCCTTCAGTAAACGAAGTTGAAATGCCAGAACTACCTCGTTACACTGTAGAGGAAAGGATCCAAAGGCTTAGGAAGATTGGAATGTTAAAGTGAATTTATCATGTAAAACTTGCCCACCCCCCCCAAGAATGTCCAGAGAAAACATCTTTCACCGCAACTTTGAAGGATAAATTTGTGAGGGGAGCCCCAACATTCTTGAAGATATCTGTGGAAGTTCTTCTCTGTAGGTCAGACATTACAGTGGGAACTGCTGCCACTGAATTGGGAAATCTAAATCCAATGGTAATAAATGGATCCCGAGTTCTCAGAGGTTAAGTGTCAGCAGTTAATCATCAAAGACAAGGTGGGCATAGTTACAGTAATTTGCATCAAAACCCATGTGAAATTGTGCACTGCAGATAAGTAAATAAACATAATTAAGCCCATGCTTACCTAGCTTACTTTAAACTCGTGCGTAACTTGCTTACTGGTTAATCCACCCCTAAGCGAGACAAAACAAACCTGAATCACTGAAACAGAGAGTTATTGCCCCTCAATCAACTTCCAGACATGAGCCAGTTTACCAACCCTAAAACTTCTTAAATGAAGGGGGAGACTACGTCCCCTTAAGGAAGGACCTCCTTTCCTTGTTGAAATTTTGCTGATAATCTTTTCCCCAATCTTCCCCAAAGGGACCTACAACTTTTTACCAGGGTAGATGTGTGTTGGGGAAAAGGATATAATCAGACTTTCTGAACTTTGGGAACTGGCTCTGAACTGACACTAGATCTGGAGAACCAAAACATCACTATAGTCCACCAGCTAAAGTAGGGGTTGGTGGAGGTGAGGGCATCAATGGAGTTTTAGCTCAAGTCCTTTTCACAGTGGGTGGTGTGGATCCCCAATCAAACCTGTGGTTATTTCTCCACTTCTGGAATGCATTAGACTAGATCTATACAGCAACTGGAAGATTCCCATATTGATTCCCTGACCTCTGTATTGAGCGCTGTTGTGATAGGAATGGCTAAGTGAAAACCACTAGAACTGCCACTACCTAGAAAAATGGTAAACAAAAACAAGACCACATTCCTACCGGGATTAGACAGATTAGTACTTGCATCAGAGATTTGAAGGATACAGGGGTGATGATTATCATAGCATCCTAATTCAACTCTTCTGTCTGGCCTATGTAGAAAACAAATAGATAGTAGAGAATGACAATAGATTATTGTAAATTTAACCAGGTGGCGACTCCAATTGCATCTACTGTTGCGGATATAATTTCATAGTTTGAGCAAATTAACACATCGTCTGGTACCTGATATGCATCTACTGACTTGTTAAAAGCTTTTATCTTGATATCTGTTAGAAAAGACCACCAGGAACAGCTTGCTTTCAGCTTGTAAGATGAGCACTACAGCTTTACTCTCCTATCCCAGAGATATATCAGCTTGCCAGCCGTATATCATAAATTTAGTCCACAGGGAACTTGATCACGTTTTTCTTCCACAAAACATCAGTATGGTCCATTACATAGACAGCATTATACTGATTGGACCTAGTGAGCAAGAGGTAGCAGCCACTGTAGAATTATTGGGTAGACATGTGTGTGTCATGGATGGAAAATAAATCAGAAAATAATTCAAGAGCTTTCCATCCCAATGGAATTTCTATCGGTCCATTGATGGACCATGGGTCACCAAATTACCTTGCAATTCAAGGTGAATATCATGCACTGGGTTGGACCATGCCATAAAGTCAGACATGTGCACCATCTTCACAAGGTAAATGTGATTAAGCTTGAGCAGGATTTGAAGGCAAAAGTAAGCAAAGTGAGGAAGTGGTCTGAAGGATCATTGTCCCCTCTCTTGCTACATTACCTTCTCTCTCCCATCCTGCACCTATGGCCTCATGAGGAGACCCCTGTGATCACTGTCCTTTATGGATAGCTCCACACAGTTCGCAAATGTGGACAACTCTTGTGGGACATCCCTGAAGGACTATAGTGAAGGGAAATTCTCCTAGTGGGCAGAACTTTCAGCATTGCACCTTATTGTTTATTTTGTTTCAAAGGAGAAATGGCAAGATAAGTGATTTTATACTGATTCATGGTCTATGGCCAATGGTTTGATTATATGGTCAAGGACTTGCAAGGAAGATGATTGGAAAATTGGTGACAAGGAGATCTGAATGATGCAAATACATAAAAATGTTTGTGTCTCATGTGAATGCTAACTCAAGGATGATGAAGCAGAGAAGGATATTAATCATCAAGTGGATAGGATATATATTCTGTGGATACTAGTCAGTTTCATTCCCCAGCCACTCCTATCATTGCCCAATGGGCTTATGAACAAAGTGGCAGGGATGGGGGTTATGCATGGACTTTCATTCACCAAGGCTGACTTGGCTACAACCATTGCTGAGTGCTCAATATGCTAGCAGCAAAGACAAATACTGAGTCCTTTATATGATATTATTCCCTGGGGTGAACAGCCAGCAACCTGGTAGCAAGTTAATTACATGCCCTTTCATCATGGAAAGGGCAGTATTTTGTTTTTACTAGAATAGGCACTTACCCTGGATAGGGATTTGCCTTCCCTGCAACAATTCTTCTACCAAAACTACCATCCATGGACTTACAGAATGTTTTATCCACTGTCATGATATTTCACATAGCATTGCTTTTGATGGAGAAACTCACTTCACAGAAAATAAAATGCGGCAGTGGGCCATGCACATGGAATTCATTGGTTTTATCATGGTTCCCAACATCCTGAATCAACTGACTTGATACAGTGGTGGAATGGCTTTTTAAAAATTCAATTATGGCACCAACTAGGTGGTAATACCTTGTGGGGCTTGGACAATGCTCTCTAGGAGGGTATATATGCTCTAAATCACATTCAGTATATGGTTCTATTTGTCCTCTAGCCAAGATTCACAGTCCCAGGAATCAAGAAGTGGAAATGGGAATGGCACTACTCACTATTACAACTAAAGATCAACTACCACATTTTTTTTGCTTTCTGTCCTTGTGACCTTATGCTCTGGTGATCTAGAGGTCTTAGTTCCAAAGGAGAAAAAAGTTCCACTAGAAGACACAACATTATTGCCACTGAACTGGAGTTAAGACTGCCACAGAGCCACCTTGGGCTTCTCATGCTTCTGAATTAATCGGCAAAGAAGAGATTACTGTGTTTGCGGGTGTGACTGCTCCTGATTATCAAGGGAAAATTTGAGAACATTGACTAATACATAAGGTAAAAAGGAATTAACTGTATTTACACAGAATTACTCTAAATATTTAGTATATATTCAGATGTGTTTTTCCTCAAGATGTAAATGCTCATGGGGAATAGGAAAATGTGTGCTATAAAAATCTATGAGTATATTTCAAAACACATCATTTCAGAAATACCAGTTTCCCAATTTGACTAAAAGAAAAAAAATTAATTAAAAATATTTTAACTTAGCAGATTCATAAAAATAACTGTATAAATATGATTGAAAAGATTAATGATTTTTTAGATAGTAGCAAGTAAACTATTATAGAATTTTATTTTACTTAAAAAATTTAGTTTATAAAAACACCTCTAATTGCAGGAAACATCTTCAGTTTATTAAGAAAAATAGGTATAAACTAATGTTACCTGTATTACTTGCTTGAAAGAGTAAACAGAGAAATTAAAAAATTTAAATTTAGAATAGACACTGTTTACAAAGTAGAGTGACTTTAATAAGATTAGTGAATGTTTCACAAACCTTTTTTTTTTTAAAGTCTAGGAGCAAGTCTGTAACAATTTGTTATTTGCTTCCATGTCACATACATTTCCCTAAAATGTATACGCAAATCTTTTAAAGAAAAAAGTTTCTCATGCATAGCTTGATACCTAAATTATTTTCTGAGGAAGATTTGATGACAGTGAGAAAGTTTTTTTTTTTTTTTTTTTTAAATTCTATAGCTTTTTCATGAGGCATGAGAAAAAGGAATAGAAATTCAATTTATTTTTTTTGGTAAATGAAGGTCAGCAAAAGCAAAATATCTATAAATAATCTTATTCCACGGGGAACAATATATAGGCATATCTGGAAGGTATTGCGGGTTCAGTTCCAGACCGGCACGATAAAGCAATTATTGCAATAGAGTCACACGAATTTTTTGGTTTCTCAGTGCATATAAAAGTTATGTTTACATAACTATTACGTGTGCAGTATCATTATGTCTAAAAACACAATCTACATATGTTAATTAAAAAATACTTTATTGCTAAAATATACTAACCATCACCTGAGCCTTCAGTGAGTTGTGATCTTTTCACTGGTAGAAGGTCTTGCCTCAGTGTTGATGGCTGATGATTGACCAGGGTGGCGGTTGCTGAAAGCTGAGGTGGCTGTGGCAATTTCTTAAAACAAGACAACAATAAATTTTGCAGCATCAATGGACGCCTCCTTTCCCGAAAGATTTCTCTTTATCATGTGATCCTGTTTGATAGCATTTTACCCACAGTAGAACTTCTTTCAAAACTGGAGTCAGTCCTCTCAAAACTTGACAATACTTAATCAACTAAGTTTATTTAATATTCTAAATCCTTTGTTGTCATTTGAACAATGTTCACAGCATCTTCACAAGGAGTAGATTCCATCTCAAGAAACCACTTTATTTGCTCATCCGTAAGAAGCAACTTCTCCTTAGCTGGTTCATGAGGTTTAAGGAAAGAAGCCGTCTCCAAAACATATAACTTCAAGGTGAAGCAGCAAGGGCTGACGTGGGAGCTGCAGCAAATTATCTGAAACGTGACACAGAGAAACTCAATGAGCACGTGCTATTGGCAAAAATGGTGCCAATAGACTTGCTTGATGCAGAGTTGCCATAAACCTTCAATGTGTAAAAAATGCAATCTCTGCAAAACAAAATAAAGTGAAGTGCAATGAAACGAGGCATACCTGTATATACATTTTAAACTTATTTGAACATACAAGTCAGTATTGCTTTAACTGTTTATGCACAATAATATAAGATTGTGTATAATACAATTTCTGTCAATTTTTTTTAATTCAACTCATTTCAAAAAAAAAGTAGTAACCACCTATTATAAAATTAAAGGGGCCTGGTGGCACAGTGCTTAAGCGTTCAGCTGTTAACCACAAGGTCAACAGTTCCAACCCACTAGCTGTTTCATGGAAGAAAGATGTGGCTGTCTGTTTCTATAAAGATTTACAGTATTGGGAACCCTATGGAGTAGTTCTACTCTGTCCTATAGGGTCACTGTAAGTCTGAATCAACTTGATGGCAACTGGTATTATAAGATTAAAAATTTTCTTGGCATTGGAAATTTTATAAAAACATAAGTTCAGCAGGGCAAGATGGCGCTCTAGGCAGAAACACCACGCCGTCCCTCCACA
>NW_004443949.1:15882486-15922576 GCF_000243295.1 Trichechus manatus latirostris | reverse complement strand
CTTGTAGGGCCAACAGAGGAAACCATGTAATTCAAAGCATATTGGAATTGGGTAATAATGACAGCTTTGACAGGAGGGCATTAGAAGGTTCAAAAAACAAATTAGCATAGAGTATTAGCCTTGTAGGTATATTGACGCATGTAAGCTGGGCTTACAAAAAATGTTTTTGTTGTTATAACTACAGGGATATTTTTATTAAAAAAATAATAAATTTCTGCTGAAACACTGCAAAAAGAAAAAAAACATAAGTTATTATTTATCCTTACAATATAGTAGAAATGATGTAAATGACATATTTGATTTTTGCTGTTTCAAAAACTCTTGGGAGTTACATATGTTGGTTCATTTTTCATCACAATATTCTCAAAAGGTAAATACTGTAGGCAAAAATATGATGAAATTGAGGTGCATGGAAAGAATGTGTTTTAAAGTCACAGAGTTAATAACTTGTCCTTTGAGCAGTATAAAACGATTTACCACACTGAAAACAGAACTGTATGAAGTTGACCTCATTAATTATTCCTACAAATCTTGTAACTATTACGTTTTCTGAAGACTGTTCTCCACTACAGGTGAGACGGATTTCAGCATGATAATTCTTGATAATGTATTACATCTTACTGCTGAGAATTCATGTTTGCCTGAAGTTATATTTAAAGAGTTTAGTTCGGTTCAATAAATATTTGTTCATCCTTGCTACGTGTCAGGTAGTACGATTGGTAATCGGGATTTGAACAAGCACAGTCTCTTCCTTTTAGTAGTTGACTATCTAATAGGTAAGACCGTTGTTGCTCTTAGCTGCCATTGAGTCATCCAGACTCTTGAAACTCAATGCACAATGGGACAGGACTGATGTGATTCACAGGGTTTTCATTGGCTGATTTTTTGGCAGTAAATCATCAGAACTTTCTTTCCTGTCCATCTTCATCTGCAAGGTCTGCTGATACCTGTTTAGTATCATAGCAACACACAAGCCTCCACTGACAGCTGGTGGCTACGCCTGAGGTGCATTAGCCAGGAATCGAACCCGGCTTTCCCCGCATGGAAGGCAAAACTTCTACCACTGAACCACCATTGCCCCTCCACGCCCCACTGGTCGGAAAGATAAACATTAAAAAAAACAAGGTCAATGTAGTCTAACAAGGTCAATAAAAAATAAAATGACCAGAACTGGATACCAAAAACCAAAGCAAACCCATTGCGGTCGAGTAGTAACCCTATAGGCAGAGTAGAACTGCCCCATAGCGTTTCCAAGGCTGTAAATCTTTACGGAAGCTGACTGCCCGTCTTTCTTCAGCAGAGCAGCTCTGAATCTCCGACCTTTTGGTTAGCAGGCGAGAGAACTCTTAACCACTGTGCCAAAAGGGCTCCTTTGAAACTGGGTAATGGAACGGAAAGCTAGGATTCTTTTTTTTCCTAGCTCTTAACTTCATTAATTTTGTAAGATTAAAGCAGTATCTACTACTTTATTTTAAAATTTTGTGATTAGTAGTAAAAGTTGGACTCTTTTCATGTACTAATTGCATGTTTGTTTGTTTTTTTTATTTTAGTTTTTGTATGTTTTTCTATTTTATCTATAATTCTCCATTTTATATTCAGAGTGTTTCACATATTAAAGAGGTGAGGAAAATTGTTTTTTAATGTTTTAATTGCTCAGGCATTTCAATGATAATTTGCTCTCTTCATTCTGTACGCATGATGAGAATTCACTTCTTTCTCTGTCCTCTTGAAGTTGGACTTTGCTGTGTGTCTTGTAGAACTATGATCAGAAGTGCAATTGGACACATACTCTTCTATCTCTAATGGTGACTGTTGCACACGTTGGTGACTGAGCCTCCAGCAGCCTGCAGCATAGCTCACCTATTGCTACGCTTTAGAAATATAGCATCAGCTAAATGTAGTTTTGTATTACATCACTGAGGTTTGGAGATTGTTTGTCACTGCATCATAACTTATCCTAACCTGACATAATAAACGCAAGACAGTTTTTTAAAATTTTGATTCAGATGTTTGTGACTATTTTCTGTAAAGGGATAGATAGTAAAGATCTAAGAGAAGCCACATTTTGTGGACCACATATGATTTAGGTCATTTTTTAAATGAATAGACTTAGTATTTTTAGAACAATTATACATTTACAAAAAAATTCAGTAGATAGTACAGAGCTCCCAAGTACCCCACACACAGCATTCCTTCTATTATTAATATCTTACATAAGCATGGTAAACTTGTTACAATAAATGAACTAAAATTGATTCATTATTAGGAGCTAACGGGAGCCCTGATGGCACACTGGTTAAGTGCTCTGAATGCTTACCTAACCATCTGTGATTGGAGTGCAACAGCCGCTCCGTGGGAGAAAGTCGTGGCAGTCTGCTTTAGTAAATCTTTAAAACCTTGGAAGCCCTGCATGGAAGTTCTATTCTGTCCTATAGGGTCACTATGCATCAGTGTATTAAGGTTTCCTAAAGTCCTTTTGGAGCCCTGGTGGCTCAGTGGTTAAGAACTCAGCTGCTAACCAAAAGGTTGACAGTTGGAATCCACCAGCCACTCCCTGGAAACCTTATGGGGCAGTTCTACTCTGTCCTATAGGCTCATTATAAGTCAGAATCGACTTGAAGACAATGGTTTGGTTTGTTTTTAATGTCCTTTTGCTGTTCCGTGATATCATCCAAGAGTCCATGTTACATTCACTTATCATGTCTCCTCAGGCTCCTCTTTGCTGTGACATTTTCTCAGACTTTCCTTGTTTTTGAGGACCTTGACAGTTTTGAAGAGTACTGTTAAAGTATTTTGAAGGATGCCCCAGTATTATAATTTATGTAATGTTTTTCTCATGATTAGACTGAAGTTATGGCTTTTGAGGAAGAAGTTAACAGAGGTAAAGTGCCATTTTCATCACCTCATATCAAGGGTACATACTATCAATATGACTCACCACTCTTGCTGTTAACTGTGATCATTGAGTTGAAATAGTGTTTGTCAGTTTTCTCCATTGTAAAGTATTCTCTCTCACCCTCTCCCTCGACCGCCAACTTTACATATCATATTCTTTAGAGGGAAGTTATTATGCTCAGTCCACAGTGAGTAGGGACTTATGCTCTCTTCCCTTTAGTGTACTTACTTTTTTTAAAACAATATGTTAATATACATGTGTGTGTATATATATATGTGTGTGTGTATAAAACAAAAACCAAACCCACTGCCTTTGAGTAGATTCCAACTCATAGTGACCCTATAGGACAAGGTAGAACTGCCCCATACAGTTTTCACGGAGTACCTGGAGGATTCAAACTGCTGGCCTTTTTTGGTTAGCAGCCATAACTCTTAACCACTATGATACCAGGGTTTCCATATATATATACACACACACATATACATATACGTATATATACATATAGATTTAGTTCACAGGCAGTTTGAAAACAGGTCCTGGGCTGGATATGGCTGGGCTGGATTTGGATTTGGCCTGCGGGCATAGTTTGCTGACCTCTGATCAAGTCTTTGTATAGTTTTTTCTACTTACGATAAACTCTATGTATGAAAACAATTCTGATCACATTATCTTTACTTTGCAATGATTGATTCAGAAGAAACATAGACGTGCTATTTATAAATAAAATGGATAAATCTGAAAATTAACATTGTGTTTTAGAAAAGAAAATGAGAGATAATTTATCTCTTGTAAATTGTGTATGATAACAGGAAAGGAAGAATTTTGCTAAATGTTTATATAAGTGCACAAGGGGAAAATAAATATAAGACATAATCTAGAACCCCAAAATTAAAAACATTAAATACCCTTAATTAAAAAAATCATTAAATCCATGCATTATTGTCTCTATCAGCTGTTGATTCTGTGTATACATCGACATCAGTACGTGCAAAGAAAATGTTGGATAGAGCAAGATTTTACAAGTATCTAATTAACAGCTTCAGCAGAAACAGAAAACCTGTTTTAAGATAAGATTTTATTTATTCAGGTGGTGTTTGAGGTTGTAGGGATAATTCAAAGCAGTGTGGCAATTTAAAACCTTCATGATAAAACAAAACAGATGAGAATTTTTTTTTAGACATAAGATTCAAGATAACAATATTTAAAGTATTATTCATATTTTTCAAATTTATACCTATGATATATCTTTTAATCCTTCTATTGTTTCTGCAGTTATGAATTGCTCCTATGGTATTATTTTATTTTTTTTTTTTTATTTATAAATCAGGACCCCTGATGTATAACAATATCAGTTGTACAATATAATTAAAATCACCTTATCTATATAATTAATTACGTTAGAAAATGCCTACTAAATTTATTTCCATTTACCCAGAACAACTTGGGTCCACAGAGATCTTATGATTGTGTCAAATTCTTCTCAATTATGCTAACTTAAGCACTCTAACTCATTCCAAAGAAGATTACCTATAAGTTCATGGTTAAACCAAAGCAATGTAGTGACTTGTAGACCTAAATATTATTATTATTTACAAGTATTCTTCACTTTATCTCCTTACAAAGAACTAGAATAAGCACATCTAGGAAAAATTAGACGATTGTCCAACTACTCCCTCAAAAAATGGATTACCAAATCTGTTGGTGATAGGAGAAGACACAGGTTGAGTAATAGCTAATTTTATGGCTATATTTTATAGCTAATAATTCTTTCCCAGCCAAATAACTCCCTTTTTTAGAGCCTTGGAGTCCCTAGGTGGTACAAACAGGTAAGCACTGGACTACTAGAATAACTTTCTGCTTATTTTATACAGTATAAAAATCATGAAATGAAAGCTAGACAAGCTTTGGAGGAAATAGGGTGTTCTCTGTAAATGTAGAAAAAATGTTACTAGAAAAAATATTCAATATCCGTTACAATTTAAAAAAAAACTGTATGATAGTATAATAATATAACTTGATAAAAGGCATGTGTAAAAACGCCAAACATTTCTTGTCTTCTTTTTTAAATCAGGAACAAGACAAAGATTTCTTATCATTTTCTATGTTAAACATTATTTAAAAGATCCAGAAAAAAAAAAAAAAACTACAAGGAATGCATAAGGAAAACTAAATAAAACTATTAGTATTCACAGACAATATGGTCATCTGCAGATTAAGTCTAGTATATCCACAGGAAATATACAAAATATATATATATATGCATATATATATAATTACAGGAGTTTTGCTAGATAAAGAAATCTTGACAGATACATTCATTTTATATAATGGAAATATTTAGAAAATATAGTTAAATATAAAAAATATTGCCTATATATATGTGTGTACTTAACCCATGGCCTTTGAGTCAATTCCAACTCAGAACAACCCTACAGGACACAGCAGAACTGCCCCTAGGGTTTGGTTTCCAAAGAGCAGCTGGTGGATTCGAACTGCTGACCTTTTGGTTAGCAGTGTAGCTCTTAACCATTGTGCCACTCCTAGGAGGATTAAAAGCACTGTCCGTGATTCTTAAGGAGAAAAAAAATGGAATCATATTAACAATTTTCTAATGCTAATGTCATGAGCTAATAGTGCAAAACTACACAGTCATGAGTTAATAGTGTAAAGAAAGCAATAGTCACCAAATTAATTTACACATTCTGTGCAAATTTACTCAAAATTCTAAGTTTTTTTTCTTTGGTAAACCTAGGCAAGCTTGATTTAAAACTATACAAAAAACAAAACAACAACAACAAATAAAAGACCAAAAATGGGAAGGAAAATTTTGGAAAAGAATACAAGTGTGAAGATTTGTTCTACCAGATAGCAAGATGTTTTACAAAGGTATAAATTTTAAGGGAGTAAGAGTATTTTGTATAGGGAAAGACTAGTAGATCCAACCATCAGAATAAAAACCATAGAAAATATTTTACATATACACTGAAATTTCATAGAAGTAAGAATGCAGAACTGTTAAAAAAAGGAATTGTTATTATATAAATTATCCTCACCTCGTAATTTTACAAACAAAAAAAAAGTCTATTAAACATTTATATATAGAATTAAAGACTTCAAAACTTTTAGAATATTTGTAGTAAAATAGATTTATTTCCCCAGGGGAGGAAAAATATTAAAAGAATATAAAAACCATGAATAAAAACTGACTACTTTAATTATTTTATCTGAAAATTCCTAAATATCAAAGACTCTAATTATCTTAAATGATATCCTATAGACAGAAGGTGTTTGTAATGCATATAACCAACAAAACAGCAGTTATATAAAACCTAATGCATATACCAAAATCAAAGTCATAGAAACCTTATAGGACAGAGAACAACTGCCCTGTAGGGTTTCCAAGACTGTAAATCTTTATGGAAGCAGACTGCCACACCTTTCTTCCACAGAGCAGCTGGCGGCTTCCAACCGCATCACCAGGGCTCCAACTGCATTATACAGTGAATATATAGAAATCCTAAAAAAAAAAGAAAATGTTGCCCAACTGAAGTGGAAAAAAAAAGAAGATCTGAGAGATAGTTCACAAGAAAGAACGAGAAAATGGCCAATAAATTCTGAAAAAAGACCTTGCTTTCTTCTGGAGATTAACATGTGATGAATATTGCAGGGAAAACATCAAAATGTGGAGAAAAAGTTACAAAGATCCTGGAAAGAGAACTGTTTGCACACATGTATTTTAGGGGAGTAGTGATCATCACTTGGAGTAAAATATGGAGGAAAATGATGGAGTTCTGCTCTGACTTGCCGCCTGCCATTGGCTTGGGAGAATCACTGCCTGCATACACACCAGTGTGGCTTACACCACTATTACAGGTATTTCAGAGGTGATAACTGGTCAGAAACTGTGAAATGGTGAAGACCTGAGAAAAACTGGTTTAGACTGATTAGAATGAGTTTATTATGAATGTGAATTTTCAAGGAAGTGAGAAAATAATGTGTTTTAACTTGACATCTCAATTACATTGTTTCCTTAAATAGGCTTGGTGAAATCTTAGGGGTAAAATACTGTGTGTATGTGTATGTTCCTGTGTGTGTTTTCTAATTACGATACTGAAATTCAAAACCAACATTCTTGAAAGGGGCTGCATGGGAATTTCTCATGCATTGTTTATTGCCAGCAGTATAGGCCTAGCTTCCTGGGTATTGTGGTGTTGTTAATGCCTAGCTTGCATAGTTCATACATGCTCCCATGACTTTGATTTACTTTCCTCCTCTCTTCCCTCTTGTTTTCTCATGATTTTAAAAGTTTAACCTAAGTTCCTCTTTAAGAGGTAGAACGACAAGCGCTGAACAAGGAAGATCATCTTGTGGCCGAAACCAAGACGGCATCAGAAGGCCAACATATCTGGAAGGAGGTCATTGTGCCCGCCTCAAAGGGAAACTAACATTCCACAGATTCTTCGGATGCTGACCCTGTCCCAGTAAAATCCTCTGATGGGCTTCCAGAGGAGGAGGCAGATTTTGGAGGAGCTCATTCCCCTCTGTCTCATGTACATCGATGTACAATAAAACACTCTCGCTGCTCACCTCACCCCTGTCTTGGCTTCTGCAGCAGGCGGCTCAGACACGCTTTTGCGGTAACATTCTTTTCTCACTTATTTGTACACATATGTAAAATGTGTTGCTTTCTGAGTTTTCCTCCTGTTCCTGAACTCATATCATAGTATTTTTATTTTATTCTTGCACATAAGCTTTAGAAACCCTTTGTCAAAAAAAAAAAAGTTCCCATGAGGATTTGGTTGGATTTATTAAATTTATATATTTTTTATAAAACCATTACATAAATAATTACAATATTATCCATGGTGATAAGGACTTGGAAGGAAAAGAAGAAGCTACCAGAGTGATATAACAGCTTATTTGAAATATCTGGAAGATGTTATTTAAACTGATACCTAAAGGATGAATAACATAAAAAACATTGATTTTTGTATTTTTACTTTGTAACTGAGTACATTATTGAATCTTATTTCTAGGTATAATAGCTTTTCAACTAATTTGTCTAAGGTTTAAAGGTAGACTATTATGTCAACTGCTGATAATGGAAAATATCATCTTTTCTACTATGAATTAGCAAAACTTCCAGGAAATAATTAAATCATATCAGTAATAGTGGGCCTGAAATTTTAACTATTGCCCTTAACGAAGCTAAGTCAGGTTATTTTCTCACTGATGTGCTATATTTTATATTGCTACATTTAATGGCAAGAAAATACACTGACTCCAAATCACTTACCAGTTTATTATTTCAAAGATAGATTCTTTCCCAAAAATTATTTGAACAAGAATTTGGATTTAGGATTCTCTTAATGAAACTAATAATTGTCTGTCCATTGTATAAAAAATACTATTAAATTTCTCTATTTCATATTTCTAATTTGTAAATGCATTATGTCATTCAAAATGTATTAAATGCATTAGAAGCCAGTTTATTTTCCTATCATATAGAAATACATCCACAAATAATTCTAATAGTTAAATGGGCATTTAATGATCATGATTGTTTTGCACCATGTCCTCTATCCTCCATACAAGACTCGTACTTAACTACCTTCAAATCTGGATTTTGTATTATATTCTCAAAATTGTGAACAAAGTTTTTAAATGAGTTGTCATATTATTTCAAATTCTAAATTCAGAGTGTTTAAGTTTTTAGAAAATACATGGGTCAATGCATTTTACAAACCACACATGGCATGTAGAGAGTGTGTTATTGTGAATGTGAGACTGAGTATCATTTATAATCTATCCTATAAATTAATAATTTGAAAATCTAGTCTTCATAATTTTGGAAAGAGCTTTATAGTGTGATTTTTTAAAAAAAAATTGTGCATTTATTCTTTAACTAGTTTCAATCATGTTCAACTAGTCAGCATTCTGTTTGTTACTAATCTCTTCAGTAATCATTTATCTACACTTGCTTCCTTTTAGACACCTGGGAAATGTACTTATGTATTGTGTTTGAATCATTTCATGGATGGCAGAATTCAAAGGAAAGCAAAGAACCTAATTCTCCAATGTACTCTTTTAATTCAAATCACCTCACAACATCAAGCATCACAATTAGATGTCTCTCCTTTTGATATCAAAGAAAACAAGATTACTTACACTAATGTAATGACTTGTACTGTATCTATCACCCAGTGCATTTTGATTTGCTATACCTGTAGTGAAATCGCATGCCAATAAATATATCTTCAGTGAAAGTTGTAAGGAGGTTAGTTTAAATTAATAAAAATACTTCCTTCTATTAAAAAAAATTCTATGGTCATTAATGTGCTTGATATCTTACCATTAACACATTAAGTAACACTTTATAACAGTACAGCACTTGACTCATCAATGAAAGATATGGTGCACTAATTTCTCTGACTTCTTCAAGGGTCTAGAATATTTCTGAAATATTTTATAAAAATAAAATTGTATGGGCTATATCCTCTATGACTTAAACACTGTATGTGTGTGTATATACATATATATTTTTTAATTTCTCACTTCACATCCCCACTTGCCCTTTAATATGAAGCTGGTAATTGTTGAATTCCTGAGTTTCTGGAGAGAGCTGTAGCCTGATTTTGTCTAAATCAGTTAATCCGATTTTGAGGCTTAACTGCCCTCTATATCCTTAATCTTATCTTTGCCCTGAGGCACATGAATCCTCTGAGAAATTTTCCCAGTAAGTGGGAAAGCTACAGTCTTATTTTTATCTTTGCCAAAATGCTGAGTTTGGATAGGCCGTTAACTGTCGAAGCCTTATCAATTATATGGCCTACTGTATGAGCCTCATAACATCAAGGCTCAAATTTCTAGAATGTGTTTATTCCCTTTCATTTCTTCTTGTCAACAATCATATTCTTTCCTTATCTTACCTCTTCCTGGTAATACCTTATAAAATGCAGTCAATAACAACCAAAAACAGTAATGTTCTTTTTTTTGACTTCTTCCCTTAGAGATACAAAATAATTGGACATGCAATCTGCCTCACAAGATATTTCATAGAACTGACATTACAAAATATTCTCCTACTGCTTAACAGAATGACCATTTTCCAGTCTCTGTCATTTCATCCACTTCCAAAATAAGTTTGTGTCACACATTTTAGATTTGTTGAGGTGGCACTCTACTCCTGGAATCAATGTCTGTATCAGTCAGATAATGACAGTTCATGCTGCATTATCAAGGAATCCCAAACTATTAGTGCTTAAAATAAACACGTTTTGCTCACTTTAAATGTCTAACTCAAAGTCATTGGTGGTTCAAAGGTAGAATTCTCACCCTCCATGAGGGAGATCTGGGTTTGACTTCCAGTCAACACACCTCATTTGAAGCCACCGCCTATCTGAGCGTGGAGATTTGTTTGTTACTATGATGCAAAACAGCTTTCAGCAGAGTTTCCAGACTAAGATGGACTAGGAAGAAAGCCTGGCAATCTACTTTTAAAAATCAGACAGTGAAAACCCTGTGGATCCTAACTGACCATAGGGGTGGTGCAGGACCAGGCAGCATTTCAATCCATGTGCATGGGGCCATTATGAGTTGGGGGCTGACTTGACTGCAGCTAAGAACAACAACAACATGTTTAACTCAGGTGAGTGGCTGAGCTTTGCACTAAACAGTTCAAGGCAAAACGAGGCTCCACCAATTTATAGTATCAACGTATCATTGGAATCCTCAGCCATGGTAGTGTCAAGAAAAGGGACGCAGAAAATCACACACAGGTTTTCCGTATTTTATTGGACACTAATTCTTAGATAAAAAGAAGTGGAAAACATAGGAGAACAAAAGGAATATACGCTGTTGTTGTCATTAGGTGCTGTCGAGCGGGTTCCGACTCTTAGCGACCCTATGTACAACAGAAAAAAGCACTGCCTGGTCCTGTGCCATCCTCACAGTCGTTGTTATGTTTGAGCCCATTCTTGCAGCCACTGGGACAATCCATCTCGTTGAGGGTCTTCCTCTTTTTTGCTTTAGCAAGCATGATGTGCTTCTCCAAAAACTGCTCCCACCTGATAACGTGTCCAAAGTATGTGAGAGCTAGTTTGGCAGCCTCCTTTCTGAGGAGCATTCTGACTGTATTTCTTCCAAGACAAAATATGTTCATTCTTTTGGCAGTCCACAGTACAGTCACTATTCTTCACCAACACATAACTGAAAGGTGTCAATTCTTCTTTGGGCTTCCTTATTCGTTGTCCAGCTTTCACATGCCTATGAGGTGATTGAAAACACCATGGCTTGGGTCAGGCGCGCCTTAGTCTTCAAGGTGACATCTTTGCTATTTAACACTTTATAGAGGTCTTTGGCAACAGGAATATATACTGATCAATAATGTATCTTCTACAAGGTACTGGAGGCAATAGCTTTAAAAAAAAAAAAAAAGTCACCACTGAGTTGATTCTAACTCATAGCGATCCTACAGGGCAGAAGAGAACTGCCCCATAGGGTTTCCAAGGCTGTAATCTTTACGGAAGTGGACTGCCGCATATTTCTCCTGAAGAGTGGCTGGTGGGTTTGAACCGCTGACCTTTCCATTAGCAGCTGAGCACTTAATCCACTGTGCAAACAGTTTTATACTCTCCATATATTGTGCATAAATAACTGTGTCTATCTCTGAAATTCCGGAAATTAATTGCAAAAATATATATATCCCTTGTGAGGCAAGTTTATGGAGACATTTCTTCATTCATTCATTTAAACCCAGTAAAACAAAATGGTACTATCTGAAGAAAAAATATCTATACATATCACAGATGTTAACACTTTAGATAGGCTTGTGGAATCCATTAGATGTCTTGTTTTTAAATTGCATGTTTCTCCCCTCTTTTCCCTAGTCCGGATTACTATGCCAATTTCCTCTGTACAGGTCTTCAGCTACTTCAATATCTCTGTAGCAAGCTTTTTAAAGCCCTAACTACTTAGATTCCATGAGCTGCTCAACTCATTGTCTCTTGTGCACTCCATTCAGACAATCACAAGTATTCTAATAAGTTGCACCCAAAATCAAGTCAAACAGCATTCTACAATGTCTTTCTCATTTGTATTATACAAGGGTTTCTGAATTTCTCTTTAAAGTCACCGTTTATTTGCTTTTCCGAACAGTTTATTCTGCTCTTTCTAATACACATTTAGATCATGTCTTTGGCCTTTGAGTTGCTTTAAACTTTCTTTAATCAAGCAGCCCCGTGAAAATTCCTGTGCCATCTTTCCCATCAGCCTGGTATCTTCTTACCATGATCCTGTTGATGTTTGTGATGAAATATTGACTATTAAATATTAAATTATTTTTCAGCAGACCTTAAATTTGGTATTTTTTGTGGTTCTTGCATTTAATCCTGCAAGTAAATTATTGAATTGTGTAATAATAGAATTATTACTTGACTTAAGATCATACATTGTTTGCTTGCTCTTAAAATGTGTCCTTTCTCATGTAAAACCTGGAATATGATAACACTGAATAAATACGTGTTACATGAATAGATGAGTAAACATGTAAATAAATAAATATAATGCTTGGAGACAAACAGCTTCATTTAATTAGTCTTGCACTATTAATGCAAGAAATAAAAAAATCAAATATTTTTTGAGATGTTCATTTTTTATTGATATATCTAACCTAGAGCAAGTCAAACATTCATGTATGAGATATGTGTTGTTTATTTCTAAGTCTGTTGCATAACGTTTTTTTTGTTTGATTTTTTTGTTAAAGTTTCTCCTAGACTACAGCAAAATAATTTATGAGCAAAGTTAGTTTCCAATGTTTTACTATGATTTCATTTTCTTCTTACTTCTTTATATGTAGGTATATTACTGAGAACTTAAATTCATTCATTCATTCACCTACTCAAAATATTTTTCCAAGTCTTAGATGTAAAGTATTGAGCATATCAGAAAAGTCCCTGCTCACAATAAGCTTATATTACATTTGTGAGAGAATAAGTAGTATATATACGAGGATAAAATACTTTCCAGTATTGATAAGTACTCTTAAAAACTTAAAAATTTTCTAATAAAGAATGAATGTTTATACTTTAGAGTGGCCAAAAAAAAAAAAAAAAAACAAAACTTCTAGAATTAAGTGACATTGGAATTGAGACTAATAACAAGAAAAAAAAAAAAATATATATACATATATATATAGAGAGAGAGGCAGAGAAACAGCAAAGCAGAGGAAACAGAAAATGCAAAAATTCTGAAACAGGCAAAAGACCACTTGGAATATTTGTGGTAGAGAACAATGTTCCATATAGGTTCTGTTTGTAGAATGGATTATAGAAGACAGATATGAAATTGAGAGAATTGTTAAGAGGTTGTTAACAATTTCCCATTTTCAAAAGAAATGGTGGTTGGCTATAGGTGGTGGCTGATTTAATGGCAATAACTAATGAGATTTGGTATATATATGTAATAACAAAACAAGCAGGATTAGCTGAGAGATTGCATGTGGGAAGAAACGATGTTTAAGAATCAACTATGACTCCAGGATTTCTAATCAGCATTTGATGGAGATGAGGTGTCAGGACATGGGTTAGACAGTTTTCTTCCCTTTTTCTTTTCCTTCTATTTCTCTTTCTCTCTCTCTTTTTTTTTTAAATGAATATGAGCAATTGAATGCTGAGTCTATTCTTATTGGAGAGAGAGACGTTAGTGGCTGTGTGATCTAGCTTCCATGTGGGGATTGGCCTGTGGTAGGTCCAGTGATTTTCTTTTTTCAAATATTCTTCAAATAGGTTATCATGTATAAATGATATGACAGAGAATGAAGAGACATCATGGCACAATGTACAAGGATGTCGTCTCTGAAAGTAAACTTCTTAGGGCCAAATTTTGTCTCTAATATTTGGTACCCATGTGTACCTTGGCAAGTCATTCAACTTTTCTGAACCTCAGTTTTATCTGTTAAATGAAGCTCATCATAACACTGAACTCAGATTTGAAAATTAAATTAACTACTATTTATAAAGTCTGTAAATGGGTTTTGCTGTAAGTGTTTCTTTAAAAAAATGAAGACAAATATCGTCATTATTTCAACTTTCGTGCTTTAATTGAAATGAAAAAATAATTACCTGTAAAAATTACTTATCCACATATTCTCTGCCAGTACATATATGAAACATATCTATGTATTTACCATTATAAAAACATACTTTCATGCCATTCTGAATATTTATAAAAAGATGTTACTGTTTATCTTGGAGAGCTCTATTCTAAAATATGAAAGTTTAGTAATTTAGATATGCCTAACTCCTGGTGGCATAGTGGTTAAGAGATACTATGGGCTAAGGCTGCTAACCAAAAACGTCGTCAGTTCAAATCCACCAGTTACTCCTTGGAAACCCTATGGGCAGTTCTACCCTGTCCTACAGGGTCACTATGAGTTGGAACCGACTCCAGGGCACCTAACAACAACAACTTCTCATAATGTTCAACATTTTCTTTATTCAGAGGCAAACAATTCTTTTTTGGTGTTGTTGCAACCTGTAGAAATGCAAATTTTTTTCTCTTTTTTCTTTATATTAATTAAAAGAGCCCAACACCGGGTTCTTGACCTAACATTCTGCAGATTCCTTCATATCTTTGTAGAGTAGACAGAACATGTCTCAAGTTTGGGATTATATTTTAATTCAATAAAGTCACTTTATCCCTTGGGAAAGGCAAAAATAGAAATAAGGTATCAAGAAGCTATAATTTTTGAGTAAACTTGAAAACAAAGAGTTGACTTAGACATACTAAGACAATTAAGTATTTACATTTCCTTACTCATCATTAAGAAATATGAATCTTATTACTCATGCTTTAGAAACTTAACTAAATAAATTTCTATAGTCGAATCAGAATCTTAGTTGATGGCTCTAAATATTTCTATGTTTTAGATACGTATTTTTTTTATTTTATTTTAAGCAACCCATGTTTTTAAAGATTGATGGGTTATAACTTTTACATCTTGTTATCACTTCTGTATCAACTGAAATAAGCTTCTAAAATTCAACTATTTACATGGATATAGATTTGAAGTAACATATTTAAATATTGTTTGCCCAATAAATGCCTTAGATAAAAAATCCAGTCAATTGCAAATTGGTTCATTTCTGGGAAATGCAACTCTCCTCAGACTTCAATATAGCTTGGCATTTGACAGTAATTACAAAACTACTTTCTGGAATATGAATGGTAGCCTAATTAAACTAACCTGTAGGCAGCTACAGTGGTGATGCTGGATAAGCGGCACTTTCTCAAAAAAGTCTCCCAGTACTACAGTGTTCCTCTCAGCTTTGCTGATTTCATGTTTTTCTTGCCAACCTAATTTTTCTTCATATTTTAGTATGACTCAGTGCTGGAATAAAATTTTCTATTGGAAACAAAATTCAGCAAAGTTTCCTTTGATAAGGTTATAGGTAAATTTTATGTAATTATATTTTAACACTTATTTGATATGTTATCCTCACATTTAAATCATTGAGAAAGCAAACATGTAAAACGAATGGCCATTTAGTCTAAATTCTTTGTAATGTAGAAGAACATATGTAAAATGGATGTAAAGACGTAGGTTCTAATAAATGTTATTTTCTTTAAAAAAATACACTTTAGACATTTCTCAGGTTGGTTTTTAAGCAGTGTAAATCACCATTTACTTGGAGAAAAGCTGTCGTCAATGAATACATGAAAAATAGTTCTTAAAATTAAAAATAAGGGATAACTTAAAAATATCTTGTATTACTTTGGGAATTCAATAGCGGTTACTGTGCAACAAAAGTAATGAATTCATATTAATCTATACTCAGCTAGTTTACGTGGTGCTCATTTCATGTCTTGGAAATATATAGCGGTATCATAAATACAGGTAACTCAAATTTTCATATCCCTATATTTTTATTTCATTTTAAATTATGAAATATTGCAAACAAATTGAAAAGCTAAAAAATCTGATGACATAACAAACAACCATATACTTATAATCAGATTTCACAGTTTATATATCAGCATAATTTAAGTTTTTTTTTTTTTTAATGAGATAAAATATTAAGGTAGTTTTGAAGCACTCCTTGCTTTTCTCTTCTTTCCAAGCAATCACCATGATTCTGAAGTTGGTCTGTCTCCTTCTTGGGCAAAAAATAACCACATAATTTAGGGAAAAACACACAAGTGTGCATTCATGCATGTATGTGAAAACACATGCACACACACTCATCCACTATCACATTCTTCAGACTTTGAAAGGAAGAAGATATACCAAACTCAGAATAACAATGAACTCTTTGTGAAAGGAAAATAAAGTGAGATTGGTGAATACTGACGTTTCAAGATCACCCCAAAATTTGTTAACATCAGTTATTTGTTTACCTTGTCACTGCAAGGATATTATTTTTACTACTTTCATTTCTTGCTGCTGCTGAGATTTATGTTGGTGTTGTTGCTATGTACATGGTCTACATGTTCCTAAGTTGCTTCTAATATTTTTATCTCTTACGTTGCTCAGTTTCATCAATATGTTTTTATATGTGGATTTGTTTTCGTATGTTATCACTCAGGGGACAGAGAAATTAATTCAATATTTTTTCTAATGTTTACTGGAGGTTTCTTATATGGCAGCACTATTCTGGGTGAAAAGGCACTCTGAATCAGCCAGACAAAATCTCTGCTTCTTACTCAGTATATAGCATAACATGGATAACATGGAGTAAATCAATATACCAATAAATATACAATCTGAAATCATAAACGCTTTTATTAAATCTGAAAAACTCTAAAGGATTGTCTCGTAGAATATTACTCATTCTAGTATTATCTTTTGTCAATTTCTGGATCACTTATTAAATTGATTTTGTATCTTTGCATTCTATTATCTACATTTTCATGCTCTCTTTCATATTTTTTCTGTATTTCTTTGGTTGTTGTTTTGTACCCTGGTTGACTTCCCAAGCTATATCACCTATGACTCGTTTTCTCTTCAACTTTGTATATTCTGTTTAATGCATGATACAGTCAATTTTTAATTTTACTGAATTTTTTAAAAAGTTTTTCTTTTTTTCAAAATTTTTCATTGTTTATTCGGTCCTCTAGCTCTTACTATGTTTTGTGCTTCCTCTCTTATTTCTTTCATCATTTAAAATGTACTTGTTTTAGAGGTTTTATCATGCAGTTAATAGGTGTATGAATGCTCTTGCTTATTTTGCTGCCATCTGGTAGAAGTTAGATACTCCTCCCAGGTAAAAAGAGCCTTAGGTGTATGAATGCTCTTGCTTATTTTGCTGCCATCTGGTAGAAGTTAGATACTCCTCCCAGGTAAAAAGAGCCTTGGTTTTGTTTCTGCCATGCTTAACAAAATAAATCATGATTAGTCTAAGCTAGTTGTGGTGAAATGAGTTCCTTTATGTGGGTTTTTGTCTTGAGTCTTTGGAAAACCAGCTTGGAAGATTTTTTCCCCTAAACACTGAGGAGGTACCTTTGCCCTAGGTTTTCACCCCAGAGGATTTATTACTTTTATCAATTTGATTGACATTTCCTGGGTAAGCTGTAAACAACTTGGTTTTGATACTTTTTGTCTGGTGCTGGGCTGCAGCCTATCCTGTGATTGGTATGTACCTTGCGGGGATTGGTCAATAGACCATGCAAATGAGGTGAGTTGTAGTCCAGCCATGTCTACTATGCAAATGAAATGTGTGTGGCCACTCAGAGGGGATTTGCCAGTTTGTGGCCCCTGCTGGGAGGAGCTGTGCCTTGAAATTGACGAGGAGCTGTGTGCATATATTCAGCCAGTGCCACAGAGGTTTAGCAGACAGAAAGAGGGAGACAGAAAGAAGCATGAAGAGAAGCAGCAGGAAGAAGCTGAAGGAAGAAACAAGAAAGAAGCAGAGAGAGAGGAGGCAAGGAACCTCCTGAAAGAGCTGTAAAATGGTCAAGGGTTGTAATGCTGAAGACAATGAGAGACTTGGCAGAGCTAGCAGTGACAGATGGCAGGACCAAGAGGAGACTGTCCTTAGTGGGGAGGAAAGAACCTATTTTCAGGGGGCTAAGTAGAACCTGTCTTGAGTGACCCAAGAAAGTCTGTTCTCAGGGAACCTAGAGAGCCTTTCCTGAGGGGGCCAAGATAAGCCTTTCCTCAGGTGGCTGAGAGGAGCCTGTCTTCAGGGGGCCAAAAGCAGCCTATCCTCAGTGGCCCAAGAGGAGCTGAGAGACCTGTTCTGCACCAAAGAAGGGAGGCTCTGCCTACATGTTTCCTGATCCTGATTCCTGAGTTGTCCTGTTGATCCTGATCCCAAGTTGTACCCTATTGCCTAATAAACCACTCAACTGTAAATATGGTCTGTGAGTACTGTGTGTCTATTGCAATGGATAATTGAACCCATAAGAAAAGTAGAGCGCTCCCTGACAGGAGGGACAGATGATTTCAGAATAAGAAAAAAGGTTGGAGAGTAGAAATATGCTTGACCTTCACTTTATAAGGATCAACCTTGGGGTGATCTTGATTCGCATTATCTCCCCTGAAGTAAGACAAGTTCTGATGCTATTATTACTACCACCCTTTTACACCAGTGATGGGAACCTTGTTCCTCTTTGACAGATACTCACTGCCCAATTTCTTGCATAGCTGGTTTGGTTTGACTATAGTCCAATGAGATAAGTCTATTGTTTGAGGAGATAGAAATCTATCTTTTTATCCAGTAAAAGAAATCACAGTAAGATGAAGCTTACTGACACTGCCTCAGTCTCTCCTTTCTGTCCTGACCAAAGATGTGATGACTGGAAATGTACCACCATTTTTAAATCTTTCAGCTGATAACATTGGATCCACAATTTAATGTTAAAAGAATTGTACTGATAAGTTGATAAACCTTCAGAATAAATATACTTTGCTCTACCTGGAATTCTCAGATTTTCTTTTTGCATCTTCATAGAGTCACATTGTCCAACTCAAATACTTTCTCCTCCATAGAAGTTATGCTCTAAAATGCTGTAAAAAATAATCTTTTCCACCTCTGAATTTTTCAAGGCTCTACGATACCTATATTATATGATATATCATATTCTATGTATTTTTGTTATGTGTACACATCTTTCAAGCTTGATTAACCTGTGTTTAAATTATTTCTCTGATGCTAATAACACTTAATACTGTCCTGGGACATTATACTTAACTTTCAATCTCAATTTACTTATCTAAACTTACTTTTAAAAAGTGAGATGTGAATACTATTTTGAATAGTTTGCAATATGAATTTTGTAATTTTTTAAAATTTTCTGCTAAGTGAAATAAGCCAGACGTAAAAAGACAGATAGAGTATGATCTTGCCTCTGAACCACTGTCAGAATTATCACTTTGTTTTAGTCTAGGTTCTCTAGAGGAGCAAAACCAGTGACGTGTACATATATATATATATAGAGAGAGAGAGAGAGACGTATTTCAAGGAAATGGCTCCTGCGAGTGTAGGGGCTGGCAAATCCAAATCTGTGTGTCAAGCAGCAGGTGACAGCTTCTGCTGGTTCACGTGGTTGCAGGAGCAGACAAACCCTAAATCTGCAAGTCAGGCAGCAAGAAGAGACCTCTGCTGGCTCATCGGGTTGTGGGTGCTAACAAATCTAAAATCTGCAGGTCAGGCAGCAGTTTGAAGATTTATGCAGGCTTAGGTCCCAAGAACTGAAGGACTGGTGACTTGAAGAGTCAGGGTGGAGACAGAGAGTGAACTTTGACAGAATATCCATTTATATAATGGAGGCAGACCACAACTCCAAGGAAAATTCCCTTTCAGCTGATTGGCTGCTCACGTCAGACCACAAAATTCAAGGTGATTACCTTGTGTCTGCCAAATCATTGAGAATCATACCTAGCCAAGTTGACGCGTAACATTAATCATCTTAACTTTTCTTTACTTGAAGGACAACAAATATTTGCAGCCAAGTAGCTCCATCATCCACTTGCCTGCCTATAGAAACTCAGTAGTCTGACAGAATTTAGTTTATTTTATCCTGACTCTGTCCCCTTCAGTTTAAATTACACAATTTCTTCTGAGATGGTTGATTGATT
Organism: Trichechus manatus latirostris; assembly: GCF_000243295.1. NCBI lineage: Eukaryota > Metazoa > Chordata > Mammalia > Sirenia > Trichechidae > Trichechus > Trichechus manatus. The sequence continues at coordinate 15,902,603 of NW_004443949.1, read as the reverse complement.
CCATAAGTTACACATTTAATCTTTTAAATAAATAGTTGTTTCATGTTTGGTAAAGTAGAGGGTCATTAAAAAAGAAGGGAAATCCTCAATGAGATGGATTGACAAGTAGCAACAAAAATGGACTCAAACATACCAATAATCATCAAGATTGTGCAGAGTCAGGCAAGATTTTGTCCTGTTATACAGAAGGTCCACAATCGTCTGTCAATTTGTCATGTTGTGGTGGCTTGCATGGTGCTGTGATTCTGGAAGCAATGCCATCAGAATTTCATATCCCAGCAGATTCACCCATGGTGGACAAGTTTCAGTAGAGCCTCCAGACAAAGCCAACTTGGAAGAAAGACCTATCTATCTACTTCTGAAAAAACTGACCAGCAAAAACCTTATGGATATCAAAAGAACATTGTCTGATATAGTACAGAATTTGAGCCCCTCAGGCTGCAAGACACTCAAAATACCTACCACTGAGGAAGAGCTGCCTTCTCAAGGTAGAATTGACCTTAATGATGTGGATGGAGTAAAGCTTTAAGGACCTTCATTTGCTGATGTGGCATGACTTAAAATGAGAAGAAACAGCTGCAAACACCCAATAATAAATGGAATGTAGAATGTATGAAGTGTGAATCATGGAAATTGGAAGCTGTCAAAAATGAAATGGAATGCTTGAAGATTGATATCCTAGGCATTAGTGAGCTGAAATGGACAGTGTTGGCAATTTTCAATGGGACAGTCATATAGTCTACTATGCTGGGAGTGACAAATTGAAGAGGAGTGGTGTCACGTTCATTGTCAAAAAGAACATTTCCAGATCTATTGTGACATACAATGCTGTCAGTGAGAGGATAATATCAATTTACCAACAAGGAAGACCAGGTAATATGGCTATTATTGAAATCTATGAAACAACCACTAAGGACAAAGATGAGGAAATTGAAGGTTTTTACCAACATCTGCAGTCTGAAATTAAACATGCAATCAAGATGCATTGATAATTATTGGTGATTGGAATTCAAAAGTTGGAAACAAAGAAGAAAGATCAGTAGTTGGAAAATATGGCCTTAGCTATAGAAACTATGCTGGAGATGGCGTGATAGATTCTTGCAAGATCAATGACATATTCTTTGGAAATACCTTTTTCAGCTACAAACGGTGACTATACACGTGGACCTTACTGGATGGAATACACAAAAATCAAATTGACTATACCTATGGAAAGAAAAAATGGAGAAACTATATATCATTAGTCATAAAAAGGCCAGGGACCAACTGTAGAAAAGACCAACAATTGCTAATATGCAAGTTCAAGTTGAAGTTCAAAAAAATTAAAACAAGTCCAAGAGAGTCAACGTACGACCGTGAGTGTATCCCACCTGAATTTAGAGACCTCTTCAGAATATATTTGACCTATAGAACACACAGGACTAAAGACCAGACAAGTTGTGGGATGACATCAAGAACCTCATACATGAAGAAAGAGATCATTAAAAAAAAAGAAAAGACCAAAATGGATGTCAGTAGAAACTCTGAAGCTTGCTTTTGAACATAGTGCAGCTAAGTGAATGGAAGAAATGATGAAGTAAAAGTGCTGAACAGAAGATTTAGAAGGGTGGCTGGAGAAGACAAAGTAAAGTATTATAATGAAATGTGCAAAGACCTGGAGTTAGAAAACAAAAGGGAAGAACATGCTCAGCATTTCTCAGCTGAAAGAACTGAAGGAAAAATTCAAGACTCAAGTAGACATATTGAAGGATTATGTGGGCATAATATTTAATAACACAGGAAGCATAAAAAGAAGATGGAAGGAGAACACAGAGTCACTGTACCAAAAAGAACTGGTCCATGCTCAACCTTTTCAGGAGGTAGCATAGGATCGAGAACTGATGGTACTGAAGGAAGAAGTCCAAGCTGTAGTGAAGGCATTGGCGGAAAACAATGTTCCAGGAATTGATAAAATACCAGTTGAGGTATTTCAACAAATGAATGCAATGCTGAAAGCACTCAATCATCGATGCCATGAAATTTGGAACATAGAACCTTGGTCAACTGCTTGGAGAGACCCATACATATGCCTATGCAAAAGAGAGATGTTCCAACAGAATGTGGAAATTATCGAACAACATCATTAATATCACATGCAAATAAAACTATGCTGCAGACAATTCAAAAACAGTTGCAGCAGTACATCAACAAGGAACTGGCAGAAAGTCAAGCTGGATTCAGCAGAGGACTTGGAACCAGGGATATCAATGCCAATGTCAGATGGATCTTGGCTGAAAGCAGAGAATTCTAGAAAGATGTTTACCTGTGTTTTATTGACTACGTAAAGACTTTGAACTGTGTTTATAGATAACATTTGGAAGAATGGGAATTCCAGAACACCTAATTGTGCTCATGTAGAACCTATACATAGACCAAGAACCAGATTTTCAAACAGGACAAAGGGATACTGTATGTTTTAAAACCAGGAAAGATGTATATCAGGCTTGCATTCTTTCACCATAATTAGTCAATTTGTATGTTAAGCAAATAATTTGAGAAGCTGCACTATATGAAGAAGCATGCAGTATCAGGATTGGAGGAAGACTCATTAACAACCTGCAATATGCAGATAACACAACCTTGCTTGCTGAAAGGGAAGAAAATTTGAAGCATTTATTGATGAAGGTCAAACACTATAGTCTTCCGTGTGGATTACACCTCAACAGGAAGAAAACAAAATCCTCCCAACTGCATCAATAGCATTGTCATGATAACTGGAGAAAATATTAAAGTGGTTAAGAATTAAATTTTATTTGAATCCACAAGTAAAGCCCATGGAAGCAGCAGTCAAGAAATCAAAAGATGCAGTGCATTGGGCAAATCTGCTGCGAAAGACCTCTTCAAAATGTTAAAAAGGATAGACGTCATCCTGATGGCTAAGGTGCACCTGACTCTAGCCATGGTATTTTCAATAGCCTCTTATGTATGCAAAAACTGGACAATGAATAAGGAAGACGGAGGAAGAATTGATGCCTTTGAATTATGCTGTTTGCAAAGAATATTGAATATACCATGGACTACCAAACGATCGAACAAGTCTGTCTTGGAAGAAGTACAGCCAAAGTGCTCGTTGGAAGGGAGGATGATGAGTCTTTTTCTAACATACTTTGGACACGTTATTAGGAGGGACCAGTCCCTGGAGAAGGACATCATACTTGGTAAAGTAGAGGGTCAGCAAAAAAGAGGAAGATCCTCAATGAGATGGATTGACACAGTGGCTGTAACAATAGGCTCAAACAGCAACAGTTGTGAGGATGACACAGGACCGAGTACTTTTTTGTTCTGTTGCACATAGGGTCACTATGAGTCTGAACTGACGTGATGGCACTTAACAACAAAATGCACAAGTTTCCATGAGTTCTAGCCAACTTGACGGCACCTAACACCTATCTTCAAGTTTATTGATTCTTCTACCTATTCCAATTTGCTGTTGAGCTTTATAGTCAATTTTTCATTTCAGTTGTCATACTTTTCAGCTCCAGTGTTTGTCTGGTTCCTTTGTATAGTTTGTATGTTTTTACTGATATTCATCTTTTGTTCATGCATTTTTCCTTAATCTCTTTCAGTCCTTTTGTCCATGTTTTCCTTTAGTTCTTTGACCATCTTAATATCATTGTCTTAAAGTCTTTTTTTAAAACTTCCCTAATTTATGCTTCCGTAGGGACAGTTTCAGTTACTCTATTTTGTTCTTTTGTGTGAACTATCCTATTGTCTTTCTTTGTACGTCTTATGATATTTTGTTAAAAACTGGATATTTAAATCTTATAATGTGGTAGCTCTGGAAATTCAATTCTCTAGAAACATTTTTTATTGGTCAGGACAGCTCTAGAGTGATATTTCAACATTATCTGGTACACACATTCTTAGGATTAGCTTGACATAGGTGAAAACATAATTCTCACAATGTGCTCATAAATCTTACATTATCCCTAAACTACGTAACACTGATTAAGAAATCTTGGCATCTGAATCTTAAAGAAACAACCTGTTTATACTGATGCAGTAGTCTAACAGAAAACCATAGCTAAACAACGGTGTGCACTCAACAATCAATTATTTGACTCTATTCTTAATCATGATCATTAAAATAAGGAGACAGATGTGCTAAGCATCAGTTTGATAAAGTTTTACTAGTGCCTAAATAAAGTCTACATTGTTACATAATGGCAGTCCAAAGGAGGATGTGATCTTTTTTTTTTTTTTCCTCGTGGGGAGAGTATGATACAAAATGTTTTCTAGAGTTGAATTTGAAAAGTTGAGTAAATATTTGCCATTTAGATTGTGGGATAGAAGACAGGAGGGAAGAATGGCATTAAGGAGAAAGGAAGATTCATGAACCTAGTCTAAGGATACTATAAAGATATCAAATACAAGAAACTAGAAATATTTTAGTATGGCAAAATGTTGTGTGTGCAAGGCATAAGAGAATTGAGAATGGAGGATGAGACAAAGACACGTAATGCAGAGACAGGGATTGTTCTCTGGCCTGTGGTAGTTACTGATAAGTAATTACTAAAGAAACTAAGGGAACCCTGGTGGCATAGTGATTAAGAGCTATGGCTGCTAACCAAAAGGTGGGCAGGTCAAATCCACCAGGTGCTCCTCGGAAACCCTACGGGGAAGTTCTACTCTGTCCTTTATGGTTGCTATGAGTAGGAATCGATTCGATGGCAATGGGTTTGGTTTTGGGGTTTAAAGAATTATAGCGACTCCTGCAAGAACATATATAAATTAGTATAATGATTAGTTGTTGTTATAGCTCCACCTCTTGATATGTCACACTGTATGTATCATTTTGTACACTGAGAAAGAATATCATATTCTATTTTAGCTTGTTATAAATTACTATGATAAGGAGGTATTACAGTAAGTGCATAACCACACAACATTATATAAAAGTGAATTTTAAGGATGTTTAACCATTTCTCTTTAAAATGTCCCTAGGAGTTGAATATCCTTTGCCTGAAAATGTTATTAAATATATTCTTAGCCTATTTTTAGTTTTACATTAACCTCATTCTTCACAATTCTGTTTTAAACAATACTATATATTTACCTTTATAATCACCCCCACTGTGAAAAAGATAGGTTTTCTTTCCAGTGCATTTTCATATATGAATCTTATCTTCAAGGGAAGTACCTCATTGCTATGGGGCAGTTCTACTCTGTCTTATAGGGTTGCTATGAGTTGGAATCAACTCAACTGCAGTGAGTTTGGTTGTTGTTCTTAATCTACACAGTGTATGGAAACCAAGAGGACAGTAGCAGTGCCCAGACTCTTAAGCAGAAGCACATTTGATTGAGGAATGATGTGAAGGAAAATAAATCAATGTCTATTTTCTTTTTCTAGGCGAGGATGTACTCATATTTTGGATGTCCTTTAAGTTAAGATAGATTCCAGGGAAACGGTGGTTAAAGGGATAGGAAGAGGGATTGGTAGGTAGGCCTTAGCCAACTTGTAGTCTTCGTCTCCACTTTTTCATGTCTTTCAAACAGTAATCTTGCTCTACAAACACAACTTCACTATGTATTCAAGCACTGCCTCTCTCTGTCTTATTTTCATGCAATTGTTTTATTATTGATGTGTTGTTGAAAAATCCAGGCTGTCATGTAGGATTTTCCATGGTCTGAATTGTCTTGGTTATAATCCCATGGTGCTTTTTCACATATTCTTTTGTCCCTTGTACTACTTGACAATAAATTGGAAGTTAGTTAAAGAGGCTTAATCAGATTCAGTTTCAATGTTATTTGGTATAGACAATATTGTGTACTTCCATCAGGAGGAAAAGTCTGGCTGTCAATTTTTTGTGATATGAAACACTGGTGACCAGTGCCTGGATCCATTAATTTATTTAAAAAAACTCATTGGCATCAATTCGATTCTGACTCATAGTGACACTATATGACAGAGTAGAACTGCCCCCAATGGTTTCCAAGGACTGGTTGGTGGATTTGAACAGCCGACCTTTTTGTTCGCAGCTGATCTCTTAACTACTGTGTCACCAGGGTTCCAAGGAGTTACAAAAATCTTTATATTCTAATTCTGTCCTTTTTTATCATATTATCTAGAATATTTCTATAAAAGAAACTTCTATTCATCAACTGTTCAGTTAAGTTGGCTTAGATATTGAATAAAAGCCACAATAAATGATTGATTCTTTCTCTTGTACGGGTTTTTGAAATCATGTATCAATTTTCTTTCATTTTCCGAAGATGAAAATGACCAGTTAGATTTCTGTGAGATGCATTAAGAAGTCCTGGATAGAAAACGTATTTGATATATATTAATCCACAGTGTTATTGCTGTATTTTTATGCAAATAATATGTACTTTCTATGTTTGTTTGCCAAATTCGCCCTCCCCCAGTGAGGTATTATTGTAAGCCCTCTTTGCTAATTTTTTAATAGCAATACTAAAAAAAAAATTGGCATAGAGGCTTTTATGCAAATACCTTTCAGGGAGAGGGCACTGTTGGCAAACAAAGGCAGAAGGCATATGATATTTACATAAAAACATGGTATACTTTTTGATGCTTGAATTATCCCATATTGGCCAGTAAAAGCTTTTTCAGTGTGCTCCTGGATTCTCTTGGCATGATAACTTTGATGACTTTCTTGCTTTCTATTATGTCAAGATATTCTGAAATTACCTTACACAATTCCACTCCAGATCCAAACAGAATTGTTTCTCCAAAGTGACCTGGTTACTTTCAATGTAAAATAATAAATAGCAATCTTAATCAGTGTGCTAGGGATGCTCTCATTTCTGGTTTTATCATGGTTTGAACAGAATGAGGGATTATATAGCTTAAAGACAAGTTACCTCAACTGTTAATATTGATACTTCCAATCTGAATTCAGAATGTCAGAGGCTTATATAACCAGATAAGTCTTACATATGTTCTCCTCCCCTCCACCGCCAGGATGAGAAATCGCTATTCTCAACGACAAAACACAATTACACATATGTTTTATCTTAAACTATAATTGCAACAGTCTCAGAACAAAAACATGAAAAATTAAAAAGAAAAACACTGACACGAACAATATTCTTATGAAAATAGTCCACTGAGATCTGGTGAAGTTTTTTCAGTCCCTAGATTTTATTCCATTAGGAATGTACAGTCAAAATGATGAGTTAAATTCACTTGTAACATTTCTTCTCTGTGTTCGCTTACTTTATTATTATTATCATTAGTGTTTTTAATTTTAGGGATTCCTTTTAAAATTAAATTTGTATTGTTGTTGTTGTTAAGTGCTGTCTAGTCGGTTCTAACTCATAGTGATTCTATAGGACAGAGTAGAACTGCCCCATGGGGTTACCAAGGAGCAGGTGGTGGATTTGAATTGCCAACCTTTTGGTTAGCAGCCATAGCTCTTAACGACTGCGCCACTAGGGCTCCAAATCTGTATTACAATTATGAAATTATGAAATATATTTCATGTTTCAATGTCAATTCTAACAAAAAAATATTTTCTGAGAAGTCTATATTCTATTTTATTCATGTACTCCCCATTCTAGTTATTCCCTCCTACAGGTAACTTAATAGAATCTATGATTCTCCTTTTTTTATAATTAAATGTAAGTGGGTATATGAATATATTTGTGTGCTTGTGTGTGTGTGTATTTGTGTATGTATCAAAAAATATTTGTATTTATGTATAAATGGTCAGGGTCCCTTGAAAATTCTTCATGTTCATTAATTTTTTTTATTCAACCACTAAAACCTGACTGTAACTGGCCCTATATCCTGCTTTTATCTGGTATCAGAATTTTTCCTGGCCTTGACTTCTGATCTGGACATACGAAAATTGCACAGACACTCTGATCAAGGAGCCCTGGTGGTGCAATGGTTATGCACTTGGCTACTAACTGAAAGATTGGCAGTTCAAACCCACCAACTGCTCCACGGGAGAAAGATGTGGCAGTCTGCTTCAGTAAACATTTACATCCTTGGAAATCCTGTGAGGCATTTCTACTCTGTCGTATAGGGTAGCTATGAGTGTGGAATTGACTCGATGGCACACAACAGCAACAACATTCTGCCCAAAAATAACCCCAAGTAGTCAAAGATCCTTGGGAAGGGCAGTCCTTCAGGCAAGCTAGGCAGCCATGGTGTCCTTCATTCCTCCTTTTGCTGGCAACTTTATGCCTCAGAACAAAATACAACCTGCACTAAATCCTGATGTTTGTTAGCAGGGTTAAAAAGATACAATTTGTCACAGAGGTTCAGGGTATAAAATAGCTGAGAGAGGGATTTTACTCTGTCTCCTCAGCTATGATGCTAATGGATACCACACATAGCATTAAGCTTGCATAGCTTACAGCCCACCTAAATGAAACTACCTGTACAAGGGAAGACCGGCAGTAGTAGGCTCCTGTTGAGTCCCTCACCCACGAAGCCATGTAGAGGGCAGGTGTGGAAGAGTTCTTTATATTTACTGGGATGGTTTCCAGAAGCCGAGGGCAGGGGAGCATGACCAGCAAGTTCCATGACTATCCCATTTAAGTTCCTCACCCACAACACCAAGCAGGGTGTGTGTGGAAGATTTATCATCTCTGCCTGGGCAGTTTTGGAGCCAGGAAAACTGCTTGCCTGTTTTATGCTGTCCCATTCTTTCTGTAAGTAATATATACTACTTCCAAAGTGCTAATGTGTGTTTAGGCTCTTATCAGTAGGACATAATGTTTATGGAGCAGCCTATATCAGTTATTGATATCCTTTTTCTAATTGTCTCCTGGTACAACCAGAAATCAGGTACAGCCTGAGTTCCACGCTGTTCTGGCATGATGCATTCCAGATACAGCACATTGTTTGCGAATTCTATATTATTCCTTGCATTCCAGCAGGCAGTAAAGCCATTACTTCCCTCAAACTATGTCTTCTGCTGCATTATCTTGCAAATAAAGTTTGAAGATTGCCTTATTTAGTAAACAAAGTCCCATCACTGTTTTTTGTTTCACTTCTTAACATTAAACCTCAGAGATGACTTCAAATTAGTATGTAGAGATATTTCTCGCATCTTTTTTAAAGCTGTACTGCACTCCATTATATGTATGTACCAGAAAGTATTCACTCAGCAACCTAATCATGAACATTTGTGTTATTTTTTATATCCTTGTGTGCATTTTTTTTCATAATGCTACAAGTATATCTTTGGAATAGTTTGCTAGATCAAAGATTAAAACCTCTCCATGGGGTAGGACTCTTCTGCATTCTCACTAGCAATGTATGAGAGTGCCTATTTTCCTTCAGTCTCACCAAAATCATTAAAGTTTTGGACTATTGACAATGTGCTTGGTAAAAAAAGAAAGAAAGAAAAGTTCTTAGCCAAGTTTTAACTTATATTTCTCTTATTTTGAGCAAATTGAACATTTTTTTAAATATATGTGAAAGAGATATTTTGAATTACATTTATTTTTCTATAGATTCTCTTTTCTTGTCTCTATGTATAGAGTTGTTGGCCATTTTCCTCTTTATTTCCAGAACTTGTTTAATAAAGCTATTATAGTTTGTCTGTAATGTTTATTTCTGAAGAACACTCCGACATTTTTAAAACATCAAGCAATTATTTCAGTAAAATACTTAATCTAAAACTTACCTTTAAGGAGTTGCCTCATTACCTTTGAACATTTAACATAATTTATTATGACCCCATATATTTTGATTATTCCTCAAATGGGGAAATGGTTTCCACATTTTGAATCCTTAATCTTTAAAATAGAAGATAAATATTGACTTCTCTAATCTCGTGATAATGAGGGTACAGTCACAAGACTTAATCTGACCTTAACCTGAAAAAGCAGGTTTTCAGAAAATCTATTTTCAGAAAATGTTCCACACTATGAGAGTGGTAGTAGCAGAAGTGGGACACACCATAGCCTAAGTCAGTTAGGTGAACTTCAGAATCTGTGTCCTGGGACAACACCTATTGAGTCATAGCTTACGGTACCCCGCAATATTAATATGGTTACTGTCTGAACAAGCTACAAGACAATTTTCCTCTAGCAATACTGTAGCTAAATAAAATCTTGCAATAAATGTTGATCCAGATTAAACAAACAATAGTGAATTGTGTAACTAAGAACTCTGAGTAATGTAAAAATAGGCACCAAAAGTGGGTGATGGCATGCAATAGACCATCATAAAATCAGTTTCTGAGACTGCTTATCTTTTTCTTTCCTGTTCTTCCATTCTTTTTGTTTTTTCCTTTCTTTTTTTTTTTTCTGTTTGTTTTCATTTAGAAGGATGGAAGGATCTGACTAGCAATTAAAGTACGTGAATATAGTAGGTTTTGGAATGCAGGGGCAAAAGAGTCTGTTAAATTAATACTTACTGATCCTTGACCATTGAACATAAGTTTTCAGGGGACTGAATAGCTTCTGCCAAAGAACAGTATGAGGGAAATGGAAAAAACAGCACTTTGGTGTATATTGACTACTTCTAACTAAATTAGAGGGTTCAAAAAATAAAGAACTTAAATTCAAAGTCTCAAACATTTGAGTAAAGTATGGTCTAATCACCAGTAATACTATTTGACTGGACGTAGATGATCTATCTTAGTTGTCAAAGGGTTGAATTATCCAGGAATCAAAGTTCAAACCCTCAAGCTGCCAAATTATGCAAGTTGAACTCTTAGATTTTTCAAAGTTTTTTAAAGTGTAAGTTAAACCATTTGCTAGGAAAAGAGTGGCACCCTGAGAATTTAAATGACGGTGTATGGGAGGGCTAGATGTATTAGAAGTCACCCATACCCCAATTCTTACTAACCTTCCCTCATCAGCAGATGCAGTATTTAACCCCCCTCCCGCCCCCCACTTAAAGAGGCAATATAAGCTTTACTTAATGATCCAATGACAGACTTTGCAAGGAATAGTATATTTTCTCATACTGTAGTCTCATAAATCCTCATTATCTCCCCCAACTAAAATTAGACTCAGATTCCAGTATACTCAGAAGTAGTGGACTTTCATACTAAATCTTGCATGATGTTACAAGTTCTGAATGATGTTTTGGAATAGTTTCTCATGGTGTTAGATTATGGAGGTATAATATAATTTTATATCTAATGAATACAGCAATATGGTCAACTTGTTAAAGATTACAGTTTGGTGTTCTTGCTTTAGCAGCCAGAAGAGGTTCTTCTTGGTTACTCATTTGGTGATCTAAAACCAGAAATCAAAGCTCTTCCACAATAAATGAAGTTGATATGCCAGAAATCCTTGGTATGATGTTGACAATGGATTCCAAAGAGTTAGAACAAAAGAATGATAGAGTGTAATTATCATCTTGATCTATTCACCACATGCTAACATTTCTGTAAGAGAGCTTAAGATACAGGCCTAAGGCATTGAGGGGACTTCCAGAGTCTTTTAAGACACCGTATAGACTTTCCTTTAGACTAGAAATGTGAATGGGTAATATAGTAATTAAAATATTCTTATGAATATTATGCTTTGGCGCAACCTCTATATCCATCTCCTCAATTATTTTGCTCTGTGTTACAGAGGCATGAAGGTTAAATCTGTCCCCTACCACCACTGGAACTAGGTTCCTTTATTTAATTGGTGTTTTGCTAAAGAAATGTACTCAAGTTAAATTTGTAAAGTAGAAGTGACACAAAGGCAGCATATTCCATATCTTGAAAGTTAACTTGAACTTAAAAAAAGAAAAAGGTGGCCAGCCAAGTGATAAAGCTTAATGGAGATTTCAGAAGTGTCTTGAAGAGTGGAGTCCATATACCGGCAATCTGTTTTCAGGACAACAGTCTTTTTCAATTTTGGAGTTACAATGTCTATACAGTTACATATCTATGATCATCTCATGGCTGATTAAAATAATTTGTAATTTCTGTATCCAGAGTTTGAAATGAAACTTTTTTTTAATTTTTTTTTTCTTGCCCTTTGAATGGCAACTGTTTCCTATTACTGAAATTTAGTGAACACTTATCACCTCACTGAAGGGAAAGTTGTATCTCTCTGACACGATTTTACCATCATTCTATTGGTTACTTCTGGGCCAAAAGTGCATAATATGGGACATGCCAAGAAGAGTTATTTGTGAAATGGACATGTCACATCCAATCGACAACTAAAATTAATTTATGAGACCATAACCTATTATCAAAACAGAACTGGTCCCACCTGCTGTGTTTTTTCTAGTTTTGTTTTTGCCTTTTTTTATTTTAAGCACTGTTCTAGTGAGATGTTACCTCCAAGATTGCTCTCTGAAAAGAAGAATGATCCTGTAATTTATAAGCTGGAAATATCCAGTGGAGTGTTGTAGCCATTCACCATATCTACGAAAAATTTTTGACAACTCACATTATTGTATGTTCAATGTAGTAGGTTAAGCTCCAGTCAGTGCTCATTGTAATAGAGCACATTACTCTGTTATTTCCTGATATATCACTTTAGTAATGTAAAGTCCATTGTTAACGGCCCAGATAAATAGTTAGGTCCTTGGACATTCCTGGAGTGGATTATTAAAGGGATATCCATATGAAGATCCAGTCTCAGGGGAAGTAAATGCAGTAGGTATGTGCCCCTAAGAAGATGTCATGTCTTGAGGAAAGCAACTGGGAATAAAAAAATGTTGATCAATTTTTATATTAGCTCACTGGATCCACACTTGAACCCACTAGGGAAACATAAACACCATGAAGAAATTTAGTGCTAAATGAAGAATTCATATGATACGTGCGAAAGCCACCAATGCTCACAAAGCAGAGACTATTTTTGAGCTTCTGCAGGGATACACGAGTTGAAGAGTTCACAGCATACCATTTTATAGATCTGGACCAGACTGCAATTCACAAAGAGACTTGGCACAAATCTTACCAGTGGCCTATGATGGCTTTTAACTGCCATATATCTTTTTTAAGGATGTGAAATTGCTGATCTTGGCTTGGGCACTCATCTCCATTTTTTGACTCCCAAAGTAACTCCAAGGAATGGCAGAGCAGATTTGCATTTTGCCTTCAGTGTGGTATCTACTAGCTTCTCCCACTGAAGGAACAACTCTAATTTAGCTGTGCCTTGAGTAATCATACATTTTTGTGGAACGTTCCATCTAAAAGTGGAGAATGTTTCTACAATTCTCCCTTTTCAGGAGATTCCCTGTGCCATGTAGCCACTCTTATTCATTTCCAGTGATGCTCTTTGGTGAGGAGTGGCTCCTGTCTTCTCTTAGAGTTTATTGTGCCCAAGAAAATGATAGTCTGGCCCATCTCCAGCAGAAATGGCAAACTGGCTTGGTCAAGAGTGAATAAGTCATAAGTCTTACCTACAGAAGAATGGGGGAAGCTGCTGGGGGAGGGGAATGTTTACAGTGAAAAACTCTTTCTTAATTTATATTATAGATATAGACAGTCTTGCACAATCTCCTATGTCTGGACCAGTGAGTGGCTCAGATGAGAACTTGTTATAAAGCTGAATTTGTCATCCCCAACAAAAATTGGCTTCAAAATAACTTTTTTATGAAATCACTTCTAGATAATCCCTTGGGAATCTTTCCTTTCTGTAATTAGCTGAAGCCCCTATTTGCCCTGACACTTCATGATACTATTCCTGATAGTCATACTAATTGTGTCAAGTCTCTTTATCTTCTCTTGCAGAGAAATGGTCTCATTCTCTCATCTTGGCTCCCAGTAGATTAGGTTTCTAGTATTATCAACATTATTTGGAGATTTCATTTAAATTCAATTGGTTATCATTTCTGATGGAGAAGCTTATGTTAAACAGTTCCCTATGGGCAGAGTGGAAGAGATAAAACTTTGGTTTCAGATGGCCATGAGCTCTCCCTAACCCCTACACAGCTCACTTAAGAACTCCAAATCTTCAAGCAACATTGATATGTAAATTCCCTTGCTGAGCTCCAAAGACTACTCAAAGTTATTTCCTTGAATTAGAGGCCTCTTGATAGCTCCAAAAGAGAATTCTTCACAGTATATTAATCACTGCCTGCATAAGCATATTACTCTATTCAATAACTTTGAAGGGTAAAGGGATCCTATGCACTCTAGTGTAACTCCACTCAGATTTTCTCAGTATGATAATTACCACCACGTTTTGTTTAAAATGTACTATACTATACCGCATTGCATGCTTTACATGCTATGCTCTAAAACCTGACAATGCTTTTTTTTTTTTTTTTAACCTGGAATGATTGTAGGAAGGAAAGCCTCAAAACTAATCTTCTAAAGTTGGTTAACTACTTTGATTTTGAAGTAGATGTACCCTTAACAACTTTGAATAATGGGAGATTGGTAGTCCATGGGTACAGTGGCAAAAATATTATTCAGTATACCACCTGGAGTCAAATGTCTATAAAAGGAAGAGTTGATAAGCTAAGTGACAATAATGGAAATCAGGAATACAAAGTGAAAGTGACTATCTAATTCTGCCTTCAGTGGAGAGTTAAAGGAAGGAAATGTTGACTCCAGTTTGAAATTACCTAAATGAAATAGGCCACAAAATAAGTTTATGAGACACCAATATGGCATTCAGAATCCTTGAAGCAGTCTTCAAAACTTTACATACTTAGAGGCAGGGTTCCCACTTTTTGCATGATGAAACTTGAAATGCAGTTTTCTTTTCCCTATTCTATATCCACTTCTACTAAATACAAGTTTGCAATTTTCTGTTGAGAATTTACACTTGAGGGTGAAAGTATGTTCAATTTAAATTCTCCCTTCAGCAAAAAATATGGCTTAAATGACATTTCTCCCTACGTGCTGCAATAATCTTTACGGCAGGTAAATGGGAACTTAAATGTATTCAGCGAATGCAATATGTCAGATAGTTTGCAAGTTAACTCATATCATTCTCCTGAATAGTTCTGTGAGGCAAACAATATTTTCATCCCTATTTTACACTTCCGGAAACTCAGGCTTCCGTAGGTTAAATAACTTGCCAAGGATTGGAAAACCCAAGTAAAATTGTTAGAGTGGCATTAATCTGTTTGCTAAGCTACACTTCTTTCCTCCTTCTAGCCTGTTTTACCATTCATTCGTGCCTGTACCTTGTACTCCCAGATCTTCCTTGTTAACCACTCTGTTTGTTCACCACTGACTGCCTTTTCAGTGTATTGTTTTTTTTTATTCCTGTAAATATTGAGTGCTATGAAACACTGGCGTACTCATAGGAACAAAATGCAACATGGGACTTCAGTTTCTGCCCTAGATGGACTAACAGGGACCAGAATTACTCTTCTACCTGGAAAAATTAAAAAAAAAAAAAAATTGAAAAAAATAAACTAAGCAATGCTTTTTTATAAAGTGCATCATTAAAAAAAAAGAAAAGAAAAGAATAGTGATCTTTTGGAGATGGGAAACAAACAAAGTGGGCTCAATGAATGCCCAGATCGTAGAGTTTTTAGACTGAAACAAAGAGGAAGACTCAAGTACAGATTGGTGGATTCCCTGAGTAGAGGTGATGGAGTTGAGTGTCCAGGGAATCAAAGGTAGCTAAAGTTTACAAGACAGAGCAACAAATAGCGAAGACACAGAGAGAGAGAAGTCCTGAGATTTTCACAGAATTCTTCACAAATGTTCATCTGATAGGCACACATGTGAGAAGAACCACCTGAGGCTAGGATAAGAGAAAAAAAAAAAATTACTCAAAAAGATTAGAAGTAACAATGCTTGGCACTCACACAGCATGTAAAATAGAGGTTGTTCTCTCCAGGCATACCGGAAAACCTTATAACTCATGAGTAATTGGGTAGAGTTCTCAGAAGGTGTCCATCCTCAGTAGTGGGGGACTTAGAAGTCTTTATTAAACATAGCATTTATATAATATGCTATATACAGGGGGTCACTATGAATCAAAATAAATTCAACAATGGCACCTAACAATCACAACATATTATATATATATAGATATATACATACATATATATATACATATGATTTACTATACATATACTATGATTACTATGTATATAGTAATATACTATATAGTATACTATGTATATACTATAATATATACATACTATATATACTATATACTAGGAGCCCTGGTGCTGGTGGCCCAGTGGTTAAGAGTTTGGCTGCTAACTGCTAACTAAAAGGTCAGCAGTTCAAATTCACCAGCTAGTCTTTGGAAACCCTGTCTACTCTGTCCTATACAGTCGCTATGAGTTGGAACTAACTCGATGGCACCTAATAACAACCATATATACTATACACCTATTGCCTTCGAATTGATTCTAACTCATAGCGACCCTATGTATAACAGAATGAAACGCTGCCTGGTCCTATGCAATCCTCACATTGTTATGCTTGAGCCCATGGTTACAGCCACTGTATCAATCCATCTCATTGAAGGTCTCCCTCTCTTTCGTTGACCCTATAATTTACCTAGCATGATGTCCTTCTCCAGGGACTGTTCCATCCTGATAACATGTCCAAAGTATGTGAGACCAAGTCTCGCTATTCTTGCTTCTAAGGAGCATTCTGGAAGTACTTCTTTCAAGACAGATTTGTTTGTTCTTCTGGCAGTCCATGGTATATTTAATATTCTTCAACAACACCATAGTTCAAGGCATCAGTTTTTCTTTGGTCTTCCTTATTCATTATCCAGCTTTCACAAGTATATGAAGTGACTGAAAATACCATAGGTTGAGTCAGGTGCACCTTAGTCCTTAAAGTGACATCTTTGCTTTTTAACACTTAAAGTTAAAAATAAAGTGTTTAAGAAGTGTTTCACCACAGATTTACCCAATGCAATGCGTTGTTTGATCTCTTGACCGCTGCTTCATGGGTGTTGATTGCAGATCCAAGTAAAATAAAATTCTTGACAACTTCAATCTTTTCTCCATTTATTATGATGTTGCTTATTGGTCCAGTCGTGAGGATTTTTGTTTTCTTTATGCTGCGGTGTAATCCATACTGAAGGCTGTGGTCTTTGATCTTCATCAGTACGTACTTTAAGACCCCTTCACTTTCAGTAAGCAAGCTTGTGTCATCAGCATATTGCAGATTGCTAATGAGTCTTCCTCCAACCCTGATGCTGTGATATACTATATACTATATTCTCTGTGGTGCCCTGGAGGAGCAGTGGTTAAGAGCTCAGGCTGCTGACCAAAATGTTGACAGTTGGAATCCACCAGCTGCTTCTTGGAAACCCTATGGGGCAGTTCTACTCTGTCTTGCAGGGTCTTTGTGAGTCAGAATGGACTTGATGGCAATTTTTTTTTTATTCTATGTACTAAATACTATACACTATATTTTTGTTGTGATGTGTCACTGAGTAGATTCCCACTCATAGGGATATGCTATATGCTATATAACTTACTGGAGTGCCTGGATGATGTAAATGATTAAAGCACTCAGCTGCTAAATGAAAGCTTGGTGGTTTAAGTCCACCCAGAGGTCCACTGAACAAAGGCCTGGTGATCTACGTCTGAAATATCAGCCATTGAACACTCTATGGAGCATAGTTCTACTCTGACGTACATTGTGTCATCATGAACTGGAGTCAACTCGATAGCAACTAGTTTTTGGATATAGCTAACTATTTCTACTTCCTTCTTTTTGTTGCCATGTAGTCTATTCCGACTTACAGTGACCCTGTAGGACAGAGTAGACTGCCCCATAGAGTTTCCAAGGAGTGGCTAGTGGATTTGAACTGGTGACCTTCTGGTTAGCAGCCGAGCTCTTAACCACTGTGCCCCCAATTATACAATATACTAAATATGATTTCCAAGTAATTGATCTAAATCTCAGAACAAATCTCAAAAATATGTATAGAAATACGAGAATATTAACACTGTAAAATGTAAAATTAACAATGTCTGGCATCCAGGCAATAAGTGCAAAACCTGCAAAGAAGCAAGAAAACACAATTCAGGATTAAAAAATTAATTGGACAAAACTTACTTAGAGCAGACGGAGTTATAAAAATCAGCACACAGGGATAGTAAAACATTATTACATGTGTATTCCATATGTTTGTTAAGTAGAGACATAGGAGACATAAAAAATAAAGATCTTAATCAAACTTTGAGAAATGAAAAGCATAATCGGCCAACACCACAATTCAAACGCATCACTCTTCTTCTGTCTTCTTTATTCATTGTCCAGATTTCCTATCTATACGAGGTGACTGAAAACACCATGGCTTGGGTCAGGCGCACCTTAGTCCTCAAAGCGACATCTTTGCTTTTTAACACTTTAAAGAGGTCTCTTGCAGCAGATTTGCCCAGTGCAATGCATCTTTTGATTTCTTGACTGCTGCTTCCATGGGTGCTGATTGTGGATCCATGTAAAATGAAATTCTTGACAATTTCAATATCTTCTCTGTTTATCATGATGTTGCTTATTGGTCCAGTTGTGAGGATTTTTGTTTTCTTTATGTTGAGGTGTAATCTGTACTGAAGGCTGTAGTCTTTGATCTTCATCAGTAAATGCTTCAAGTTCTCTTCACTTTCAGCAAGCAAGGTTGTGTCATCTACATATGACAGGTTGTTAATGAGTCTTCCTCCAATCCTGATGCCCTGTTCTTCATATAGTCCAGCTTCTTGAAGTATTTGTTCAGCATACAGATTGAATAGGTATGGTGAAAGGATACAACTCTGATGTACACCTTTCCTGACTTTAAACCAGGCAGTATCCTCTTGTTCTGTTCAAATACTGCCTCTTGACCTATGTACAGATTCCTCATGAGCACAGCTAAGTGTTCTGGAATTCTCATTCTTTGCAGTGTTATCCATTATTTATTATGACCCACACAGTCGAATGCCTTTGCATAGTCAATAAAACACAGGTAAACCTCTTTCTGGTATTCTCTGCTTTTAGTCAAGATCTATCTAACATCAGCAATGATATCCCTGATTCCATATCCTCTTCTGAATCCAGCTTGAATTTCTCACAGTTCCTTGTCAATGTACTGCTGAAGCCGCTTTTCAATGATCTTCAGCAAAATTTTACTTATGTGTGATATTAATGATTTTGTTCAATAATTTCCACATTCTATAGGATCACCCTACTTGGGAATAGGGATGAATATGGATCTCTTCCAGTCACTTGGTCAGGTAGCTGTCTTCCAAATTTCTTGGCATAGACCAGTGAGCACTTTCAGCACTGTATCTGTTTGTTGAAACATCGCAGTTGATATTCTGTCAATTCCTGGAGGCTTGATTTTCATGAATGCCTTCTTTGCAGCTTGAACCACTTCCTTCAGTACCATCGGTTCCTGATCTTATGCTACCTTCCTGTAATAGTTGAACATTGTCCAATTCTTTTTGGTATAATGACTCTGCATTCCTTCCATCTGCTTTTCATGCTTCCTGCATTGTTTAATAATTTTGCTGTAGAATCCTTCAATGTGGCAACTCAAGGCTTGAATTTTTTCTTCAGTTCTTTCAGCTTGAGAAATGCCAAGAGTGTTCTTCCCTTTTAGTTTTCTAACTCCAGGTCTTTGCACATGTCATTATAATACTTTACTTTGTCTTCTTGCGTTGCCCTTTGAAATCTTCTGTTCAGCTATTTTACTTCATCTTTTCTTCCATTTGCTTTAGCTACTCAACGTTCAAGAGCAAGCTTCAGAGTCTCCTCTGAAATTTATTTTGATCGTTTCTTTCTTCCCTGTCTTTTTAATGACCTCTTGTTTTCTCCGTGCGTGATGTCCTTGATTATCATTCCACACCTTGTCTGGTCTTCAGTCATTAGTGTTCAACGCATCAAATCTGTCCTCGACATGGTCTCTAATTTCAGGTGAGATATACTCAAGCTTGTGCTTTCGCTCCCCTAGACTTTTTCTAATTTTCTTCAGCTTCAGCTTGAACTTGCATATAAGCAATTGATGGTCTCTTCTGCAGTCGGCCACTGGTCTTGTTCTGACTGATGATATTGACCTTCAGCTAGATGGATTGTCACAGTGGATGCAACAGTGGGCTCAAGCATGCCAACGATTGTGAGGATGGCACATGACCGGGCAGTGTTGTCTTCTCTTGTACACAAGGTTGCTATGAGTCAGAAACAACTTGAGGCCACCCAACAACAACAACCAAAATCAAACCAAACCCATTGCCATTGAGTCAGTTCTGACTCATAGTGACCCTATAGGACAGAGTA
>NW_004443949.1:15865368-15882386 GCF_000243295.1 Trichechus manatus latirostris | reverse complement strand
GGATTCAAACTGCTGACCTTTTGGTTAGCAGCCAGTCTCTTAACGACTGTGCCACCAGAACTCCAATAACAACAAAGACAGAAGCATATTTACTTTCTGATTCTGTCTTTTTTTTAAATTTGTGCTTTAGATGAAAGTTTACAAGTTAATTTTTCATTCAAAAATTTATACACATATTGCTTTGTGACATTGGTTGCAATCCTCACAATGTGGGAGCTCCCCCATTCCACCCTGGATTCCCTGTGTCCTTTCGTCCTGTTCCTGTCCCTTCCTGCCTTTTATTCTGCTTTTGGACTCATAATTTTGTAAGCTAAAAATTAAACTGTTTGAAGAAAAAATAATTTTTTCATCTTTAACTAGGTAATAAAACATTATAGACACCTATTCTAGTTGAACTGAACGGAAAGCAATTATAGGTCCTTAATTGACTAGTGGAAGTCCCTCGGAAGCACAAATGGTTAATGCTCTCAACTGCTAACTGAAAGGTTAGAGTTTGTCTAGAGGTGCCTGGAAGAAAGGTCTGGAGATGTATTTCCAAAAAATCAGCCATTGAAATCCTTATGAAACACAGTTCTACCTTGACACACATAGGATCACAGTGAATCAGAATATACTCAACAACAACTATTTTTCTTTTGTTTAATTAATCAGCAAACACACACACACACAGTTGAGGAGTACTAATATAATGATAAATAGAAGCAATCCTTTTTACTTATGCTGTTTCGCTAATCTATATCAAACTTTTTGAATAGCTTTTTAAAATAAGAGACTTGCAGTATTTGGGGCCTGCTTATGTTAAAATGCTTAAAATGTATATTTTGTAACAGAAAAAGCAGAGTAATAAATAAGGCCACATAAGATACCTGTTTAATTATTTTTAGCTACTTTCAATTGTTTATAGTGTACTGGCATATATATGGATTTGATTACGAAGTTGAAATGAAACTGAATGTGTCTTTACTGAGAATCATCTATTTTTAACATATTGCATTAGAAAGTCTGAAAGACCAGCTAAGGTGTTGTCTAACTCTTGCATTATGTTTGAATATGAACTTTATTTTTTGCTAAATTTTCCTAATTCATAATAGAGTTTGGTATTTATACATTTTATAGAACCATTTTTATGCTCTGTTACCTACAAAACTGTATTGGCCTGACGTAGATACATAATTATCTCATTTAAATTGTGTCTTCTCTGAATGAATGTGATAATCCTAATCAACTTGTTTCACCATTTCAGCAGCTTATTTAAAGTTGTCTAGTGGCACATACTGCATTAATTCAGAGACTCACTTTGTCAATTTGATTGCCTATCTTGTTGATACAGATGCTTGTTTTCATAATCCAGATGCATATTAGGGTATTTTGTAGTTACATGACCAATCTTGTTTATTTGCTGATGACTCTCTCTGCTTTAATAATTGAAGTCATCAGTGTATCAAAATGTGTGTTTTACAAACACTGTGATCCATTGACCAAACTGTATTTTGGCACACTAACTGATATAAACTGTATTAAAGTGTTTTAATGAAAAATCTACCTAGATGGTGCTGTAATATGAAATTTAGTGCTACAGCATATTATTTGTAATGTGAATATATAAATGGAAGGAAAATACATAACAGTGAATGTGTGTTGAGCTACATTCTTCAATTAAAGATACTTTTAAAGCAAGGAAATGCATTCTCAATATTCATTCTTCTTTTTTTAATCTAAGGATGTATTTGTCTTGTGTAAAAGGATGCCTGGATGTAGCAGTATAGGACTAGCAAAGGGACTCTACGATATCTTCAAATACATGTTATTGTTGTTGTTAGGTGTCATCGAGTCAGCTCTGACTCATAGTGACCCTGTGTATAACAGAATGAAACACTACCCCATACTGTGCCATTCTCACAATCTTTGTTACGCTTGAGTCCATTGTTGCAACCACCAAGTCAATCCATCTCGTTGAGAGTCTTCCTCTTTTTTGCTGATCCTCTACTTTATCAAGTATGATATCCTTCTCCAGGGAATGGTCCCTTCTGATAACATGTCCAAAGTACTTGAGATGAAATCTCGCAATTCTCACTTATAAGGAGCATTCTGGCTGTACTTCTTCCAAGACAGATTTGTTCTTTCTTTTGGCAGTCCATGGTATAATCAATATTCTTTGTCAACAACATGATTTAAAGGTGTCAATTTTTTTTTTGGTCTGCCTTACTCATTGTCCAGCTTTTACATGCATATGAGGCGATTGAAAACACCATGGTTTGGGTCAGGTGCACCTTAGTCTTTGTCTTAGGCTAGGTTCTCTAGAGAAGAAAAACCAGTAAAGTGTATGTATATATATATATATAGAGAGAGAGAGAGAGAGAGAGATTTATTCAAGGATATGGCTTACTCGGTTTTTAAAGGCTATAATGTTCCAAGTCTGTCTGGCAGGAAAGAGGCTTCTCCTGATTCACATAGCTACAGGGGCTGGCGAACCCAAGATCAGCAGGTCAGAGAGCAGGGCTGTTGCAGGCTGTGAAGATAGAAGAATCTCAAGATCAGCAGGCAAGACAGCAGGTAAGCTGCTAGCTCAAGTCCCAAGAACCAGAGGTCAGATGAACAGGAGCCAGCTTCAGGATCTAGGACAAACAGAAGCCCACGGCAAGGAAAGCAGGAAGGACTAAGCAGTGGAGGGTGAAGAGATGAAGGCTGAGGGGGCACTGAGCTGCCACAGGCCCTGCCCTCACCAGGACCTCTCACAGCAGATTCCATCATGGGGGTGATCACATATCATATCTCAATAGGGAAGTGATTACAACATTGTACGACTGCCAAAACGCTGAGAACCATGGCCCAGCCAAGTTGACACACAATCTTAACCGTAACAGTCTTCTAGGTGACATCTCTGCTTTTTAACACTTTAGAGAGGTCTTTAGATACATAGTTTCCTTTATTTTTTCTGCTCTGCCATGCTTAACATATTGGTCTTTCTTCATGTTTATCACCTCATGCTCATATATGGTATGACTGCTGCTTCTCCACACATTGCATCTTCATCAGACAAGGTGAAGAAGGGAAATAGAAAAGAAGCAGGAAGTGGTGGCATCTATATCAGAGGAGGAAAGCTTTCTTAGAAATCCTCAGGTTACGTTTCTTTGGTTAAGAATGTTGTCACATACCCGCCCCTAACTGCAAGGAAGCCTGGGGAGTTTGTATTTTCTTTTTAAACAGACTCTAATTTTAAGAAAAGTTTTAGATTTACAAAGAAAATAAGATTGTACAGAAAGTATACAATTTATCACCTCATCCAGTTTCCTCTATTAGTAATAACACATCTTATTATGGTACATTTGTTATAATTAATGAACTAATATTGATACATTATTATAAACTACGGTCCATATTTATTCAGATTTCCTTAGTTTTTACCTAACCTCTTTTTCTATTCCAGGATCCATTTAGAATACCACATTACATTTACTTCTCATATCTCCTTAGGCTCCTCTTGGCTGTGGCAGTTTTTTAGAGTTACCTTGTTTTTTACGATCTTGACAGTTTTGAAACAAACTGGTCTAGTATGTTGAAGGATGCCCATCTAACGGAATTTGTCTTTCTTCATGATTAGACTAGGGTTATAGGTTTTGGGCAAGAGATTAAAAAGGAAAAATGTCATTTTCATCCCATCATATCAAGAGTTCATTGATTGTGGATCCATGGTAAATAGTGGGTCAGTGAAAAATAGGGAGACCCTCAATGAGACAGATTGACACAGCAGCTGCAACAATGGACTCAAACATAGCAACGATGGTGAGGATGACACAAGACTGGACAAGGTTTCATTTTGTTACACAAACAGTTGTTATGAGTAGGAGCTGATTGGAGGGCACCTAACAATACCAACTAGATGATTCAGAAATGCTAGAGAGTGCTGGATTTGACTAATTTGCCTTCCACCTATGTGAAATAATGCTCTGGTAAATCTTTTCATTGGAAAGTAGGCCTTGTTACGGAAATCACAGTGAGCATATTTTAAAATGCTTACATTTTGCTTCCCCTTGCCAATGACATGAAGTCTTTTCCAGGGTTGTTCACAGGGGAACCTGTCACGATTGCTGGGTAAAACCCACAAAAATATGGGCATTCCACCGAGAGTCTAGCTCTGAGAAGTTTCTCACTCTCAAGGAAGTACATACACCGTCTCCAGCAATTGATCAATATTATCATTTGTTTTTACCAGTTTATGGCTCCAACAATTTCTGATTCAGATACAAGCCTATCTTATCTGTGTTTCTCTGTATTTATGCATCTCCAAGTGACAGTTTTATCAGTTTGTTCAGTTTTTTCTCTGTTTTTGTGAAGATAAGAGTGACAACTTTCAACTTCTTTAAGTGTCAGAGGTGAGCAAGGAAGTTTTTTTTATTATTTTAGTTAGATTGTTGAAATTTATAAATTCTATTCTTAGCATTTATTCTTTTTAAAGATCACATACATATATGGAATTATACAGGACAGAAAGTATTTTATTTATTTGGTAAATAACCGTATACACTTAAACACTCTACTAAGAATATAAACTTGTTAAAATACTAATATAATCTTATTTATGTATAATTCTATAGAATTATGATACTTATTTGGAAAATAGATTTATAAACACATAATATCAGTATCATCAACTTGGTACTGTGATAGAGGTATGCTTGAGTTTCTCTTAGAATAAATAGAATCTAACATGGCCTTTAGATTCCAACAAGGCTGTCTGGATGAAGCAATGTCTAAGGAACCCACAAAGGTGACAGATAGCACTAGCCAGACAAAGAAAGGAAAGAAGGAATTTCAGGAGGATAAACTGATATAAACATCATTTACTGGGTTTGGTAATACCTACAAAATAAGACTATAATTCTTGTAGTTCAGTGACATATAAGTTTTTTTTCTTTTTTTCCACGTGGGAAACATGGAAAGGGAGATAAACAGAACTCATCACAAGCCTTATAGAGTTGGTAAGGATCATGCTTTATACATGTATCGCCAATAGAAAGTTCTTAAATTGATTCATTTGGAATAATGGATTGAATAGGTCCACTTTCTAAATGATGGAGCCTTGGTGGTACAATGGTTAAACCCTTGGTTGCTAACCAAAAAGTTGGTGATTCGAACCTATCAGCCAATTTGCAGGTAGGGGAAGACCCAGTGATCTGCTCTTGTAAAGTTTACAGCCCAAGAAATGCTATTGGATAGTTCTACTCTGTCCTACAGAGTCACTATGAGTCAAAATCTACTCAAAGGCATACAACAACAATACTTTTTAAATGACAATTGTGGAAATGGGTATAGATAGACAAGACTGTTGAGACATCAACCTCTTAGTCTGAGTTATAGGCAATGAGTTCTAACCTATCAGAATGGTAGCTTCATACTAGTGTGCCAGCAGTTATTGAATTAAAGAATAAAATCTCGTATAAGAATGTAAAGAGAAAGGTTGAGATACAGAAAATATTTCTAAAGTAGAATTATCATCACAATAATTTATTGGAATTAGGGTATATCATAACTTCTAGTTCTATAACTTAGATGGCTACTTTCACACTGTGATACTAAAAACATCCAAGGAGGGACAGGTGTATAGATGGTTAAAATATTTATCATTCCAGTTTGTGGATGCTTAGCTTCAGTTCACAATGTAACTGTATCTAAATTTTCTACTTATTATTGTGAGATGAATCTAATAACTATGACACAGAGTCTATAAAAGTGCATGCTCTCCCACTTTGGTGACTGTCATCTGGGGTCTTAAAAGCTAGTGAGCAGCCATCTAAGATGCATCAATTGGTCCCAACCCACCTGGAGTAGAGGCGAATGAAGAACACCATGGACACAAGGAAAGTATTAGCCCAAGAGACAGAAAGGTCCACATAAACCAGAGAATTCATCAGCCTGAGACCAGAAGAACTAGATAGTGTCAGGCTACCACAGTAACTGCCCTGACAGGGAACACAACAGAGAGTCCCTGATGGAGCAGGGGAAAAGTGGGGTGCAGAACTCAAATTCTAGTAAAAAGACCAGACTTAATGGTTTAATTGAGACTGGAGGGACCCTGAAAGACGTGGCCCCTGGGTTCTCTGTTAGCCCAAAACTAAAACCATTCCCAGGCCAACTCTTCACACAAAGATTAGACTGGACTATGGGACATAAAATGATACTCATGAAGAGTATTCTTCGTAGCTCTAGTAGATACATGAGATTAAATGAGCAGCTCTCATCCAGAGTTGAGATGAGAAGGCAGAGAAGGTCAGGACCTGGTTGAATGGACACGGAAAATCCAGGATGGAAAGGAAGAGTGTGCTGTCACAGTATAGGGAGAGCAAATAGAGTCATAAAACGATGTATGTATAAATTTTTGTATGAGAGACTAACTTTAATTGTAAACTTTCACTTAAAGCACAACAATAAAAAAATTAATAAATAATGTTCATGCTCTTTGAAGTTTCATGACTTAACCAAGCTCAAAGAACCCATATATGGGTATGATCAGTCCACTAATCACTATATAATAAAATAAGTGTATCATGATCAATCATGTCACTTTTTTCAAAATATCTTAGTTATTGGCCACTGCACATCTATTATTCAATTTATGCAGACAGCAAAATTCATCTCCCAATGATAAATGTACGTGACACTATACAAAAGTGCATAATAAATGAAGGAATTGGCTAACAAAGATGAAAGTGCAGCAAAGAAACAAAAAGTCATAATGGTGGAAATAAAATCTGAATTGAAAGTAAATGGAATTATAGAAGGAAGAGCTTATGATGGGAATGTTGTGATTCCCATGATAAGAGACGGTGGATATGCAGCCAGAGGAACTTATTGAAGGGAAACTTATCAACATAAATGAGGAAAGTACTTGTGATAAAAGTTTGAAGATATCTCACAGAATGAGACAGGCAAAACAACAAACACTTCTCATTAAAGGACTTTAGAGATATTTCATGACATTGAAAGCACAAAGAATAAGAAAGTAGAAATCATTCTAAGTTTATAAAGGGTAAGACAACCTATGAAGGTGTAGAAAAGATGTTGACTCCATACTTATAGGTTATGTGATGAGAATATAAAGCAATCACTGTTCAAACTACTCCTGATAAATTTTATACAAACAAAACAATCTAATTTTCCATATTCATATTGTTTTAAATTATAATATACAATAAATATATTTACTAGATTTTCTTATTTCCCGATACTTTCATAACAAACAGCAAAAGAGTTTTTAAAGTTTAGACAAAAATTTTTAAACTTCATGGAACAATCATAATTTCTCCCATTCATTATTAAGATCACTCTGCATAGTTTCAGTTCGCACAGTATGTTTCATGACCCTGCATTACCGTGCAAAGAAAAGACTGGATGTGTAGGTATATATAGTGTCTTTATGCATTTATGGTGGTTATAATTTAATGATTTAATATCTCAAAATCCTGGAAATTTGTATAATGAAATTCAGACTATGGGTCAGGTATTTATTTTAGTGCAAATCATTATTTGCATTTTTATGATAAGAAGAATTAAATATCAAACAATAATTGCATTTTTTAGGCAAAACATAAAGTGTGTTAAATTATAATTGAGTCTGAGTAATTAAATAAATTTATGATATCTCCTCTCCAGTCTATTTTCTTCTGTATTCTCTCTCTAAAAAATTAGATAAGCATCCTTACACATAGTAAAGCCAGAAATCTTCCATTCGCTATGCATACCAAATCCATCAAAAAGTCTCGTCAGTTATAGCTCCAAAATATTTATTATTTCTGTCTACTTCTTACTGTCTTCACTGTTACCCCGTTATAACAAGACTCCGTCATCTTTCTCCGAGACTATTTTACTTGTCTACTAAGTGGTCGTATCATTTTTCCCTCTCAAACCCATTCTATTCATAATCATAATGATCTGTCTTAAAGCACTCATTAAATTTTTCC
This sequence comes from Trichechus manatus latirostris, assembly GCF_000243295.1. Classification (NCBI taxonomy): domain Eukaryota; kingdom Metazoa; phylum Chordata; class Mammalia; order Sirenia; family Trichechidae; genus Trichechus; species Trichechus manatus. The sequence continues at coordinate 15,874,428 of NW_004443949.1, read as the reverse complement.
ACTTCCTTCTTTCAGTTCTTCCATTGGGTTTCCAGTTATCGTGGAAGACAGCCAACACTTTCTCAGCCATAATTGGCATAATCTCGGCCATACCAGTCCTGCAAGTTATTCTCACTTCATTCACTATCACTCAGGTGCAGTGGTCTTCCTCAGTTTCTGGAATTAGACAGGAGCCCTGGTGATGCAGTGGTTAAGTGCTTGGTTCGAACCCAACAACTGCTCCAAGGGAGAAATACGTGGCAGTTTTCTTCCGTAAAGATTTACAGCCTTGGAAACCTTATGGGGCATTTCTACTCCATCCTATGGGTCACGATGAGTCTGTAATTGACTCAGCGGCAATGGGTTTGGGTTTTATTCTCAATGTAGGGATGTGAATCTGTAATTCCCTTCCATGAAAATATCTTTCTTCTGATTAATTTTTTGGGGGGAGGGGAGCAGCTGGCATAGTTTTATACCTTACAGTTTAATTAAATACCTTCTCCCCAGAAAAGCTCTCTTTGACTAATCAAATCACATATGAAACCTTTAAATTGATACCTTATTCTCCATTATAACATACTTGTTTTTTTACCTGTGTAGCTCATCTAAAATCTCTGATCATCCTATTTCTTTAGTTGTGTATTACTTAATTCCTGCACTAGATATAACTGCAATGAAATCAAAGACATTGTATGCTTTGTTCTCTATTATGCCCCAACATACCTCACTGGTTCTGACTCATTTTAGTTTTTCAACAAATATTTAGTGAGTGAGTAAATGGATGAGAAAATAACATTTCCAAGTAAAATGTACAGTCATTTATGCTGGTTCATTCCTCCTGTCTCCTAATTTTAGTCCTGCCTTTAAAATATTCATTTTTAATCCCTAATACAGAAGTTACTGTCTTCTTGAAGGTATTTAGATTATTTAAAACTTGTTTATATATTTCTCCATTGAGTTTACATTGTACTCTCTAAATATTTTTTTCTACTACAAAAGCTTAATAAGATTTTAATTAGCTCTACCATCAATACTTAGTTGTCTATTACTTGAATTAAAAAGAAAATCACAATCTACCTGGTTTTGCTAAGTAATATTTAATTTCTTCATTTTCTCTTGAAAAAAAAAATATATACCTACTGGATCCACTTTACATCCTAAACAGTACTAGAAAATTAAAATGTGACATCATCCTGCATCACACTAATGTAATTGTTTTATAAGAGAGTAGTTATCTCAATGTTGATTTATATCGTGTGTTGTATTTATACTTAACACTGCAACAGAGACTAAAGATTACACTTAAAGTAAATGTTTCTTTTTCTTATATAAGGAAAATATGCTTTGTTTTCAATTTCTTAAACTTGTAACCTGTCTTTATTACGTGCTTAATGAATTTGGTTGACTAAATGAATAAATAACTAATAGGGACATATTTTAACACTTTGCTGTTTGCAAAACAGTGTCTTATAAATATCAAATTGAATTAATGAGTAAAATGATATTTTAGACAAAATAATTTAATAGTTAATCATTATTGTTTTTGTTGTGTGCTGTTGAATTGATTCCTACTCATAGCGACCCTATAGGACAGAATAGAACTGTCCCATAGGGTTTCCTAGGCTGTAATCTTTAAGAAAGCATACTGCCACATCTTTTTTCATGGAGTGACCGGTGGGTTTGAACCACAGACCTTTCAGTTAGCAGTCGAACGCATAACCACTGCACCACCAGGGCTCCTCAGATAATCATTACTACCTTTGAAATAGAGTAAAAGTGAAATAGTCAAACTATTATTAATTCTAAGTTTAGCAGACCAAATCCAAATCCTACAGGAGGATAAAGAGATGATTTATATTCCTTTGTTTTACTGTCTTAATGTATTTCTGGTTATCTTACTGATATTTTACACAAATACCTTAACTGTCCATATACCATATTAAAACTTTTAAGTACATATTCACATTCTTATCCATAAGTACATGTATTTTCTTCAATTTTATGTATGTTATGCATAAAACTTTATCGAGTTACTGTATGGTTTTGTAACAATGTTTTGAAATAAAAAGGAATTGCAATTTAATTCCTGACTTTTCTTAAGGATAATCATCTATAGCAAAGATATTTCCAATACATTATTAACACTTTTAAAAACAGGAACTTGGTAATCCTATTATAACCACACTTGTCACTGACAATCATCTTACCTCACTTTCATAGAAAATCCTGTTTATATGATTTACAGATTTGAGAGGGGTTTCAGTTTTTGTACCACTGATGTATTTCAATTTGATTGTAGTTAAATTCTTATTATAGTATTTATAGACTACAGGACATAAGGAAAATTTCACATTCAAAGTTTTTTCTATTTATTTTAGTATCTTTACTTTAAATTCTGATGAAAAACAAATGAATGTCTGCCTAAATATAGGGTAATTTTCTGGTTGATATAATATTTAAAAAAAAGAAAAAAAATTCAGTCATATCTTTGAGCCTTTAGCTAATGGGATAAATAAAACAGTAGTACATTGTATAAGATATACAAATATTGACTAGATGATTGCAAAATTAACTGCTTCTCAATAAGGAATCTAGGAAGATGGAAGATGATCTTTAAACATCATATTCTGCCATATCTTGCTTAAGGCATTTATATGGTGCAAAATATTGTCATATTGGTTTAAATTGTCAGTAAATGGATATGATTCGGCAGTATGAAGAGTAAAATCTTGTTTGAATATAGTTGTACAAAGATTGATTTATTTCAAGTTGCTTATATTATTTGATTAATGTGTGCCCAATATTTGTGCTTATTCAGAAAAAAAAAAATCTGCCAAGCATTTTTATGAACCAGGACTACGAAGATGATTAAGATATTAGATAACTGTGAGAAAAAATTGACAGTTCAGAGAGGACAAAACAAACATCAGCATAAGCACACAATGTGCTTACAACAATATAACTAAACAAAAAGTAGAAAGTGACAGGAAGTCTTGGTAATAGCTTCCCAGGAGTTTTCACCGTTGGGGAGACTTGGGCAAAAACCACTGGGGAACAAAGATGCAAACATGTTCATTTATCCCATGTACTGAACAGATGAACTTCCTGTGCCAGTACTGCAGACATTCCTTGAAATTGGATATAGATTTATGGTCTCCCAGATTAGCTCAAAATCGCCGTACTTTCCACTCCATCATTCACCATGCTTCAAAACTACAAGAGATCAAATCAAGAGACAGTCACTGAACAGGAGTTGTTAGCTGAAATATTGCCTGATATTCATCCCTTGCAGACACATCATTCCAGCTAGGGCCATATAGTGAACATTGCCATCTGCTTCACTCTTACTGGAATGATAGCTAACGTGTATATCAAAGATAATTAGGAACAATAATTATTGAAAGTATTTCTTTGTTTATATATAATTATGAACTCAATACATGAGAATTATATATACGTGTGTGTATATATAATGATTCAAGATATAATTCATAAACAGTTGCAGCAGTATGTTGACAAGGAACTACCAGCAATTGAAGCCAGATTCAGAAGAGGATGTGGAATGACACAGTGGCTGTAATAATGGGCTCAGACGTAGCAACAATTGTGAAGATAGTGCAGAACTGGGCAGCGTTTCGTTCTGTTTTACACAGGGTGGCTATGAGTCAGGACTGATGCAATGGCCCCTAACAACAAACAGCTATCATTTAATGCCTGTCACAACAAATAAAAAAAATTTAATTGTTCCATTAGAAAAACTAAGAAGAGAACAAATGAAATGACACCTCAAGGAAAAATAAATCAGCATAGAAACCTGAGCTTATTTTTGAAAAAAGAATATCAATTCTGATATTCAGGCACAGTTAAATAATGAAAAAGATAATTTACCATCTACTACAGTGCTGTGATAAACAGTTATAAACAGTATCTTTTAATGAAACACATAGCAAAGAGAATTTAAAAAGCAGCATGAAAAACAACTAAAGCCGTGTTTCAGATCTGTTGAGGACTGAATGATATAACACATCATTTCCTGGTGTTAAGAACATGATTAAAAAAATAAGGGGAATTCAGTCACTTGGTAGGAATTACTTCTCCTTCTTTTGTGATTATTTGTATAAGAGATGGGTAATGAATGCAAACTGTAGTGAAAATAATTTCTGTAATTGGACAAGATAACATTTGAATTGTTTCCACCCATGATATTATATGCCATCCTTGATTATGGAACATAGAGATGCATGCAGTTAGTAACACATCCTACCTTTAATCCAATTACATGTTGCTGTTGTTGTTGTTAGGTGCCTTCGAGCTGGTTCTGACTCATAGCAACCCTACGTACAGCACAGTGAAACATTGCCCTGTCCCGCACCATCCTGGCAATCGTTGCTATGATTGAGCACATTTTTGCAGTCACTGTGTCAATTCATCTTGTTGAGGGTCTTCCTCTTTTTTACTGTCCTTCTCCAGGGACTGGTCCCTCTTAATAACATGTCCAAAGTATATGAAATGAAGTCTCGCCATCCTCGCTTCCAAGGAACATTCTGGCTGTAAGTCTGCCAGGACAGATTTGTTCTTCTGGCAGTCCGTGTTATGTTTAATATTCTTCACCAACACCATAATTCAAAGGCATCAATTATTCTTTGGTATTGCTTATTCATTGTCCAACTATCCCATGCCTATGAGGCAATTGAAAACACCAAGGCTTGGGTCAGGCACACCTTAGTCTTTGAAGTGACATTTGAGGTCTTTTGCAGCAGATTTGCCCAATGCAATGCGTTGTTTGATTTCTTGACTGCTGCTTGCATGGGCGTTGATTGCGGATCCAAGTAAAATGAAATCCTTGACAACTTCAGTATTTTCTCCATTTATCATGATGTTGATTACTGATCGAGTTGTGAGGATTTGTGTTTTCTTTTCGTTAAGATGTAGTCCATACTGAAGGCTGTAGTCTTTGATCTTCACCAATTAGTGCTTCAAGTCCTCTTCACTTTCAGCAAGCAAGGTTGTGTCGTCTGCATATAGTAGGTTTTTATTGAGTCTTCCTCCAATCCTGATGCCACGTTCTTGTTCATATAGTACAGCTTCTTGGAATATTTGCTCAGCATACAGATTGAATAAGTATGTGAGAGGATACAACTCTAATGCACACTTTTCCTGATTTTAAACCATGCATTATCCTCTTTCTATTTGAATGGCTGCCTCTTCGTTTATGTACAGGTTCTGCAGAAGCACAATTAAATGTTCTGGGATTCCCATTCTTTGCAAAGTTATCCATGATTTGCTCTGAAACACACAGCGGAATGGCTTTGCATAGTTGATAAAACACAGGTAAACATCTGGCTGGTATTCTCTCCTCTCAGCCAAGATCCATCTGACATCAGCAATGATATCCTTTGTTCCAAGTCCTCTTCTGAATCCAGCTTGAAAATCCAAGTACACAGTGGGCAGAAAGTTTATTTATTGTATACTGAAGATAACATACTATAACCTTGATGCACTATGAAAAAATGATCTCATTTGACCTGAGGACCTTATTATTTTTTTTAAATCATTTTACAAGCAGAACATTTAGGCAGAGGTGTTTATTTTCCAAAGACCACAAAGAGAGCCAGTGTTAAGCATTGCAAAGGAAGTGCAAATATAAAAAAATTTTGATGCACATTGTTTAAAAAAAATACTTTGAATTCCTTTTTCAAAATTTAAGCATGAAAAATGGGAATACTAAATATTAGAAAAATTTTTATTTTCTTTAAACCTCACCAAGCACAAGCGCTTATAAACAAATGGCTCCAAGAATATCTCAGCTCCTTCTAGATTTTCTTTTCTAGAAACAATTTACTCTAGGGAAAATGAAACCCATTTGTTCTGAGTTTCAAAAATGTCTACATGTGTTTCTTGAAAAGAACGTTGAGCATTTCTCTGTAAGCTTGTCTTTGTCCTAGAAGAAGTCTATTCAAGTTGGTCATGAGTTAGCTCACTTTTGAACATTGTCTATACCTTGTTCTTATTCCTAGTGCAGCAAAGACCACTGGGGTTATATGCTGAAGGAAACTCACTCATTAAGCCGTTAGATATCATTTAGGATTTTTTCTGTTTGCAGCACAGGCAAATAAATCCACTGGCCATTCATATAAACCCAAATTAAAAAGGGATCTTCTTTACAACTTCATATCAGTCAACATTCATTGATCAATTACTAGGTATATAAGAGGATAAAATGACAGCAATAATAAAATAAGATGAGTCCTATGCCTTTATGGAAATCTCAGACAAAAACGAAACATCATGATCTAACAAGTTGCAGGACAATGGCTTTCTCTTTATATCTTGTGTTCCTGGCCCTGAGTTTGTAGTTCTGCCAAGATGATTTGCTAAGCCATAATCCTGCAAAGTGATAGAACAGTTTAGTATATAACTAAGGTGACTATGACCTACCAAGGGGATTGGTCAGCTTGTGGTCTCGGTGCGAGAAGTAAGGTAATAAAAGGGTTAATTCCACAGAGATTGAGAGAATTCTCACTAACATCAAGAAGAAGAACCAGGAGTAGAGTGCATCATTTGGACCCAGGATCTCTGTGCTGAGAACCTCCTAGACCCAGGAGATAGAAGTACAAAACAGAGTACAGCAGGAGACAGCACGAGACAGTGCAAGCATTGAGAACCAGGAGAAGCATAAGACAGCTGTGGTGGGCTTCCCAGCCCACGAAGCAAGGGGGCTGCAGTGGACTCACAGACTTGTGGTGTGACAAAATTGAGTGCTTTCCAGCTGGAAGCTTGCTGGAGGAGTAGGGTTCATTAGGCATTTGTTGGTGGAGCCAAAAGAGCTGTAACTCTTACCCTAGCGGACCCCTGTGGAAGAGGACAGGCCTGTGTCGGGGCAGTGGCTGAGGCCCAACTAGGGCCCAGTCTGCAGGCACAGCCAAGCTGATGACATCTGTCTTGATTGGAAGCTGTCCTAATTGACAAACTCTATCCTGTCTCCTGAGTTGTTCATGTTACTTCCAAGTTGATCCTGATTCTGAGTTGTAGCATGTTACTTCCCTAATAAACCACATAATCATGACCATGGTCTGTGGGTTCTGTGTGTCCATTGCAACACATTATCAAGCCAGCATAGAAGTAGAGGGTGCCATGGGGAGGACAGCTGGTGTCAGAATTGATGAAAAAGTTACAGAGTGGATATATGCCTGACCTCCACCTTATAAAAATCAGCTTTAGGTTGATCGTGACTCACTCTCTCCTCTTGAAGTTAGAGGAGGTCTACTGACACTACTACTTTGCACAAGTAATTCTAACAAATTGATGGAATTGGAATATTTGTGTTTTAAATTCAGAGGAGTTCTAAAAAAGGAATAAAATGAATGTAGCTTAAGGGAAGACATAAAAGAGGTGAAAGTTTTCCCAAGTAGAGATAAAAGCTCATAAAACATGCATAGAGTAACAGCATGACATGATAGGGATCCAAACACAGTTTAGCGTATACAATCTGGCAACTGAAGAAGGTGTGGTTCAGAAAGTAATAAGGACCAAGTTCTACAGATTACAGAACAATTCCCTTCATGGTTTATTCGATAAATTATCATTAATAAATTTTAAAATATTCAGTGATTTGCAAATGAATATTCATGTGGACTTTTTTTCAGCAGCCAAAGCAATCTACAGATACAATGCAATCCCAATCCAAATTCCAACGGCATTTTTTAATGAGATGGAGAAACAAATCATCAAATTCATATGGAAAGGGAAGAGGCCTCGGATACGTAAAGCATTACTCAAGAAGAAGAGCGAAGTGGGAGGCCTCACACTACCTGATTTTAGAACCTATTATACTGCATGGTAGTCGAAATAGCCTGGTACTGGTACAACAACAGATACATAAACCAACGGAGCAGAATTGAGAATCCAGACATAAATTCATCCACCTATGAATAGCTGATATTTGACAAGGGCCCAAAGTCCTTCAAATGGGGAAAAGAATGGTGCTGCCATAACTGGATAACCATCTGCAAAAAACTGAAACAAGACCCATACCTCATACCATGCACAAAAACTAACTCAAAATTGACAAAGACTTAAATATAAAATCAAAAATTATAAACATCATGGAAAAAAAACAGGGACAACGCTAAGATCCCTAATACATAGCATAAACAGGATACGAACCATAAGAAACAATGCACAAGCACCAGAGGAGAGACTAGATAACTGGGAGAACCTAAAAATCATACACTTATGCTCATCAAAAGACTTCAACAAAAGAGTAAAAAGACAATCTACAGACTGGGAAAAATTTTTGGGCTACGACAAATCCAATCAGCATCTAATCTCTAAAATCTACAAGATACTGCAAAAGCTCAACTACAAAAAGACAAATGATGCAATTAAAGAATGGGCAAAGGATATGAACAAGCACTTCACCAAAGAAGATATTGAGGTGGCTAACAGACACATGAAGAAATGCGCATGATCATTAGCGATTAGAGAAATGAAGATCAAAACTATAATGAGATATCATTTTACCCCAACAAGGCTAGCATTAATCCAGAAAACACAAAATAATAAATACTGGAGAGGTTGTGGAAAGACAAGAACACTTATACACTGTTGGTGGGAATGTAAAATGGTTCAATCACTTTGGAAATCGATTTGATGCTTCCTTAAAAAGCTAGAAATAGAAGTATCATAGGATCCAGCTATCCCACTCCTTGGAATATATCCTAAAGAAGTAAGAGCCATCACACGAATAGGTATATGCACACCCATGTTCATTGCAGCACTGTTCACAATAGCAAAAAGATGGAAACAACCTAGGTGTCCATCAACAGACTAATGGATAAATTATGATATATACACACAATGGAATACTACACAGCAATAAAGAACAACGATGAAGTGGTGAAACATGACATGGAGGAATCTGGAGGGCATTATTCTGAGTGAATTTAGTCAGTCACACAAGGACAAACATTTTATAAGACCACTATTATAAGAACTCAAGAAAAGGTTTAAACACAGAATAAAACATTTTTTGATGGTTACGGGGGTGGGGAGGGAGGGTGAGGGTTATTTACTAACTAG
>NW_004443949.1:15841877-15864520 GCF_000243295.1 Trichechus manatus latirostris | reverse complement strand
AAAAAAAAAAAAAAAGATTTACAGCCTTGGAAACTCTATGGGGCTGTTCTACTCTGTGCTGTAGGGTTACTATGAGTCAGAATGACTTGAGGGCAGTGTGTTTGGTTTGGTTTAGTGGTGCAGTGGTTAAGCTCTCAACTGCTAACCGAAAGGTGGGCAGTTCAAAGCCACCAGCTGCTCTGTAGGAGAAAGATGTGGCAGTCTGTTTCTGTAAAGATTTACAGCCTTGGAAACACTATGGGGCAGTTTTGCTCTATCCAATAGGGTTGCTATCAGTCAGAATCAACTCAACAGCAATGTTCCTTCTTTTTTTTTTTTTGGTTTTCACGTTGTTATTATGAATAAAGCTGCTATGCACATCCTTGTACTTGCCCCTTGGCATGCATATATCCAGGATATATTACCATTAATTGAAATATTGGATCATAAGACATGTGTGTGTTAAAGTTTATTAAATACTGTCTAACAGCATTCTAAAGTTCTCTGCATTTTAATCAGACACTTAAATGCATAAGAACTGCGTTTTTTCAACATCTTCGCCAACACTTTGTATAGACAGTGATTTTAATTTAGCCATTATAGTGGGTGTGTAAAGAGCCCTGGTGGTGTAGTGGTTAAATTGCTAGGCTACTAACCAAAAGGACGGTGGTTGGAACTCACCAGCCACTCCAACAGAGAAAAATGTGCATTTGGCTTCCATAAAGATTTACAGTCTTGGAAACCGTATGGGGCAGTTCTACTCCATTCTACAGGGTCACTAAGAGTCGGAATCAACTCAGTGGCATTAGGTTTGTTTTTTGGTTTGATTAATGGGTTTGTTACGGTATCTTATTTTAGTTTTTATTTAACTTTTTAATTTGTTTAAACCCATGTAGTAAAATTACAAAAATAATATAAAAATTCCATCTATACCCATTTCCAAATTCTTAACATTTTATTATATTTTTCATTATCTCTTTAAATATATACTTTTTTCTGAAACATCTGAGATTTTGGCACAAACTTGTTGCCCTGTTACTCCTTGATACTTCATTATGTGTTTTTTTCTAAAACTAAGGAGCTATTCCTAGATAATCACAGTATAAGAGTCAATATAAAAAATTAACCTAGATACAATATTTGCATGTAATCTCTAGACCCCATTCAAATTTTGCTCATTGTCCCAATAATGACTTTTATAGGTCTAGGATTGAATCCAAGATTGCACATCAGATTTAGATGTCTTATTTCTTTATTCTCTTTTGATCAGGAACAATTCTTGTGTCATTTGCTTTCTTTCATGACCTTGATATTTTTTATTACTATAGGCCAGTAACTTGATAGAATGTTTTTCAACTTGTCTGATGTGTACTCATGTGAACTCAAGTTGTATATATTTCCCAAGTAATAAGAAGTGATGCTATGCTCTTCTTAGTGCATAATATCTGGATTCACCCAATGAAAACTTACGGCTATCCTTATGATGGTGATTTTTTAACAATTTTATTGTGATATAATTTATCATGCAATAAAATTCATTCATTTTAAGTGAAAATTCACAGAATTTTGGCCTGTGTATACATTTAAGAAACCACCATCATAGTCAGAATACTTCCAACAACACCAAATATTTCTTATTTAGTCTTGTAAATCAATTCTAATAATGATAGTGAAGTATAATTTATATAAACTTGCAAAAGCTTCAGAAAAAACAACAACTTATATAAGACTCAATGTGTTTTGACAGATATATACATCCATGAAAACACTGCCACAGTAAAGATATAGGCTATTTTCATCACCTAAAAGTTTTCCTATGTGCCTTTGCAGTTCATCCATTTCTTTGCATCCTGCATCAGGTAGGCACTTACGTGTTTTCCCTCGCTATATTAACTTTATAAAATTACATATAAACAAAATTATGCAGTGTGTACTGTTACTAATTTGGCTTCTTTAACTTGACATAATGTTTTTGAGATTCATGCTTAGTATTGTGACTTTCAGTAGTTTGTTTTTTTATTATACTGTATATTACATTACATTAATATACTATATTTTTATTCATTCACCTTTTAATGATCATTTTCATTGTTTCCAGTTAAGACTGTTTTAAATAGAAACACTATGAAAATTTGTATACTTCATGTGAACACATTTTCATTTATTTAAGATAAATACTTAGGAGTAGTCTGGTTGGGTCCTACAGTAGGTGTACTGTTAAGTTCTTAAAGAAAGGAAAATTAGATATTCAAAGTGCCTGTACTAGTTTACATTTCCATCATCATGGTATGAGAATTTCAGTTGCTCTACATCCTTGCCAACACTTGGTATTTTCAGTCTTTTTAATTTTAGCCATTCAAATGGATGTGTAATATAATTTCATCTTCATTTCAATTTACATGTTCATGATGATAGTGTTGAACATCTTCCCATGTGCTCAATAACTATTTGTATGATTTCTTTTGTTAGTATTTTGCCATTTATGTAATGGATTATCGTTTTACTGTAGAGTTGTAAGAGTTCTCTAACTATGCTGGGTAAAAGTTCCAGGTATATATGTAAATATGTGGTTTATTTTTATGTATCTTTAACAAACTCATTTTAAGAACGAATATTTGAATTTGGTAAAGTCCAATTCACTATTTTTTTTCTTTTTGGTTTATGATTTTTTAAGAAATATTTGCATAAATCAAGGTCATAATGTGTTTCCTTAGAGTAGTGTTTTAGTGCTAGTGCTTAATATTTTGGTTAAAATATCCTTTAATTAATTTTTGCTTATGGTGTAAAGTAAGCATTATCTCATCCTTGCCAGATGAACATTCAGTTAGTTTAGCACCATATATTGAAAAGGTAATGTATTCTCTATTAAATTATCTTAACAACCTTGGTTGAAGTAGGTCTATTTCTAAACTTTCGATTCTGTTCCATTAATCTATTTATCCATCCTTATATACAAACCACACTGTATATGGTCACTATGAGTAGAAATTGACTCGATGGCAATGGGTTTTAGTCTTGCCTACTGTATACTGTAATTCACAGAAGTCTATGAATCCCTAAAAACGCTGCAGGATAATGTGTGTATCTTTACACATGTGCTCACACAGATGAAAACAGGCAATTCTTTTCATAATTCCTATTTCTTTAATGAAGTACCTGAGAATATGTTTTACAGGTATGTGTGTATACACAAACACATTTAACTAATTATATTTCTAATCTGCCTAATCTATACTCAACATGCATTTTGTAACTCATTTTGTAACTCAAATGCTTTTTTAAGACTCATATCACCATCCTCTGTGTGATTCTTAAATGTATTTGCTTAGAAAAAAAGTTTTAAAAAATTAGATCAAATAGCAAATTTTCTACAAAGCATTTCTATTCTTTCCCATTAGATTCCCTTTCTTTTCTATATTAGGATTGGATATTTGTTTTTCATTTTTTCATCCAGTTATTAAACTGAAATAAATATTTATTTCGAATAGTTAAATATTTCTATAGTGCTACTGTAGTGGATTGAATTGTGATTCTAAAAACATATCTTGAAGTCCTAACCCTTGGTGCCAACGAACGTAGCATTGTTTGGAAGGGTTCTTTGCAGATATAATGAATTTAGGATTAGATCACACTGGATTACAGTGGGATCTAAATCCAATGACTGGTGTCCTTATAAAAAGAGAGGACACAAAGACAAAAGATAAGAAGGCCATGTGAAAATGGAAGCAGAGATGGATGCAGCTAAAAGGCAAAGAACACCAAGAATTGCTTGCGATCTCCAGAAGCTATAAAGAGCCAGGAAAAATTCTTTCCTAAAGACTGCAGAAGGAACATGATACTTCTGGACACTTGATTTGTTACTTTTAGTCTCCAGAACTGTGAGAGAATAAATTTCTATTGTTTTAACTGCTCATTTTGTTATAGAAGCCCTGGGAAACTAACATAGTTGCAAAAAGTAGCAAATTTTATTTCATAGTCTTTCTTTAAAGTAACTTCTTATCACTATAACTAAGTAAATTATTGTGTCAAGTTTTGTTACCATAATATGATGTTTATGCAAAGCTTATATGGGAACATAGCACTTCATCTGATAACAGTAATTAAAATTCTGCTGTAATGACGATGTCTTAGTTTCTTAGGGTTACAGTAACAAAATACCACAAAGTCTGTGGCTTCAAAAAGCAGAAATGCATTGTCTCGTAATACTGGAGGCTAAAATTCTTAATTCAGGGAGTCAGCAAGGTCATTCTCCGTGTGCTCTGGGGAGAAGATTCTTCTTCGTTTCTTCCAAGTTCTGGTAGTCTCTAGTATTTTTTTACATATCTTGGTTTTTAGATGCATCTTCAAATGGCATCTGTCTTCCTCTTGCTTGACTCTGTCTTAATGTCTGTTCTTCCCTTTTATAAGACACTACTGAGAAAGGATTAGGGACCACCCTATTCTGATGTGTCCTGCATAACTGATAATACCTTTAAAGAAAAATTCTATTTCCAAACAAGTTCACATTCACAGGTGTAGGGTTTAGGACTTCAGCATACCTTTTTGGGGGACACAATTCAATTCCTAACAGACATAAATTCCTACTTTAAATTATAAAACTAAGAAGTTGAAAAAGTATAAATACATCCATTTCAAGTAAACAAACAGATACAGCAATAAGGAATGCATAGGGAAATGGAGACAGAAATATGATATATTACCTTTAGATAAATCTCTAGACAGTATTTGTGGTATTCTCTTTTAAAAACTTGACTCTTCAAATTTAATTTATTTTTTGATAATCATAATGTAATTTTTAACATTAACGTAGGTTTAAATTTATTTGAATAGAAAGAAATAACATCCAGAAAAATACCCTATGATATTAAAATGTAGTGTTTTGGGAAAAATAAATTAAATGGCCAGAATAGCATAAAGCCTTACACATGCACATATTTGCCAGAGCATCCAGGGATAGAACAAATCAATTCTTTCACAATTTCAGCATAATTTTATTTGCCAAGTCATGGAGAAGCCACAGTGTCTTCCCTTAAGCTACATTCATTTTGATCCACCCTACAGCAGCATTGGAAAGTTGGCCACATGTGAAGTTTGATAGATCCAATTCATTCACTGTGCCGGAGAAGGAACATAGAATTAAAAACCATGTCTGCTAGGCAGTGTGTTAGATGCACATTTCATTGACTTGAAATGATATGATAAAGGTTTCAAGGACTCCTAGTCCTAGAAATAGGGCAGACTAGATATCTATTCATCATGTGTTTGTCAGTTTGTTGTACTGTGGTGGCTTACGTGTTGCTGTGATACTGGAATTTTTGCCACCGATATTTCAAGTCTCAGCAGGGTCATCCTTGGTAGACAGGCTTCAGTGGAGCTTCCAGACTAAGGGAGACTAGGAAGAAGGACCTAGCAGTTTATTTCTGAAAAGAAATAGCTAGTGAAAACCTTATGAATAGTGGCAGAACATTGTCTGATACAGTGCCAGAAGATGAGCCTCTCAGGTTGGAAGTTTCTCAAAATATGACTGAGGAAGAGCTGCCTCCTCAAACTTAGAGTCAGCCTCAATGACTTGGATGGAGTCAAGCTTTCGGGACCTTCATTTGCTAATGTGACACAACTCAAAATGAGAAGAAACAGCTGCAAGCATCCACTAATAATGGAAACTTGGAATGTACAAAGTATGAATCTAGGTAAATTGTAGAAATCTAGGAAGTTGTCAAACATTAAGTGGAATGCATAAAGATTGATATCATAGGCATTAGAACTGAAATGGACTGGTATTGGCCATTTTGAATCAGACAATCATATGGTCTACTATGCTGGGAACGACAAAGTGAAGAAGATGGCATCACGTTCATTGTCAAAAAGAACATTTCAAGATCTATACTGAAGTACAATGCTGTTAATGATAGGATAATATCCATATGCCTACAAGGAAAACCAGTTAATACGACTATTATTCAAATTTACGCACCAAGCACTAAGGCTAAAGATGAAGAAAATGAAGATTTTTATCAACTCCTGCAATCTGAAATTGATCAAACGTGCAATCAAGACACATTGATAATTACTGACAACAGGAATTCAAAAGCTGGAAATAAAGAAGAAGGATTGGTAGTTGGAAAAGATGGCCTTGGTGATAGAAACAATGCTGGAGATCATATGATATAATTTTGCAAGACCAACAACTTCTTCATTGCAGATACCTTTTTTTCAACAACATAAATGGTGATTATACACATGAGCCTTACTGGATGGGATACATAGGAATGAAATAGACTACATCTGTGGAAAGAGACAATGGAAAAGCTCAATATTAACAGTCAGAACAAAGCCAAGGGCCAACTGCAGAACAGTTGCTCATATGCAAGTTCAAGTTGAAGTTGAAGAAAATTAGAACAAGTCCACGAGAGCCAAAATATGACCTTGAATATATCCCACCTGAATTTAGAGACCATCTCAAAAATAGATTTGACTTGTTAAACACTAATGACTGAAGATCAGATGAGTTATGGAATGACATCAAGGACATCATACATGAAGAAAGCAAGAGGTCATTAAAAAGACAGAAGAGAAAAAGACCAAAATGGATGTCAGAAGAGACTCCAAAACTTGCTCTTGAAAGTAGAGTAGCTGAAGCAAAAGAAATGATGAAGTGAAAGAGCTGAACAGAAGATTTCAAAGGGCAGTTTGAGAAGACAAAGTAAAGTATTATCAATGCCCATGGAAACAGAAGTCAAGAAATCAAGCAAAATACTACATTGGGAAAATCTGCTGCAAAAGACCTCTTCAAAGTGTTAAAAAGTGAAGATGTCACTTTAAGGACTAAGGTGCCCTTGACCCAAGCATAGTGTTTTCAATCACCTCATATGCATGTGAAAGCGGGGCAATGAATAAGGAAGACCAAAGTAGAATTGGTGCCTTTCAATTATGATGTTGACAAAGAATATTGAATATACCATGGACTGCCAGAAGAATGAACAAATGTCTTGGAAGAAGTACATCCAGAATGCTCCTGTCAAGGATTGAATTATGTCCCTCCAAAATATGTGTCAACTTGGCTGGGCCATGATTCCCAGAATTATGTGGCTGTCCTCCATTTTGTGATTGTAATTTTACATTAAAGAGGATTAGGGTGGGATTGCAACACCCTTACTAAGGTCACATTCCTGATCCAGTATAAAGGGAGTTTCCCTATGGTGTGGCCTGCACCACCTTTTATCTTACAAGAGATAAAAGGAAAGGTAAGCAAGCAGAGAATGGAGAACCTCCTACCACCAAGAAAGCAGTACTGGGAACGCTACACAGAAAAGCTTCTACACGACACAGAAAAGCTTCTAGACCAGAGGAAGATTGATGACATGGACCTTCCTCCAGAGCTGACAGAGGAAGCCTTCGCCTGGAGCTGATATTCTGAATTTGGACTTGTAGCCTATTAGACTGTGAGAGAATAAATTTCTCTTCGTTAAAGCCATCCACTTGTGGTATTTCTGTTAGAGCAGTACTAGATGACTAAGACAGCTCATTAGAAACAAGTATGGCAAGACTTTGTCTCACATACTTTGGACATGTTATCTGTAGTGTCCAGCCCCTGGAAAAGGACATCATGCTTAGTAGAGGGTCAGCGAAAAACAGGAAGACTCTCAGCAAGATGGATTGACACTCTGGCTGCAACAATGGGCTCAAGTATAACAAGGATTCTGAGGTTGGCACGGGAACTGTCAGGTTTCCTTCCATTGTACAGAGGGTCACTATGAGTCAGAACCGACTGGAGAGGACCTAACAACAGCAACAGATGTCTACACAAACTTTCCTCAATGACACAACAAAAATAATGATAAAAAACTAAAAAGAGAAAGTCAGAGAGAGAGAGAGAATAAACTTGCTTAAAATCAGAACTGAACATGTAGGAATGTAAGAGAAAGCCTCAAATTTTTTAATGACCGTAAATAACAGCCTGCGAAAATATATTAAAAACACATGTTGTTGACAATTTCATGGCATGTAGAAGACACACAGAACTCTGATAAAGGAGAAGAAAAACAACCATTAATTATTTAAAAAAGGACAAATTACTTGATCAGACATTTCAAGGTGAATAATAAGGAATGGCGAGCAAACATTAAAGATAGTGCTCACCCTCGTTCATAATCAGGAAAATAAAAATTATAACTAAAATAAGATCCTATTTCATTCCCACTAGACTAAAAGAAACAGTTTCAGTCTAAACCTCTAATTGTGACATTTACAAAAATTGATAACTCTCAACATAGCTTATTACAATGTGCCTAAATCAGTTGGAAAATAATTTGATGATATTCAATGAAGTTAAACTTGTTTTTCTTTTTACTGAATATCAAATACAACATAACATAAAATGGAAAAATAAATTGCATTTGTACATATGGATTCTATGTAGCACTGAAAATTAACTTACTTTAGTACCCACGAGAATAAATCTCCAAAATTTAATTCTGAACAATAATAACAACAGCAAATGGCAAGGCACATGAAATGCAATCAAAATGATTGCCTTTATGTAATAGCCAAAAATAGACAAAATTAAACAATAAATTTTTCGAGTTAAATGGCTGTGTGGAAATACTAAGTATGGGAAAATAAGTCAAAAATGTGGTAATATTACTGCTGATGAAGGAGTAGGGAGAATGATATAGGAGAGACATAGCAGAATTCCTTCAGAACTGCTAATGTTTTACTCCTTAAGTTGGTTGGAAGGTACACTATACTTAGAATGTATAAACTGTATATACATACTTACGGATACACATATATACATATATATGTATATATATATACATTTATGTATGTTATTAGGTGCCTACGAGTCCATTCCAACTCATAGTGACCCTATGTATAACAGAATAAAACACTGTCCAGTCCTGCACCATCCTCAGAATGGTTGCTATGTTTCAGCCCACTGTTATAGCCACAGCATCAATCGATCTCTTTGAGGATTTTCCTCTTTTTTGCTGACCTTCTACTTTACCAAGGATGATGTCCTTCTCCAGGGATTGGTCCCTCCTGATAATATATACAAAGTAAGTAAGGCAAAATCTTGCCATCCCCAGCTTCTAAGGAGCATTCAGGCTGTACTTCCCCCAAGACATATTTGTTTGTTCTGACAGTCCATGGTATATTCAGTATTCTTTGCCAACACTGTAACTTAAATGCACCAATTCTTCTTTGACCTTCCTTATTCATTGTCCATATTTCACATGCATATAAGGCCATTCAAAATAGCATGACTTGGGTCAGGCACACCTTAGCTGTCAAGTGACATCTTTGCTTTTTAACACTTTAATGGTCTTTTGCAGCAGATTTGTCCAGTGCAATATGTCATTTGATTTCTTGACTGCTGCTTCCACAAGTGTTGATTGTGGATCTAAGTAAAATAAAATCCTTGACTTTAATATTGTCTCCATTTATTATGATGCTGCTTATTGGTCCAGTTGTGAGGATTTTTGTTTTCTTTAGGTTGAGGTGTAAACCAACTGAAGCCCTTAGTCTCTGGCCTTCATCAGTAAGTGCTTCAAGTCCTCTTGAAGCTTTCACTTTTAGCAAAGAGGGTTGTGTCATCTGCATATTGCATGTTGTTAATGAGTCTTCCTCCAATTCTGATGCCAAGCTCTTCTTCATATAGTCCAGCTTCTCGGATTATTTGCTTAGCATACAGGTTGAATATATGGGAAAAAGATACAACTCTGATGCACAGACACTGTTCTAGTCACTGGAGGCACATTGGGGTGAAGAAGATACGTATTATCACGGGCTCTGATGAGTGAGTGGAGACAATAGCCATGTAAGCAAATACACCAACAATTTTAAAGAATGACAAACGTGAGGACAATAAATCAGGAATATGTGACGGAAGTAAGCATATTAATGGCATTGGGTGATTATGAAAATTTTCCTTAAACAGATGGCATTTCAGGGAAACACTGGATTAATAAACAACTATAAGCTAATTCGGAAGAAAACGGAAAAAAAATAAAAACAAATAAAAAACCGTTACCTTTGAGTTTATTGCCAAGTACTCAGGGCAACCCCAAGTGTTGCGGAGTAGAACTGAGCTCCATAGGGTTTTCATGGCTATGATCTTTTGGAAGCAGATTATCAGGCCTTTCTTCTGAGGCATCTCTGGGTGGGTTCAAACTGCCAGCATTTCAGTTTGCAGCCAACTCTTAACCATTTGCTCCACTTTGAGTTTGAAGAAACCCAGTCCAAAGAGGGAACAAGTACAAGAACTCAGCAGTGATATTATTGAAATCCATAGGAAAGCATTGGAGTCTTTCATGTTCAAAAGTGATAGGAATTTATATCATTTTTTATAAGTCCCTTCTGGCTATTGACTGGAACAAAAGTGGTGGTAATCTCATATGTGACGCGTGTGAAGAAGATGACATGAAGATGGGTGAAGTGATACCCTTCAGACTACGTTTTGTGGGTAGAGATAATAGGATTTACTGATAGAGTAGATAAGTGGACCTAAGAGAAAAGTAAACAACAGTTATGACATATCTGAAAATATAAAACCATTAACTTATCTATCAAAATCCTCCCTCTGGTATGCTGGATATTCAGTGAATTCTTAGTTTCTCTCGGTATGATCAAAACACCAGGTTTTAAGGTTGCAATTGAAATGCTCAACTTCTAGCTAATTACTGAAGCCAGAATGAAACAGGCACTTTTTAATCATCTTAAACCCATCCTGGGAATCAAAGCATATTTAGTTCTAATCCAATTGCTGACATTGACCTCGTTTTTTGCCTCTGGATAATTGCTTAATCTTTCTGTTTATATTTGCTGTTTGTAGAATGTAGATAATAAGACATGTTTGCCTCTCAAAGATATTAGGAAGAAATCCTGTCATATAAAACAGAATAAACTGAAAAAATGAGAAATATATATATGTGTATATATATAAACTGAAAAAGAAATAACACAAATATTATACACACTCATACACGTGTAAGGATTTGAAACATCTTACTTTGTAATGTGTTTAAGACACATTTCTAAAAATTAACTAAATAAAAACAGATTGTTGTTGTTGGATGCCGTTGAGTTGATTCTGACTCATAGGTATCTCATATGACTGGGTAGAACTGCTGCATAGTTTTTTTGGCTGTACGGGAACAGATCACCTGATCTTTCTCTCACAGAGCCACTGGGTGGGTTCAAACTGCCAACCTTTCTGTTAGCAGCTGAGAACTTTACCATTGTGCCACTGGGATTAAAGTTTATATTTCATAAAAATATGATTAGTTATATGGATTATGAATTAAAACAAAAAGCCTTAACCTATTCTTATCAAAATATCATTTATTTCAAAGTAAAAACTATATTCTGTGAAACTTTGAATACCTTGTGATACAAATATCTTGTACTATAGATAGTAACAGTCAGCCTCAAAATCACAATGTAAAAAGACATAAGTGAGAAGCTTCGCTCTCTTCAATGGACATAAATCTTTAAAAAATAATAAAAATAAACCAAAATAAGAGCATTTTTTTTCCTAATATAAACAGAAGTAGAAAGAGTCTCTACTAACAAGTATAGAATCTGTTCTAGCAAACCGATGACTAATGTTAAGGATATACAGGTGTCATAATCAACATTCCAACATTTATATACTCAAAGTCTGAAATAATTACTCCTAGTAATTGCTTTTCTTTGAGAGCAAAAGTTAGAGAGAAATTTTAATTATTTATTAACTATATTTAACTATATACCACATATATTTAACTAAACCACACATATTTCCAAGGAGCCCTGGTGGTGCAAATGGTTAAGCACTTGGCTGCTGAACGAAAGATTGGTGGTTCAAAGCTACCAGCAACTCTGTGGGGAAAAAGACCTGACAATCTGCTTCCTTAAATATTACTGCCTAGGAAACCCTATAGAAATCAACTCAATGGAACTTAAAAACACCACCTAATTCCAGGGTGTAACATGTTGTTTTTGTTGTTAGGTGCTGTTGAGTCAGTTCTGACTCATAGTGACCCTATGTACAACAGAACCAAACACTGTCCAGTCCTGCGCCATCCTCACTTGAAGGTGATATTAATGATTGTTCAATAATTTCTGCATTAGGTTGGATCACTTTCTTGGGAATAGGCATAAATATGAATCTCTTCCAGTCGGTTGGCCAGGTAGCTGTCTTCCAAATTTCTTGGCATAGGTGAGTGAGCACTTCCAGTGCTCATCCATTTGCTGAAACATCTCAACTGACACTCCATCAATTCCTGAAGCACTGTTTTCCACCAATGCCTTCAGTGCAGCTTGGACTTCTTCATTCAATGCCATCAGTTCCTGATCATATGCTACCTCCTGAAATGGTGGAACATTGACCAACTCTTTTTGGTATAGTGACTCTGTGTATTCCTTCCCTCTTCTTTTGATGCTTCCTGAGTAGTTTAATATTTTCCCCATAGAATCCTTCATTATTGCAACTCAAGGTTTGAATTTTTTGTCAGTTCTTTCAGCTTGAGAAATGTCAAGTATTTTCTTCCCTTTTGGTTTTCTATCTCCAGCTCTTTGTACATGTCATTATAATACTTTACTTTGCCTTCTTGAGCTGCCCTTTGAAATCTTTGGTTCAGCTCTTTTACTTCATCATTCCTTCCTTTTGATTTAGCTACTCTAAATTCAAGAGCAAGTTTCAGAGTCTCTTCTGGCATCCATTTTAGTCATTTCTTACTTTTATGTCTTTTTAATGATCTCTTACTTTCTTCACGTATGAAGTCCTTGATGTCATTCCACAGCTCATCTGGTCTTTGATCATTAGTGTTCAACGCATCAAATCTGTTCTTGAGATGGTCTAAATTCAGGTGGGATATACCCACAGTTGTAGTTTGGCTCTTGTGGACTTGTTCTAATTTTCTTCAGTTTCAACTCAAACTTACATATGAGCAATTGAAAGTCTGCTCTACATTCGGCCCTTCGCTTTGTTCCGACTGATGATATTGAGTCTCTTTCCACAGATGTAGTCGATTTGCTGCCTGTGTATGCCATCTGGCAAGGTTCATGTGTATACTTGCCATTTTTGGGGGTGGAAGAAGGTATTTGCAATGAAGGAGTCTTTGGTCTTGCAAAATTCCATCATGTATCTCTGACATAGTTTCTAACACCAAGGCAATATTTTCCAACTACAGAGCCTTCTTCTTTGTTTCCAACTTTCGCATTCCAATCACTAGTAATTATCAGCGCATCCTGATTGTAAGTTTGATCAATTTTAGGGTGCAGAAGTTGGTAAAAATCTTCAGTTTCTTCATCTTTGGCCTTAGTGGTTGGTGCATACATTGAATAATAGTCATATTAACTGCTCATGCTTGCAGGCATATGGATATTATCCTATCACTGACAGCATTGTACTTCAGGATAGATCTTCAAATGTTCAGTTTTTAATGATGAATGCATCACTATCCTTCTTCAAGTTGTCCTTCCTGGCGTAGTAGACCGTATGATCATCCCTTTCAAAATGGCCAACACCAGTCCATTTCAGCTCACTAATGCCTAGGATATTGATGTTTATTCATTCCATTGCACTTTTGATGATTTCTAATTTTCCTAGAATCATACCTCGGACCTTCCACGTTCCAGTTATTAATGGATGTTTGCAGCTGTTTCTTCTCATTTGGAGTCATGCCACACACCTACAAATAGAGTAAATAATGCTAAACTCCTACTATTCAGCAGAAACCATGCAGGCAAGAAGGAAATGGGATGGCATATATAAAGTGTTGAAGGAAAAAAAACTGCCAGTCCACAATTATATACCCAGCAAAACTGTCTCTAAAATATGATGGCAAAATTAGAACATTTCCAAATAAACAGAAGTTTAGGGAATTTGCAAAAAACAAACCAAAATTATAAGACATACCAAAGGGAGTCCTCTAGTTACAAAATCAATAACACCAGATAACAACCCAGGACTAGAACCCAGAACAGAACAACCAGATATCAACCCAGATAGGAAAGTCACAAAAATAAATCAAAGCTAAAACACTGAAAATAAGGAAACAGAGACGAAATATGTAAAAGATGACAACACTAAAACAAAAAACAGGGACTAAATAATGTAGTCATAGAACTTTCATATGGAGAAGAAATCAAGATGATATCAAGAAAGAAAAGATTGGTTTAAATTTAGAAAAATAGAGGTTTATATTAAGGTAACCACAAAGGAAACTAACAATCCTACACAACAAAATAAAAAAGAAAAACATAAAGACTTAGCAAATACAAAATCAACAGCAATGAAAAAAAATACATTAAAAAAACTGACTCAGTGAGGAAAATTAAGTGGAACAAAGAAACTGTCAACAACACACAAAAGAAGACATCAAAATGGCAGCACTAAACTCATACCTATCAATAATTATGCTGAATGTAAATGGACTAAATGCACAAATAAAGAGATATAGAGTGGCAGAATGTTTTAAAAAAAACATGATCTGTCTAGCTGTTGCCTACAAGAGACACACTTTAGACTCAAAGACACAAATAAACTAAAACTCAAAGGATGGAAAAAAATATATCAAGCAAACAACAATCAAAAATTGCAAGAGTGGCAATATTAATCTCTGACAAAATATACTTTAAAGTAAAGTCCACCACAAAGGATAAGGAAGGCCATTATATAATGATTGAAGGGTTAATACACCAGGAGGACATAACCATAATAAATATTTATGCACTCAACGACAGGGCTCCAAAATACATAAAACAAACTTTAACAGCATTGAAAAGAGAAATAGATAGTTCCACTATAATTGTAGGAGACTTTAACACTCCACTTTCCGTGAAGGGGGGAACATCCAGAAAGAAGGTTGAAGATCTAAATGCCACAATCAACCAACTTAATCTTATAGACATATACATAACACTCCTTCCAACAGCAGCCAAGTATACTTTCTTTTCCAACTCACTTGGAAAATTCTCCAGAATAGACCACATATTAGGCCACAAAGCAAGCCTTAACAGAATCCAAAACATTGAAATATTACATACCTTATCACAGGTTTTATGCATTGAATTGTGTCCCCCAAAAATGTGTGTCAACTTGGCTATGTCTTGTGTTGTTGTTCTCCATTTTGTTATCTGATGTAATTGTCCTATGTGTTGTAAATCCTAGCCTCTGTGATGTTAATGAGGTAGGATTAGAGGCAGTTATGTTAATGTTGCAAGACACAATCTATAGGATTATGTTGTATCTTGAGTCAATGTCTTTTGGGATATAAAAAACAGAAGCGAGTAGAGGGGAGATGAATTTCTTTATCACCAAGCAAGAAGAGCCAGGAGCAGAGTGCATCCTTTGGAACTGGGACCCCTGCACTGAGAAGCTCCTAGGCCAGAGGAAAATTGACAACAAGAACCTTCCCTCAGAGCTGACAGAGACAGGAAGACTTCCACTGAAGCTGGTGCCCTGAATTCAGACTTCTAGGCTTCTAAACTGTGAGAGAATAAGTTTTTGTTTGTCAAAGCCATCCACTTTTGGTATTTCTGTGATAGCAGCACTAGATAGCTAAGACAACTATTTTAGTGTTTTTCCAGAAAAAGGCAAACACAAATAGACATATGTTCAAAGTAAATGTTATACAGGCAGTTCTTGCTTTGCACAGTAGTGTAGGCATGTAAACAATGGTGCAAGCTGAAACCATGAAAAGCTATCTTAATAATCAATGGCAAAAGTTATGATTTTTCAGTGACCTTTCATATTTTGTGTCAAAATGCTAAAATATCTTAATGCTTTTTTAAAAATATACATGGAAATGAAAAAAAAATAGTCAAACTAATATTTATTTAGTGCCTGGTAATTTGGACCATTTGAAATACTGAGAATTATATGTTCTATTTATTTATACAGTTAGTAGTCTGAATAGTGTTTGCCTTCTTGTATATAACTTATAATACTCGGTGAGTATCTTTTCTATGCTTCGGCATGTTATCATACTCCTTTCTAAGACTGGATCAGCTTCCAATATTCTACTCTTTGCACTGTCATTCTCATGAAATATCTCCAAGAACCCCTATAATGTGAAGGTTGTGTTTTGTTTGTTTGTTTACCAGCATCAGTTTTTCTTGTCCACTTTTATCTTTTTGTCACAATCATATTCCTCATCCCAATAAGTTCACCTACACTAAATTCCTCTGGTTATATATCAAGAGTCTCTCAAATGGTGGCAGTGTCAATATTTCCATATCTCTTATAACTACATCTATAATTTAATCTTCCCTTTCTTTGCTGTAACTTTGTTTTTGTTGGCTAATTCCCTCTTACACATATCTATTTTTGTTAAATGTCATATGGTTTCATGACTGGGAAACATGGAAGCAACACAACTACATGCTTTTCTGTCTGTGTATTAACAGAATTACAGGTGCAATAGTGACCAATCACTGGCAGACATTGACAAAAGTGATGTGACTGATCACAGATCTTCATGCATATCTGTTATTTACTAAGTTATTTGTGGACTGAATAGCTAGTAGCAAAATTTGTATTTTATTCAACTCTTCAGTTTCTATCCCATGGTAACTGAAATTTGAATCATGCTGTCAGGGCACTAGTGTTTTATATCTAAAAGTCAATAACCACAATTTGTGCATATGAGAACCATGCAAAGTGAGAACTACCTGTACAGTCCTTGTTTTCTTGGTCTCTTGTGAGACCTCTGATACCCCTTGGCATGTTGTAGTGCTGAGATCTGAGAAACTGCTTTGGGCTTTCTCATAAGTATAGTTTGAAAAGATCTCTTTTCATTTGATTCAAGCCCTTTGGCCTATACTAACCTAAGAAGAAAAGGGAAGTGAAATTTGGAAAATATAAATTTCCCTGAAATATAAAAAGAAAAGGATTTCTTTTGTTGAAAATTGAATTTATTATCTACAGTAACAAATGCCTTTTTCTATGAATACATTGATCTTTCCTTTACATTGATAATACTTAAGATCCGGCATTTAGAATGATTGAAATAGAAGTTTGGAATTTTGACCCAGAAGGTATATATATAAATTACTTGCACTCAGTTACTTGATTATGTATCCTGAAAGCTTCATTTGTGGATAAGTCAGTTTTCAGGATACATATGTGATATTTATAATTCATGATGTTAATGTAAAAAAGGAGACAAATCGTATGAGCATCTCAATAGCTGAAGAATAATATTGACTTCAACATCAATTTATGATTAAAGCTATTGGAAAACCAGGAATAGAAAGGAAGTTTAATTGTGGTAAATGGTATCTACAAATATATATATCTATATATATCTATCAAACATCAAAATATTGAAAGCTTTAGCTCTGACATTAGGAATGAGTAGGGAATGCTCACTATAAACATGATGTCCTAGAGATTCTAGCCAGAATAACAAGGCAATGAAAATAAATACAAGCTATTAGTGTTCAATTCAGAAAATAAAATGTCATTATTTCAAGACAATAATACTGTGTACATAGAGAATTCAAAAGATTTTCCAGATAAGGAACAACAACATCAACAAAACTAATGTTTAACATATTCTTACAGTAGTACTAAAACGGCTCAAATACACAGGCTAAATGTAATGAAAGGCATGCAGGATCGCTACACAAAAATCATTAAATATTGAAATAAATTGAAAAAACTGAATTAATAAAGGATATTTTGTATTCATGTATTAAAAGTCTCATGATTATAAATTTATCAATTTTTTCCAAATCAATTTATAGATCCAATGAAATCCTAATCAAAACGACAGGAATTATGTTTTAGAAAAATTGACAAGTTTATTTAAAATTTACATAGGAAACACAAAGAGCCAAGAAGAGCCAAAACTAGCCATGTCCAACAAAGTTAGAGAACTTATACTTTGATATATTAAGGCTTATTATTAAGTTACAGTAATTACAAAAATATATTTTTTGGTGCAAGGATAGATGCATAGGATAATGGATCATTTAGAGGCTAGGAACATACCCAGCCCTATATTGTCACTGGAAACCCTGGTGGTGTAGTGGTTAAGAGCTACACTGCTAACGTAAAGTTCGGCAGTTCGAATCCACCAGTTACTCTTTGGAAACCCTATGGGGAACTTCTACGCTGTCCTATAGGGTTGATATCAGTTGGAATAAATTCAAAATTCAATGGCAATGTTTTTTTTTTTTTTTTTGGTTTTAATATGGTCACTTGGAATTTGTCAAAGGTGATACTGCAGTGTTTTAGTGAAATGGTGGTGTGGTCCAGAAATAAGCAAATATTTTCTGTAAAGTGAAGAATAATATATATTTAAGAGTTTGTACACAATGATTTGCACACCCTGAGTAGTTAGAATTACTCAAATTGTAGCCAGAAAACAGTCATAGACAATATGTAAATAAAAGGGCTTGGCTATGTTCCAATAAAACTTAAGAACACTGATATTTGAGTCTTACAGTTTTCACAGGCCATAAAATATTACTCTGCTTTTGATTTTCTTTTCAATCATTTTAAATTTTTAAAAACTCTTCTTAGCTCACAGGCCACACAAAAAAAGGCAGAAGACAACATTTGGCCCAGTGTCTATATTTTGCTGATCACTGGTATTTTAAATAAATTGTTCTGGGTCAACTGGATATTGACACGGGAAAAAATGCATCTTGACCCCTACTTGACACCATCCAGAGAAAATCAGTTCTAGTAGGATTGTAGGCCTACATCTCAAACATAAAGAGAAAGAGGGTCTATTAGATAACATAGGAGAATATTTTCTGAACCTTGAGGTTGGAAAATTTCTCTTTTTAAAGAGTTTCTACAGTGGAAATATTTAAAAGTATGGACAATTAGAGAGAATAGTACAGTAAAACTGATTCACAGCTCCATCATTTATCAATACAAAACCATTCATGTTCCTCTACACCCCAATCCACTCCTGAAGCTGACATATCCTTTTACTGCAATTACATTCATACATTATACTAAAAATTAATTTATTAAAAATTTGAAATACTACTAACTCCCATGCAGGAAAGTATTAAACATAATCTCTTAATACAGTCAATTATTCATTCAAAATCAAATTCCCTTGATTGTCTAACAAAATTTTTTTCCGGATTATTTATTTAATCACCATGTAAAATAAGTCCATTTCTTATTTTTTAAACATATATATTAAGTATAATTTTTATCTAAAGAGTCTCCTACTTTTCATTTTCTTTGCAACTTATTTTCCTGGATATTTCTGAAGAAACTGGATTCCTTTTCAATAGAGTTCATACTGTAGCTTTCCTCACTTTTTAAATTGTGTTGATTTCATCTTGGTAATGTTTAACAGATGACTCTGTCTCTTGCATTTCTTCTTTAGTGACAGTCTAATCAGAAATTCATGATATTTGGCTTTTTTTTTATTATACTTTAGATGAAGGTTTACAGAACAAATAGTTTCTCATTAAGCAGTCAGTACACATATTGTTTCATGACATTGGTTAACAACCGCACGACATGTCAACACTATCCTTTCTCAACCTTGGAGGACTTTTTTTTTTGCTGAAAACATACATAGCCAAAGATATACCATTTCAAAAATTTCTATATGTACAATTCAGTGACATCAATTATATTCTTCCAGTTGAGCTACTGTTCTCACTATCCTTTTCCAAATTATTCCATCACCATTATCTTCATCTCACTGTCCCCTAGGCTTCCCATCAGATCTTTTGGTTTGCTGTTGTCAATTTGATCTCACATAGATAATTTTTTTTTTATTGTACTTTAGATGAAGGTTTACAGAACAAATAGTTTCTCATTAAACAGTTAGTACGCATATCGCCCTATGAAAATGGTTAACAACTCCACGACATGTCAACACTGTCTCTTCTCAACCTTGGGTTCCTTATCACCAGCTTTCCTGTCCCCTCCTGCCTTCTAGTCCTTGTCCCTGGACTGCTGTGACTCATTAGTCCCATTTTGTTTTATGGGGCTGCCCAATCCCCAGCTGAATGGTGAACCTTGGGAGTGACTTCACCACTGAGGTAAAAGGGTGTCCGGGGGCCATAGTCTCAGGGTTTCTCCAGTCTTTGTCAGGCCAGTAAATCTGGGCTTTTTTTGTGAGTTAGAATTTTGTTCTATATCCTTCTCAAGCTCTGTCCAGGACCCTCTCTTGTGATCCTGGTCAGAGCAGTCAGTGGTGGTAGCCGGGCACCGTCTAGCTGTACTGGACTCAAACTGGTGGAGGCCTTGGTAGCTGTGGTCCATTAGTGCTTTGGACTAATCTTTTCCTTGTATCTTAGTTCTCTTCATTCTTCCTTGCTCCTGCAGGGATGAGACCAGTGGAGTATCTTAGATGGCCGCTCACAGGCTTTTAAGACCCCAGATGCTACTGACCAAGGTAGAATGTAGAACATTGTCTTTATAAACTGTTATGTCAATTGAGCTAGATGTTCCCCGAGACTATGGTCCCCACAGCCCTAATGGTCACCACAGCCCTCAGCCCAGTAATTCAGTCCCTCAGGGAGTTTGGATGTCTCTATGGAGCTTCCTTGAGCTTTCCTTGTACAAGCTGTGTTGGCTTCCACAGTATTGTGTACCTCTTATCCTTCACCAAAGTTACCACTTACATATTGTCTATTTAGTTGGCTTCATTATTTTTGATAAAACTAATTCACAGGTAGTTTTTCATGCTTTCATCTGGATGTTTACAGTGTATTCTGTTTCTTTTTATGATGTTGTCAGCTATAAATGATGGATATCTAGACTCATCAATTCAGTAAGGATTGTTAAGTGTACATATTGGTATATATCACTCTTTTTTTCTTATTAACTGTAACTCATATATAAAGAGAAACTTCCTCTCATCAACTTATGATTATCCTGAGGTAGAAGCTTTTTAGGAAAGGCAAGATAAATATTTGATTCTTTTACTTAATTGACCATTTAAAATAGTTGCTTACTAGCATCCTCTCAATGTGATAAATGAATTTGTTTGTTTACATTATTATCATTACAAACTCATGGTTTTAAATATTTTTGTATGTTTCAGTCCATTGATGTTACTAGCCGTATTTATGCTTAAACAGACTTTTTTTTTTTTTCTCTTGCCTTCTGGTATGAAAAGATTTCCCAGGTCCATCTTGTACATATCATAATTCAAATCTATGCTAAGTAATTTCTCCAAGCATCAATTATTCATTTTATTAGAAAACCTTATTTAGAAATCACAACCCTGGCACTGTGTGTGTTATTTTTGTAGGCTTGGTCATTAACTGCAGGCAAATCTAGAATTTTTTAAAGATAAATTAATTATAAGTTTTTTTATTACTTCTAATCATAGTGAACACTAGAGGCTTTTGTTAACCTCATCAGTCCTATCCAGTCTCTACAGGTATGACTAAGATAATGGAAACTTAATAATTAAAATTGCCTCTCAGATTTCTGGTTTTTGGTCTGGATTTGATGCCAAATTATTTTCTGCTTTGAATTTTTCTTTGATACCATGCTTTTTCATTAATAGAATGCATACTGACTGAATCATTGAATGTGTTGGAATTATTGTCTTGCCTCATCTCACCAATCTTACCCTCAGAGTCCAGAGGAAGATATGTGTACCATCAGTTCTACCCCTGTCCAGAGTCCAGTGGGACATATGTGTCCCAAATAACTTTTTATCAAGATCCATATTTTTCATACCAAAAACACTGATTCAGTACTACTTCATATACTACCCTATAAAAAATTTAATTTGCAGCACACGCTCACTTCTTCCATTTCAAATAGTTATATAGGTCTGTGCCTTGCAGCAGCATGCACTATAAACGGGTAGCAGCTTCCTAATAAACCCCAGAGGCAGAAAATATAGGTGGTCCCTGTATGTACCACGGGTCACGAAAGTATTTAAAAGCTTGAAGGTTAACATTCCAGTGCCCACAACAACAACAAAAAAGCTGGAAAACTGAAAATCAAAACTTAATTGTACTTATTAGGTAGTAATACTTAAAGAGCAATTGGCGCAACTTTGACAAGCTTAAGAGAAAAAAAAAAAATCTCTTGGGTTCCAGCCTTGGGCTGGGGCACACTTTTATGAGTTTTATCTCCAGGAACCTCATCACGTTTTCACTGTAAAGCTCTGAGTGAGAAGCCAGGGTTTCTGGCAGGTGGAGGAGAAAAGCAGCCATTTTAAATAGTGCTCTGTTCTCCTTAGCAAGGGTCTGTCTTTGAAGGAACCTACTTTAACAGAGCCCAACTAACCTTTTTTTTTTTTTTTTCCCCTCAGAGTCTAATCTTGGAAGAAGGGAAATTCTTAACTCCAGTCCCCTCTAGCCTTCCTGTTTCAGTTAAGGGATGAAGAAAAAAAAAAAAATCCGAGAAGCAGCAGTGAAAGTCATAATCCAGGGGCACAAGCTCACTAAAAGACTGAGGCCTAATCATAAAATTAAAAAATGCTTACCATCTCCCCACGTCTTAACACCGCAACATCAACAGAGTTTTCCAGGGGATTACCAGGCGTTGCAACTTAAAGGGTTTCGGTTTCTTTTACCAGATACATCACGTCTGGCTTTCAAAAAAGGAAAAAAATAGGACTCCGGCAAGATGGCGGCCTAGGCAGAAGCACCACGCCGTCCCTCCACAACAAAGATCCGAAAAACTAAGCCAAACAGAGAATCAACAATCCTGAAACCCTAGGACA
>NW_004443949.1:15815037-15833357 GCF_000243295.1 Trichechus manatus latirostris | reverse complement strand
CATGTGTGTTACTGTTACATGAGAAACTATCTGTTCTGTAAGCCTTCACCTGAAGTACAATAAAATATTTTAAAAAAAAAAAAAAAAAGGAAAAAAATATACAAGAAGTGCTAAAAGGCAAAAACCACAACCTGAACAGACACAAGCATCAGAGCCAGACACAGATATGGCTGAAATTTTGTGATTATCGGACCGGGAATTTAAAATAACTTTGCTTAATATTGTAAGAGCTCCACGGGGGACATCTACCTCAATTGGCATAGCATAGTTTATAAAGAAAATCTTTTACTTCCTACTTTGGTGAGTAGCAGCTGGGGTCTTAAAAGCTTGTGAGCGGCCATCTAAGATATTCCACTGGTCCCATCCTATCTGGAGCAAGGAAGAATAAAGAAAACCAAAGACACCAGGGAACGATTAGTCCAAAGGACTTATGGACCAAAACTACCACAGCCTCCACCAGACTGAGTCCAGCACAACTAGATGGTGGCCAGCTACCATCACTGACTGCTCTGATAGGGATCACATTAGAGAGCCCTGGACAAACCTATTGTCATCTAATAGATTCTGACTCATAGCAACCCTATAGGCGTTTGTTTTTTTTGTGTTTTAAAGTCGAGAAGGAGAGAGGGTTGACATGTCATGGGGTTGGCAATCAATGTCACAAAATAATACGTGCAGTAATTAATGAAAACTGATTTGCTCTGCAAACCTTCCTCTAAAGCATAATAATAAAAAAAATAGTGTAAGCGCTCTAATGGAAAAAGTGGACACTATGCAACAGCAGATGGGTTACATGAGTAGAGAGATGAAAATGCTAAGAAAGACTCCATAGAAAACGGTGGAGAACAAAATTGTTGTAAAAATGCCTTTGATAGGGTCATTAATAAAGTGGACAGAGCAAAGAATCAATGAGTTTCAAGATATGTCCGTAGAAACTTCTTAAACTAAAAAGCAAAGAGATAAAAGACTGAAAAAAAAAAAAAAAACCAGAATGTCCAGAATGTCCAGTAACTGTAGCACAATTACCAGAAGAGAGAAAGGAGTAGGAAAAGTATTGAAGTAATAATGGCTGAGAATTATCTAAATTTTTAATGCCTCATAGAATTCTCTTGGAACAATGGTTAAACGCTTCACAGCTAACCTAAACATTGGCAGTTGGAACTCACCAGTGGCTCTGGAAATGGAAGAAGGGGAGCTCTGGCAATCTACTTTCCTACAGATTATCTGTTGCCTTCAAGTAGATTCTGACTCACAGCAATGCTATAGGACAAAGAAGAACTGTCCCGTAGGGTTTCCGAGGCTGTACTTTTTATGGAAACTGACTGCCACATCTTTCTCCTGCTGAGCGCCTGAACTACCGAACTTTCGGTTGGCAGCCGAGTGCTTAACCCTTACGCCACCAGGCTCCTTCTCGTAAAGATTACAGACTAGGAAACCCTAGGAGCAGTTCTACTCTGTTCTATAGGGTCTCTTTGAGTCGGAATCGACTTGGCAGTACAGAACACCAACATACAGGCTTTGTATGTATTCAATTATTCTTGGTAGCAGTACATACGTACTATCAAGATGGGAGTAGTGGGCAGAAGATGGAAAGAGTGTTGTAACCTAATTGGTTTATTGTCCGTATTTGTAAGGTAAAGCAGAATGATAAAATGCTGTATGCAGATAATGATATAAGGCATAAGCAAGGAGGAGAATCTATGGAGTGTATGCTTACATGATTATAATATACCTGCCCCCCTTTTCTACTTTGAGTGGGACAGCTATAAAGGGAGTGTGCATCTGGAAAGTGATCATGTGGCTGGGGATGTGGTGGACAAAGTTCAGGTGAGGTTTCCAACAGAAAGCAGCTTTAGGATCTGAAATTCAGAGAAGTGTACCAAAACAAATTCTGGGTGAGAGACAATGCTAGCCCTAAAGACACTGGTAAAGGACCAAGGCTGAATGCTGGAACGGAAATAACTCAGAAGGATAATGAGTTTTTTTGGCTTAGCTTTTTGGTTATGTATTATGGTCGTATGTGTGTGCATAAATAGCTAGACACAATCAAAAGGGCATAACATCCTCTTTGAAATTATAAGTAGAAGTAGGACAAAATAGCTGCCTTGTGCATAACTGCTTATATCATTCCTAATAATCTACAAATATTCCATTGTTTACATGAGATTTTAATTCTTTGATCTGTAGTTTTGTTACTATTGTAAGATCATCTTCTGCATTCATATTCTTTATTATTTTGTATTACTACCAATTAAAAAAAAAAAAAGAGCCCTGATTGTGCAATGGTTAAGCACTTGGCTGCTAATGGAAAGGTTGGCAGTTTGAACATACCCAGAGGCTCCTCAAGAGGAAGACCTGCAATCTACTGCTGTAAAGATTACACCCTAGAAAACCCTACGCAGAAGTTCTACTCTGTCATGTGGCATCACTATGAGCCAAAACCAACTCCATAGCGCCTAACAACACCACCACCAATAAAATAAGTTAACAGAATATCACTTTTGGACTTTTTACCAAGGTTTTATAAATGATAATGAGGAATATATTCCTCACCTAAAGTTTACGTTAAATATCTCAGTCCTATTGAGATTAGAAAGGAATTGAAAATTGAGCGTGGAATAACATTCTAATAGGATATCCAAATATTAATTTTATACACTTATTTCTGAACTTCTCTTTAACTTCTGTAAAGTAGTACATTGTTACTAGAGACAAAATTCAATTGGCATTCTTCACTCAAATTTTTAATAGGTTACTGAATATAATAACCTTAAAGAACATCTGAAATTTCACTTTTCTTAATATATACAATAATTCAACCTCAGAGATTTTATGCCTTTACCAAGTACATAAACCAAAAACCCAACACATTGTCATCAGGTTTACTCCAACTCATGCATGGCTACCCAATGTGCTGCAAAGTAACACCTCCAAAGGGTCTTCTAGGTTGTGACAGTTCAGAAGCAGATCACCAGGCCTTTCTTCTGAGGTCCCTCAAGAGGGTCAGGTGCCTTTTGGTTAGTAGTCAAGCACATAACTGTTTGTGCTACCTTGATACTCCTACCAAGAACACAGAGAAGAACAAATAGATAAAAGTCCCTTTGATTCCAACAATGATTTC
This sequence comes from Trichechus manatus latirostris, assembly GCF_000243295.1. NCBI lineage: Eukaryota > Metazoa > Chordata > Mammalia > Sirenia > Trichechidae > Trichechus > Trichechus manatus. Next base: position 15,830,236 of record NW_004443949.1, on the reverse strand, counting down.
CTTCTGCCTCCAAATAGAACAAAATTTATTTTTCCTCCATCTTGTATTTGGAAACTAATTATAATAGTAATTGCAATATATACCACTTTTTATGTGTCAGGTCCTGATTTAACTTGCAAATATTAACTAATTTTATGCTCTTAATAACCCTATCATTAAGTACATTTCACAGAGAAGTTTCATAACTCACTCAGCCGGTCACGCTGCTAGGAAGTGGCGGAGCCATGCTGTGAGCATGGGTCTCCAGTTCATGCTGTCAATCACTGCTTAAACCAAAACAACCAACCAGACAAACCCATTGTCGTCTAGTGGATTCCTACTCGTAGTGACCCTTTGGTATAGAGTATAGTGACCCTTTGGTATAGAGTAGAAGTGTCCTATAGGGTTTCCAAGGCCGTAAATTTTTACAGAAGGAGAATGGCACATCTTTATTTCACAGAGAGGCTGGTGGATTCCAACCACCGACCTTTCAGTTAGCAACTAAGCGCTTTAATGGCTGTGCCACTGCTAGTAATTTTCATTTGTTTTTTCTTTACAGTGCATAAATTTAAAGTTTGCATTTTGCCACCAACCCTACTTTACTGTACTTCTGCATACTTCTGAGGTGAAAAGACTATATATTACTCCTATTTTTCTATTAAAAAAAAAAAAATAACAGTCTGAGAGAGGTTAATAACTTGAACAGAGTCAGGATTCCAAACAAAGTTGTAGTGTTGTTACAAGCTTACCCAGGACAATAGCCCATGATTGGGAAAAGTACAAAGGATTTGGAATAGAATATATTAAGTTTGGAACATTGGCTTTAACAGCTGACACTACTATAATTAAAATTTATACTCTTCAAGTCTGGGTTGTCTTTTATTCCTTTTCATTTACTTTCATAATACATATTTACCTCAAATAGTGAGTAAAAAGAAATAACAATTTCTGGAACATAAAAAGTTCTAAAACAAAAATTAGCATATTTCATGCTTCTGAAAACAAACTAATTTGTTTTCCTGGGGCATAGTGATTTAATTCCAGAAACTTAGCACTGAGAGAATTGCACTTTTTAAAAGCTTCAGTGATTTTGTGGGTGTCATTTAACATTTTAAATCATTTGTTCTTTTATATCTCTATCTTCTCCTTACTCCAAACTACAGTATTTGAATTGCATTGTTTCTTTTAAAATGAATTTACACTTATATGCAGTACTTTACAAGAATAAGGAGCCCTGGTGACGCAGAGATTAAAGCCCTGGCCTGCTAACTGAAAAGTTGGCAGTTCTAACCCACCAGCTTCTCCGTAGGAGAAAGATGTGGCAGTCTGCTTCCATAAAGATTTATAGCCTTGGAAACTCTAAGGGGCAATTCTACTCTGTCCTATAATTTTGCCATGAGTTGGAATAGACTTGATGGCAATGAGTTTGGTTACTGGTTTTATAAGAATAAAATAATAATCTATGTTTACTAAATTATTCTGAATACTCTCTTAAGAATATATTTCTTTTTACATGTTTATGATTTTAAAGTCAAATAAAAGGCTAGAATTAAAAAAAAAAAATTGCTTCGATTCAGTGCATATCAGGGTAATTGAAACAAACAAGCCCAGTTAATCATTTTTTACTTGGAAGTTATGTAGTACATACAAATAAAAACCAAACATGACTATTTACCTAGTAATATAAGGAGAGGTATATTAAGTTTTTATTAAATGCAAATGTGCAAGTGAATTAGAAATACTATTGTGTATTATGCTTCTGAGAGTTCAGGCTGAGATCAATAGAAATATTATGAAAACCTAAGTTATGTAAGGTTATAAATTACTTTGTTGTAAAATCAAGAATTTCACCGTCATTACTCCCTCAAGTGATTCTTTTTACTTTTATCTTGAAAAAGAGTTTACATTTAAAAATAAGTAAAGAGGAGGGAAAAGTACATATTACTGGAGGGGAATAAAGAAGAAATCGTAGTGTGTGTGTCTGAATGTATGTATGTATGTGAAAGCAAGAGAGAGAGAGAAAGAAAGATAAAAAGAGAGAGAGATGTATGTGGGGATGTACATATTGAAGCATTTTAGCTTCTGGGCTATAACAGTAATGCATTGCTTTAATGTCTAGTTCATCCTACTAAAATGGGGTATATGGCAGAAAAAAATACACTGAAAACTCTACTTACTAAAATGTCATCTGAAATTTTTGATAAAATCAAATAGAATTCCACTTTTAAATTGTGTGGAAGTATAACTTATATGCAGAAAATAGCATATATATCACATGTAGATACTAACACTAACATACTTTCACCAACTTAGTCAATAAAGAGAATGTTTTTCGTATCTCAGAAGTTCTTTATGAGTAACTAGTCACTATCCAGATCGTCTTTTCTAGAGGTAAGGACTATCTTCACTTTTTAACACTAGATTGAAGTTTTTTGCCTGTTTTTGAATTTTACATAAGTGAGATCATACAGTATGTATGCATTTGTGTAGAGCTTCTTTTATTAATGGTTTAGTTACTAGTGCTGCTGTAACAGAAATACCACAAGTGGTTGGCTTTACAGAACAGAAATTTACTGTTCCACATTTTGCAGGCTAAATGTGCAAATCAGGATCATGGCCATGTGGATTCCTTACTTGTAGGTAGCCCCAGGTGTTCCTTGCTGTCTTGGTTTCTTGATTCCTTGGCAATCATCACACAGCATCTGTCTTTCCTCAAGTGTGCATGTCTCCGTGTCTAATCTGCCTGTTTTATAACTCAGAAGTGAATAGGTTTAGATCCCACCCTACTCATGTATGATCTGATTAACATAAGAAAGAAAATCCTATTTCCAAACAAAATTACATCCACAGATATGAGTCAGGATTCTGACACATATTTTGGGGGAGCCAATTTAATTCATAGCAAATATGTTTATCTGAGCCATTCGTTGCTGTTATAGGTAGCTGAAATTCCTTTATTTGAATTAATAAACCATAGTATTTTTTTCCGTTCCATGTGCCATGGGATTTCGGGTTTGTTTAGCTTGGGGCAATAACAAATAATGCTGTTATGAATATTTTAGTAAGTGATTTTTATATGCATGTACATGCATCTCTGTTAGTTATATACCCAGGGGTAGAAGTGTTTATAACAATGTATGTGTAGGTTCAGATTTAGTAGGTATAAAAAATAATTTCCCTATGATTTTGTAACATATTTAACTCACAGGTAGAAATGATAACTGACTTTCCATCATGAACAATAGAAGCCAGAAGATGATGGAGTCTTATATTCAATGAACATATTTAAAATACCTGCCAACTTAGAATTACAAAGCCAGTGAAAATATTCTTCAGCAATAAAGGTACAATAAAGATATGTTTAGACAACGATAAGTGAGACAGATAGTAAAAGTTTCTGCATAAGCAATCATGCTTCATTGTCATACATTATATAAAGTGTGGCATAAATAAGAGTTGCAGCTTTGCAGCCTAAAAAAAAAATCTGTCTTTAATAAAAATTGTATTGTGCTTATCGTCTCTGATCATTTCCCTCTTTAAAATTGGTGTATATGTATGTGTGTGTGTGTGTGTGTGTGTGTGTGTGTATAAGCTAACTATTTTGCTTAACACCTCACCACAAAACTCCGTGTCTTAAAGCAATATGAATTAATTACAGCTCACAATTCTATGGGTTGGTTGTATGGTTATTTGGATATTATCTGGGCTCACTCATGTATCTCTGGTCAGCTGCAGACTTGCAGATGGCCATGCTGATCTTGGCTGACACTTTATTTGGGATAGGCTGGCTTATCAGGGTGACCTAGAAAGGCCCTGGCCAGGAGGAATATTGGGTTCTCCCTTATGGGATCTTGCATCCTCCACCAGGGCAGACCAAAATGGGTTCCACCAAAGTGACAGTCATGCAGGAAGGTGGAAGAAAGTTGGTCAGTCCCCTTGAGGCCTAGGCTCAAATCAGGCACAATACCACTTCCATCACACTCTTGATGAAACAAGTCTCGATGTCATTACAAATTCAAGGAGTAAATGTATCTTCACTAAACAGTGGGGCAAAAACCAAATAATTGGGCATGAGGAGAAATAGAAAAATGGGGCCATTTTTTTGCAATCAATACATTAAAGATAATTCTAACTTCATGGGATTGTGTACGGAATACATTAAAAGATGCTGGCACAACATGGGTGATCCATACACTAGTTTCTGCTCCAGATGGCTTTCAAATATAATCCAACAGGGGATGCATAGCTTTGAGGGTCTACGGTTTATATCAGGTTAATTTTTCTCTTAATATAAGCACTGTTCAAGTTAATTTATATATAGCAAGGGCATAAACATTTCACCTTTCTAATACCCAATTCAATTCTGTGTATGGATAATAGTAGCATTTTATCATTTGAGCAAACTGAACATTAATTGAGTTTTTAATATATTTCAGAACTGTATACAAATTTATGTCCATCATCTCATATAATGCTTAAAACAACTCTCTGAGGAAAGTGTCTTTGATTTTTGTATGTGTGTGTGTGTATACAGAGGAATAGAAGTGTTAAATAAATTTCCACTAGTTAGAAAGCCCACTACACATTTGTCAGTTTGTTGTACTGCAGTGACTTGCATGTTGCTGTGATGATGGAAGTTATGCCACTGATATTCCAAATGCCAACAAGGTCACCCATAGTGGACAGGTTTCAGCAGAGCTTTCATACTAAGACAAACTAGGGAGAAGGACCTGGTGGTCTACTTCTGAAAAAACTGGCCCATGAAAACCTTACGAATAGCACCAGAATATTATCTGATATAGTGCCACAGGATGAACCCCTCAGGTTAGAAGGCACTCAAAATACGACTCGGTAAGAGCTGCCTCCTCAAAGTAGAGTTGACGTTAATGACACGGACGGAGTAAAGCTTTCGGGACCTTCATCTGCTGATGTGGCTTGACTCAAAATGAGAAACATCCATTAATAATTGGAATGTGGAAAGTGTGGAGTATGGATCTAGGGATATTTGAAGTTGTCAAAAATGAAATGTAACCCGTAAAAGACCAGTTGTGTGATGACATCAAGGACGTTATACATGAAGAATGCAAAAAGGTCATTAAAAAGACAAGAAAGAAAGAAAAGACCAAAATGGATGTCAGAAGAGACTCTGAAATTTGCTCTTCACTGTAGAGTAGCTAAAGCAAGTGGAAGAAACAATCAAGTCAAAGAGCTGAACAGAAGTTTTCAAAGGGCAGTTAGAGAAGATAAAGCAATTATAACAAAATGTGCAAAGATCTGGAGTTAGAAAACCAAAAGGGAAGAACACACTTGGCATTTCTCAAGCTGAAAGAACTGAAAAATAAATTCAGGCCTCGAGTTGCAATTTTGAAGGATTCTGTGGGCAAAAAATTGAAAAATGAGGAAGCATCAAAAGAAGATGGAAGGAATACACGGAGTCATGGTACCAAAAATAATTGGTCGACATTCAAACATTTCAGGAGGTAGCATATGATCAAGAACTGGTGGTAGTGAAGGAAGAAGTCCAAGCTTCAATGAGGGCATTGGTGAAAAACAAGGCTCCAGGAATTGATAGAATACTAAATGAGATGTTTCACAATGATGCAGCACTGGAGGTGCTCATTCTTCTATGTGAAGAAATTTGGTAGAAAGCTACCTGACCAACGGACTGGAAGAGATCCATAATTGTTCCCATTCCAAAGAAAGGTGATACAAAAGAATGTGGAAATTATCAAACAGTATCATTAATATCACATGCAAGTAAAATTCTGCTGAAGACAATTCAAAAATGGTTGCAGAAGTTCATTGACAGGGAACTACCAGAAGTTCAGGTTGGATTCCGAAGAGAAGTGGAATAAGGGATCTTGGCTGAAAGCAGAGAATATTAGAAAGATGCTTACTTGTGTTTTATTGACTACACAAAGGCATTTGACCTTGTAGATCATAACAAATTATGGATAATATTACGAAGAATGGGAATTCTGGAACACTTAATTGTGTTCACGAGAAACCTGTACATAGACCAAGAGACAGCCATTTGAACAGAACAAGGGGATACTGTGCAGTTTAAAATCAGGCAAAGTGTGTGTCAGGGTTGTATCCTTTCACCATTATTATTCAATGTGTATGCTGAACAAATAATCTGAGAAGTTGGACTATATGAAGAAAAACATAGCATCAGGATTTGGCAGAAGACTAATTAGCAACCTGTGATATGCAGATGATACAACCTTGTTTGCTGAAAACAAAGAGGACTTGATGTACTTATTGATGAAGATCAAAGACTACAGCCTTCAGTATGGATTACGTCTCAACATAAAGAAAACAAAAATTCTCACAATAAGCAACATTTTGATAAATGGCGAAAATATTGAAGTTGTTAAGGATTTCATTTTACTTGGATCTACAATCAACGCTCATGGAAGCAGCAGTCAAAAAGTAAAACTATGTATTGCATTGGGCAAATCTGCTGCAAAAAGATTTTTAAAGTGTTGAAAAGCAAAGATGCATTTAGAGGTGCATCCACTGTATACTCTAATTTGGAGTTTACAAATCTCTGGCAGATGTATGGCATATTAAATGAGAGATATAATCCTTAAGGTTGTATGTGAATCTAAATAGGTTTTTAATGTTTCATAATTCTTGCAAACAGAGTCCAAGAGAATATTTTTATATAACAAAGGATTATCTCGCAGGAGAATAATTGCATTATTTCAAAAATCACAATAATCCTGTGTTACATTGTCCCCCTATTTTGCCCTATTTTATGAACATATTTCTAGGCATACATAAGCAGTTAAATCAAAAGTATGCTTTTTTTTTTAAGAATTAAATTTCCCCGCTTTTTCTAAATAAATGTTTAAAAAAAAATTCCCTAGAATTCATGACACTATTTTATAGCAGTGCTTTCCTTCATTTCTATAGGAGAGTTTAAGTTTTAAGATTTATTGTTTTCATTTCTTGAATTTATCCTTATGTTAATGCAACATATTTGCTATTATTAAAGCACAGATATGCAGGTTTATTGGTAGATGTGATGGTTGAGGTTGTGTGTCGTCTTGGCTGGCCCATCATTCTAAGTGATTTGGCAGTTATGATATACTTTGGCAGCTGTGTAAGGATGTAATCATCTCCATCATGAGCTCTGCTATGAGCAGTCAATCATTTGAAAAGAAGTTTCCTTGGGGGTATGGCCTACCTCAAATCCATGTGGAATTTCTAGCAAAGTTTGCTGACTCTTGCTTACTCTAGAGCCTGCGTCGGGAACTTGAGCTAGCAGCTTATCTGCCAGTCTTGGGATTCATCATTCTCTGCAGTCCTGGAGCCAGAGGCCTGCTGTCTGACCTGCCAATCTTGGGTTCATCAACCCCTGAAGCTACATGAGTCAAGAGATGTCTCCAGCCTGACCCATGGTTTTGGAACTTTCCAGCCTCTACAACTGTGTGAGCCGCTTTCTTGGTATAAATCTCTCTCTCTCTGAATATACACACACACACACACACACCCTTCACTGATTTTGCTTCTCTAAAGAACCAGTCTAAGAAATCTGGTACCGAGAGTAGTTCCAGAGGAAAGAAATTGTAAAGATGAGTTTTCTATATTAGTTCTCAATTCTGATTAGTCTTCAAGATGTTGACTCTGCTTCCAGTAGTAAAAAAGGCACTGCTTATTCATGACATGAGGTGACAATAGAAATGTGCAAAATGTCACCACCAATAGATCAGGTATTGGTGAGAGGTGAGGCTCTGGGTGATTGCACGTTTGATATTTTTGTACAATTTTGTCAGAATGAGAAGTATAAGGAAGCTGGTTGGTTGGTCCTACTTTCGCTAAACAAAGTGGTGAAAGAAACAGCTGAGCTCAGAGCTTCAGAGTCAAAGCTAGAGTACCACTTTAATGACCTCAAAGTTACCACTTGTCCCCGGAAAAAAAAAGCCTTATTTATTGTTGTTAAAAGAGACAATATTGCCCAAAACCTAACAGAGTCTTATGGTAAGAGTGGCTGAATTATAATGCCAATTGAATTCCCAACCGCTAATTGTGTCTGAAGCTAAAGTGAGTGCATTGGCTGGGAATAAATGGGATATTGAGCTGGGGACCTATGGGCAGATCATCAGGAAACTTCAGACATTGAGACCCTAAACTCCATTGAATCAATCCTGCCAACAGAAGCACTCCTCTCATTCCCATCTAAAGAGACTACTTCATCTTTGCCTGCTAAACCAGCCTCACCAGTAAAATCATTAGCCCCTCCACCCATATCTGATAAGATTGACACAGCTGTGACTGAAGAACCTTCCTCTAATTCATCACCTGTGCAGGCATCTGAGTCATTGCCTGGGGCATCACCTGAGGCAGATGTTTTACAAGACAATGGTGAATGTTCTCAGAACACATCCCCACCACCCATTTTTGCTTCTAGACCTATAACTAGACATAGGTTTCAGTGAGCCCCAAAAAATGAAGTGTAAAGTGTGACCCAGGAGGAAGTACACTTCTCTCCAAAAGAACTGCTTGACTTTTCTAATATGTACCAACAGAAATCTGGGGAATATGTGTGGGAATAGCTATTAAGTGTTTGGGATAATGGTGCAAGGAAAATAAAGATGAATCAGTCTGACTTTATTGATATGGGCCCACTGAACACAGATTTTTCATTCAACATTTCAGCTCAAGAGGTTAGAAATGGATCTAATAGTTTATTTGGTTGGTTTGCTGAAGCATGGATTACATGGTAGCCTACATTAAATCTAGTTGAAGTACCAGACCTTCCTTGGTACGCTGTATAAGAAGGTATGCAAAGGCTTAGGGAAATTGGCATGTTAGAGTGGATTTATCAAGTTAGACCCATAGACCCACACACAGAGTTCCCAGAGGACACACCTTTTACCGCAACAGTGAGGAACAAATTTGCGAAGGGAGCTTCGGCGTCCTTGAAGACTGCTGTGATTGCTATTTTATGTTAGTTAGATTTGACAGTGGGAACTGCCCTAATGAATTAAGACACCTAACTAAAATGAGGCTTATGGAATTCCATGGTTGTAGTGACCAAGTGTTGTCACTCAATAGATGCAAATAAGGTGGACATGTTTACTGTAATGGACAGAAGAGTTAAAGCAGTAATCAGAATAATCTGACTTGTATGGACTTATGGCATTGACAACTTAGTCATGGTGTCCCTAGGAGTGAAATAGATGGTAAATCTAGTGAATATTTACTTGATCTGTACAAGTAGAAGAATTCTAGGTCAAGTGAATGGCAGTCTAACTTGAATCGCTAGAGTAGATAGCCATGGCCTCTCCATCAATTCCCAGACTTGAGTCTGTTTGGAGACCCATAACCCCTTGAATGAAGGGGAGGCCAGGGCTCCTTAAGGAAGAACCCCACTGCACTTCCAAATATTTATACTGTTAATCTTTCTCCCAGTCTTCCCTAAAGGAAGCTACGGCTTTTAATGAGAGTGACTGTTCATTGGGGAAAATGAAATAATCATATTTTGGGTGGATTACTGGCTACTGGCTCTGAACTTAAATGAATTCCAGGAGATTCAAAACATCACTGTGGCACACAAGTCAGAGTTGGGGTGTATGGAGGTCAGCTTATTCATGGAATCTTAGCTCAGGTTCATCTCACAATGAGTCCAGTGGGTCCCTGAACCCATCCTGTAGTGATTCCCCCAATTCCAGAATGCATAATTGGGATAGCTATATTCAGCTACTGGTAGAACTCCCACATTGGATCCCTGACAAATAGAGTAAGGGCTATTGTTGTAGGAAAAGCCAAGTGGAAGCCATCAGAAATGCCCCTACCTAGAAAAATAGTAAACCAAAAGCAATACCACGTTCCTGGAGGGATTGCAGAGATTACTGCCATCATCAAGGACTTGAAGTATACAGGGGTGGTTATTCCCACCACATTCCCATACAACTCACCTATTTGGCTTGTGCAAAAAACAGATGGATCTTGCAGAATGACAGTGGATTATTGAAAGGTTATGACTCCAAATGTAACTGCTGTCCCAGATGTGGTTTCATTGCTTGAGTAAATTAATACATATCCTGGTGCCTGGTATGCAGCTATTGATCTAGTTAATGCCTTTTTTCCATACCTATTTCAAAGAATCACCAAAAGTAGTTTGCCTGCAGCTGGCAAGGCCAGTAATGCATCTTTACTGGCCTACTTCAGAAGTATATCAACTCTCCAGTCCTATGTCATAATTTAGTCCGCAGGAACTTTGATCACCTTCCCTTCCACAAGATGTCACACATTATTGGACCTAGTAAGGAAGAAGTGTCAATGACTCTGGACTTATCGGTAAAACTTTTGTGTGCCAGAGGGTGGGAAATTAATCCAATAAAAATTCAGGTTCCTTCCACCACAGCGAAAATTTCCAGAGGTCCAGTGGAGTGGGGTACATAGAGATATTCCTTCTAAAGTGAAAGATACGTTATTGCAGCCAGCCCCTCCTACAACTAAAAAAGGCACAATGCCTGGTATGCCTCTTTGGATTTTGGAGGCAACGTATCCCTCATTTGGGTGTGCTACTCCAGCCTATTTATCAAGTGACTCAAAAAGCCGCTAGTTTTGAGTAAGGTCCACTACAAGAGAAGGCTCTGCAACAGGTTCAGGCTACAGTGCAAGCTGCTCTGCAGCTTGGGCCATATGATCTGGCTGATCCAATGGTTTTTGAAGTGACAGTGGCAGGTAGAGTTGCTGTTTGCAGTCTTTGGCATACCCCTATTGGTCAATCACAGAGCAGACCCTTATGATTTTGAAACAAATACCTGCCATTCTCTGCAGGTAACTACTCTCCTTCTGAGAAACAGCTTTTGGCTTGTTACTGGGCCTTAGTTGAGTCACCATGCAGCCTGATCTGCCAGTCATGAACTGGGTGTTGTCTGACTCAGAGTCATAAAGTCGGACATGCACAGCAACACTCCTTTGTTGAATGGAAGTGATATATAGGAGATTGGGCCTGAGCAGGCTTTAAGGCACTAGTAAGCTGCATAAGGAAGTGGCCAAAAGGCCCGTGGTCTCTCCTTCTGTCACATTACATTCCATCTCCCAGTCTGCACCTATAGCCTTATGGGGAATCTCTTATGATCAGTTGACTGAGGAAGAGAAAACTCGTGCCTGGTTTACAGATGATTCTGCACAATATGCAAGCACCACTCAAAAGTGGACAGTAGCAGGACTACAGTGCCTTGCTGAGAACTCCCTGAAGGACAGTGGTGAAGGGAAATCCTCCCAATGGGCAGAACTTTGAGCAGTGCACTTGGTTGTTCATTTTGCTTGGGAGGATAAATGGCTAGAAGTGTGACTGTATACTGATTCATGGGATGTGATCAATGGTTTGGTGGAATGGTCAGGGGCTTGGAAGGAACATTATTGGAAAATTGGAATTGGTAACAAGGAGGTATGAGGAAGAGGTATGTGGATAGATCACTCTGAACGGACCAAAGAAGATATTTACGCCTTGTGTGAATGTTCACCAAAGAGTGAACTCAGCAGAGGAGGATTTTAACAATCAAGTAGATAGGATGACATTTTCTGTGGAAGCCAGTCATCCTCTTTATCCAGCCACTCCTGTCATTGACCAATGGGCTCTTAAAAAAAGTGACCATGGAAGCAGGAATGGAAGCTATGCATGGGCTCAGCAACATTGACTTCCACTCACCAAGACCAACTCAGCTACAGCCACTGCTGAGTGCCCAATCTGCAAACAGCACTCACCAACACTGAATCCCTGATACAATGTGATTCCTTGAGGTGATCAGCCACCAACCTGGTGCCAGGTTGATTACATTGCAGTGCTTCCATCATGGAAAGGGCAGTGTTTTGTTCTTACTAGAATAGATACTTACTCTGGATACAGATTTGTCTTCCCTACACACAATATTTCTGCCATAACTACCAACCATGGACTTACAGAATGCCTTATTCCCCATCTTGGTATCCCACACAGCATCACCTCGAATCAAGGATCTTGTGTCACAGCAAATGAAGTGTGGCAATGGATCCATGCTCATGGAATTCACTGGTCTTACCATGTTCCCCAACATCCTGAAGCAGCTGGCTTGGTAGAATGATGGAATGGCCTTCTAAAGATACAATATGGCTCCAGTTAGGTGGCAATACCTTGAAGGGTTGGAGCAATGTTCTCCAGGAGGCTACATATGCTCTAAATCAGTATCCAATATATGCTTCTGTTTCTCCCATAGCCAGGATTCATGGGTCCAGGAATCAATGGGTGGAAATGAGAGTGGCACCACTCACTATTACTCCTAGTGACCCACTCAAAAAATTTTTGCTTTCTGTTTCAGCAAACCTATGTTCTGTGGGTCTAGAGATCTTAGGCCAAAGGGAAGAATGCGCTCAACAGGAGACACAACAAGAATTCCATTGAACTGTAAGTTAATAATGTCACCCAGCCACTTTGGGTTCCTTACGCCTCTGAATCAACAGGAAAAAAGGGAGTTACTGTATTGGCTGGTGTGATTGATCCTGATTACCAAGAAGAAATTAGATTGATATTACCTAATGGAGGTAAAGAAGAGTATGTCTGAAACACAGGAGATCCTTAGGGATGTCTCTTAGTACTATCATGCCCTGTGATTCAAGTCAATGGAAAACTACAGCAACCCAATTCCAACATGACTATGAATGGCACAGGCCCTTCAGGAATGAAAGTTTGGGTCACTCCACCTGGCAAAGAAACATGATCAGCTAAGGTGCTTCCTGAGGGTAAAAGGAATACAGAATGGGTGGTAGAAAAAGGTAGTTCTAAATACCATTATGACTACGTGACCAGTTGCAGAAAGGAAGAATGTAATTGTTACGAGTATTTCTTCCTTCTATGTGTGCATAAAATGTTTTTGTTTTTCTTGACTTATAAAATATAAGATGTAAACAGGGCTAGTGCATTTTTGGTTATACGCGTGTTGTATCATGTTAGGTGCAAGTATGACTTTGTAATTGTCTTTATTTAGAGATTGTGTGTGGCTTAGGGAGATGTGTATGGGTGTCTAGTTGACCAGGGTGGACTATGATGGTTAAGGTTGTGTGTCAACTTGGTGGGACCATCTTTCTCACTGGTTTGGCAGTTATGATGTAGTTTGGTGTAATGATGCAATCACCTCCTGTGATGGTTAAGATTGTGTGTCAGCTTGGCTGGGCCATGATTCTCAGTGTTTTAATGTAATCACTCACATGATTGAATATACTGTGAGTAGCCAATCAGATGAAAGGGAGTCTCGAGGGTGTGGCCTGCATCTGTATATAAGCAGACTTTCTGGCTTTTTGCTCTCTCTGGATCCTGCGGCTGCTTCCTGTTATCTCATCTCCTGTTCTTGGGACTTGAGCTGTCAGCTTATCTGCCAAACCTGGGATTCGTCAATCTGCACAGCCTGTGAGAGAGAGCCCTGTTCTCCGAACTGCCAATCTTGGGCTTGCCAGCTTCTGCAGCTGTGTGACTTGGGAGAGGCCTCTACCCTGATCCACGGACTTGGGACATTCTAGCCTCTACAATCACGTGAGCTGTTTCCTTGATATAATCTTTCTCTCTCTATGTATATATTTATACACTTTACTGATTTTGCTTCTCTAGAGAACCCAGCCTGAGACATTTGGTACCGGGAGTGGTTCTAGAGAAACAAAATTGTAAGGATGAGTTTTCTAAATTGGTTCTCAAGTCTAGTTAGTCACAAAGACATTGATGACTCTGCTTCCAGCAGTGAAAAGGTCACTGCTAGTCCATGGAATAAGGTGGCGATACAAATAAGCAAAATATCACCACCGGTAAATCAGGTATTGGTGAAAGGTGAGGTTCAGGGTGAACACATGTGTGATATCTTTCTACAGCTTTGTCAGAATGAGAAGTATAAGGAAGCTGGTTGGTTTCTCCTACTTTCGCTAGACAAACTGATGAAGGAAAGAGATGCACTCAGGGTTTCAGAGTCAAGGCTCAAGTGCCACATACATGACCTCAAGGCTTCCACTTGTGCTTTGAAAGAAAGCCTTATTTCTTGTAGGAACAGAGCCAAAACTGCTGAAACCAAACCCAGAGTCTTATTGTAAGAATGGCTGAATTACAATGCCAGCTCAATTGCAAACTCAAGAGGTGTCTGAAGTTAAAGTAAGGGCATTGACTGGGAAGAGATGGGATCCTGAGACATGGGATGGGGACATATGGGCAGATAATCAGGAAGATGGGGACACTGAGCCTGTAAATTCTGTTGAATCACTCCTGCCAGCAGAACCAGTTCCATCTGAAGAGATTACTTCATGTTTGTCTGCTAAACCATCCTGCCCAGGAAAACCATTAGCCCCTCCACTCCCATCTGAGGAGATTTGCCTTAGCCCAGGTGCCTCTAAAGAACACTTGCATGAGTCATCGCCTGGAGCATTGCCTGAGGCAGATGCTTTACAAGATAATGCTGAATGTTCTCAAAACAATTCCACACTACCGATTCTGGCTTCTAGACCTATAACTAGGCTTAAGTCCCAGCAAGCCCCAAAAGGTGAAGTACAAAGTGTGACCCAGGAGGAGGTACGCTACACTCCAAAAGAACTACTTGAGTTTTCTAATATGTACAAACAGAAACCTGTGGAATATGTGTGGGAATGGCTATTAAGGGTGTGGTATAATGGTGCAAGGAACATAAAGATGGATCAGTCTGAGTTTATTGATATGGGACCACTAAGCACAGACTGTTCATTCAATGTTTCAGCTAGAGAATTTAGGAAAGGATCTAATAGTTTATTTGGTTGGGTTGCTGAAGCATGGATTATGAGGTGGCCGACACTAAATCAAGTTGAAGTACCAGACCTGTCTTGGTATACTGTAGAAGACTGTATATAAAGGCTTAGGGAAATTGGCTTGCTAAAGTGGGTTTATCAGGTTAGACCCACAGGGCCACACATGGAGTGTCCAGAGGACACACCTTTTACCACAACTGTGAGGAACAAATTTGTGAAGGAGCTCCAGCATGCTTGAAGACTGCTGTGATTGCTATTTTATGTAAGTCAGATTTGACGGTGAGAACTGCCCTAACTGAATTAAGACACCTAACTACAATGGGGCTGATTGGACCCCGTGGTAGTAGGGGCCAAGTGGCTGCACTCAATCGACAAAGACAAGGTGGGCGTGGTTACAGTAATGGACAGAGGAGTCAAAGCAGTAATCAGAATAGTCTGACTCGTATGGACTTATGGGGTTGGCTAC
>NW_004443949.1:15814122-15814784 GCF_000243295.1 Trichechus manatus latirostris | reverse complement strand
AATATACTGCCAAAAATTTTTACTGTTAACCTTTCTCCAGCCTTTCCCAAAAGGACCTGCGGCCTTTTTCGAGAGTGATTATTCACTGGGGAAAAGGAAATAATCAGACTTTTCAGGGATTACTGGATACTGGCTCTGAGCTGACACTAATTCCAGGAGACCCAAAACATCACTGTGGCCCACCAGTAAGAGTGGGAGCATATGGAAATCAGGTTATTAATGGACTCTTGGCTCCTGTCCGTCTCACAGTAGGTCCAGTGGGTCTCTGAACCCATCCTGTAGTGATTTCCCCAGTTCCAGAATGCATAATTGAAATAGATATACATAGCAACTGGCAGAAACCCCACATTGGATCCCTGACAAATAGAGTATGGGCTATTATGGTAGGAAAAGCCAAGTGAAAGTCATTAGAACTGCCCCTAACTAGGAAAATAGTAAACCAAAAGCAGTACTGCATTCCTGGAGGGATTGCAGAGATTACTGCCACCATCAAGGACTTGAAGAATGCAGGGGTGGTGATTCCCACCACATCCCCATTCAAGTCACCTATTTGGCCTGTGCATAAAACAGAAGGATCTTGGAGAATGACAGTAGACTATCAAAAACTTAACCAGGTGGTGACTCCAATTGCAGCTGCTGTTCCAGATGTAATTTCACTGCTT
>NW_004443949.1:15785532-15814022 GCF_000243295.1 Trichechus manatus latirostris | reverse complement strand
ACCAGAAGCAGTTTGCCTTCCGCTGGCAAGGCCAACAATACTCCTTCACTTGCCTACCTCAGAGCTTTGTTAATTCTCCAGCCCTATGTCATAATTTAGTCTGCAGGGACCTTGATTGACTTTCCCTTCTACAGGACATCACACTGGTCCATTACATAGATGACATTATGCTGATTGGACCTAGTAAGGAAGACGTGTCAATGACTCTAGACTTATTGGTAAAACATTTGCATGCTAGAAGGTAGGAGATTAATCCCACAAAAATTTAAGCACCTTCCACTTCAGTGAAAGTTCTAGGGGTCCAGTGCTGTGAGACACGTGGAGACATTCCTTCTAAAGTGAAGGTTAAGTTACTGCATCTTGCTGTTTGCACAACTAAAAAGGAGGCACAATGCCTAGTGGGCCTCTTTGGATTTTGGAGGCAGTGTATTCCTCATTTGGGAGTGATACTCCAGCCTATTTTTCAAGTGACTCGAAAACCTGCTAGTTTTGAGTGAGGACCATAACAAGAGAAGGCTCTTCAACAGGTTCAGGCTGCTGTGTAAGCCGCTGTGCCACTTGGACCATATGATCCAGCTGATCCAATGGTGCTTGAAGTGTCAGTGGCAGATAGAGATGCTGTTTGGAGTCTTTGGCAGACCCTTAGGATTCTGGAGCAACACTCTGCCATCCTCTGCAGATAACTACTCTCCTTTTGAGAAATAACTTTTGGCTTGTTACTGGGATTTAGTAGAGACTGAATGCTTAACCATGGGACACCAAGTCACCATGAGGCCTGAGCTGCCCATCATAAACTGGGTGTTGTCTGACCCCCAGAACCATAGAGTTGGATGTGCACAGCAAGACTCCATCATTAAATGAAAGTGGTATATTCGAGATTGGGCCCGAGCAGGACCCAAAGGCACAAGTAAGTAGCATGAGGAAGTGGGCCAAATGCCCATGGTCTCCACTCCTGTCACATTACATTCCGTCTCCCAGTCTGCACCTATAGCCTCATGGGGAATCTCTTATGATCAGTTGTTTGAGGAAGAGAAAACTCGTGCCTGGTTTACAGATGGTTCTGTGAGTTATACAGGCGCCACTCGAAAGTGGACAGCAGCGGCACTACTGCCCCTTTCTTGGACCTCCCTGAAGGACAGTGGTGAAGGGAAATCCTCTCAATGGGCAGAACTTCGAGCAGTGTACCTGGTTGTTCACTTTGCTTGGAAGGAGAAATGGCCAGATGTGCTATTATATACCGATTCATGGTCTGTGGCCAATGGTTTGACTGGATGGTCAGGTACTTGGAAGGAACATGATTGGAAATTGGAGACAAGAATTTATGGGGAAGAGGTTTGTGGATAGACCTCTCCAAATGGGCTAAAGAAGTGAAGATATTTGTGTCTCATGTGAATGCTCACCAGAGGGTGTCCTCAGCAGAGGATGATTTTAACAATCAAGTGGATAGGATGATGTGTTCTGTGGAAACCAGTCATCCTCTTTCCCCAGCTACTCCTGTCATTGCTCAATGGGCTCATGAACAAAGTGGCCATGGTGGCAGGGATGGAGGTTATGCATGGTCCCAGCAGCATGGACTTCCACTCACCAAGGCTGACATGGCCACAGCCCCTGCTGAGTGCCTAATGTGCCAACAGCAGAGACCAACACTGAGTCCCTGATATGGCACCATACCTCAAGGTGATCAGCCAGCAACCTGGTTGCAAGTTGATTACATTGGACCACTTCCATCATGGAAAGGGCAGCGTTTTCTCCTTACTGGAATACACACTTACTCTAGATATGGATTTGCCTTCCCTGCATGCAATGCTTCTGCCAAAACTACCATGCCCTGTGATTAAAGTCAATGGAAAACTACAGCAACCTAATTTTGACATGACTACTAATGACCCAGACCCTTCGGGAATGAAGATTTGGGTCACCCCCACCAGGCAAAGAACCACGACCAACCGAGGTGCTTGCTGAGGGCAAAGGGAATACAGAATGGGTGGTGGATGAAGGTAGTTCTAAATACCAGTTATGGCCATGTGACCAGTTGCAGAAAGAGGGATTGTAATTGTTATGAGTGTTTCTACTTTGTATGTGTGCATCAAATATTTTTGTTTCCTTCACTTATAAAATATAAGCTGTAAACTGGGCTAATGCGTTTTCCATTGTACGCATGTTAGTAGTATCATGTTAGGCACAAGTATGACTTTCTAATTGTCTTTATTCAGAGATTATGTGTGGCTTAAGGAGATGTGTACATGTGCCAGGTTGACAAGGGGTGGACTGTGATGGTTAAGATTGTGTGTCAGCTTGGCTGGGCCATGATTCTCAGTGTTTTAATGTAATCACTCGCATGATTGAATATACTGTGAGTAGCCAATCAGATGAAAGGGAGTCTCCTTGGGGGTGTGGCCCGCATCTGTATATAAGCAGACTTTCTGGCTTTTTGCTCTTTCTGGATCCTGTGGCTGCTTCCTGTTGTCTCATCTCCTGTTCTTGGGACTTGAGCTGTCAGCTTATCTGCCGAAACTGGGATCCATCAATCTGCACAGCCTGTGAGCAGGAGCCCTGTTCTCTGACCTGCCGATCTTGGGCTTGCCAGTTTCTGCAGCTGTGTGACTTGGGAGAAGCCTCTACCTTGATCCACGGACTTGTGATGTTCTAGCCTCTACAATCATGTGGGCTGTTTCCTTGATATAATCTCTTTCTCTCTATGTATATATATTTATACACTTTACTGGTTTCGCTTCTCTAGAGAACACAGCCTAAGACACCTGCATCATGAGATTTGCTATGAGCAGCCAATCAGTTGAAAGGAATTTTCCTCAGAGGTGCAGCACACATTAAATACTTATGGACTTTCTGGCAAAGCTCATTGGCTTTTGCTTGCTGTGGCTCTTTTATCTGGGCCTTGAGTTATCAGCTTAACTGCTGATCTTGGGATTCGTCAGCCTCTGCAGCCTATGAACTGGTGGCCTGCTATCTCACCTGCCGATCTTGGGATCCGTAGGCCTCTGCAGCCTGTGAGCCAGAGGCCTGATGTCTGACCTGCCGATCTTGGGTTTGTCAGCTCCTGCAGCTATGTGAGTCAAGAGAAGTCTCCAGTCTGATGCACAGACTTGGGACTTTCCAGCCTCTACAATCACATGAGACATTTTCTTGATATAAATCTATCTCTCTTACTCTCTCCCTCTCTTTATATCTCTATATATGATTCACTGATTTTATTTCTCTAGAGAACCCAGGCTAAGACAGTAGGTTGTCAATAAGAGAAGGATATCCAAGAAAGTCTCTATGTCACATTTACTTTTTCTGGTTTCAAATATCTCTCATAATGGATTAAAACAAACAAACAAATCCTGGAATATACTTTAAAAATCTGTGTAGAAAAGAAATGACAAAATAAATGTAATTATTAAATTTTTATTCAATAGAAAAATATTATTGTGCTAGGTTTTCTCCATTTGTTCATGACCGCAACCTAATTAAGTCTGTACCCTTCTCTGCCTTTAACTGTACTTTCAAAGCCTGACTATTACATAATTCATCACCTGGTTGGGCTTCCTTGCCCTTCAATTTTCCCTTGTGTTCAGCCAGTGAAAAACCCCAGCAGAATACTAAAGTACAAATGAAGAAGCACTTTAGAGGTATAGCCCCCTTCTCAGTGCCTCCTTCACTATCATTCTGGCTATGTTCTACAGTTTCAACTTCTGTCAGATGGTAGCCTTCCATGGGTCCAAGTTGTCTGGTAACATCATTTTGTTTGCTTTCCTCTTCAGAACTAAGTATGTAATGGCGTCTTGATTTGGCTAATTCCTGAATATTTCATCACTTCCTGGTTCATTAATCCATCTCACAACCCTGTTAATACTGTCTTCATTAAACTGTTCTTTGGTAAACTCTTTAAATGCATTATTTTTTGGAAGCGCTTAATTGATACATGTTATAGACTAGTTATAAAATAGCTAAAAGATCCCTGGTGGAGCAGTGGTTAAAGCATTTGGCTGCTGACCAAAAGTTCGGTGATTCATACTTACCAGCTGCTCTGCAGGAGAAAGATGTAGCAGTCTGCTCCTGTAAAGATTTACAGCCTTGGGAACTCTATTGGGCCTCTCTACCCTGTCCTACAGGGTCTCTATGAGTGGAACTGAGTTGACGGCAGTGGGTTTCATTTTGGTATAAAGTAGTTAATTGTACACCTTTATTGATCAACGAAAAAAAATCTGAAAACTCAGAGAATTTTATCCTGAATCTTTTCCGTAAATGTAAAGACTGAGTGTAACTCGCATGTCTTTTATTCCTCACGTGGTTATTCTGTTATTCCTCCAGGCTATCTGAATTAGGAAACCAAACTTGGGGGCAACTTTACTCCTAGAGAAAACTTTTAAGTCTTTTCCTTTTTATCTTTAACAAGTTATGCATAATTCTTTAAAAAACTAGAAAAGAAATCAGAAATACTAGAGTTATGAAGACAAATCTGAAGAGATTTTTTTTTAATACAGTTTAAGTAATGGCAAAAGGCTAAAACTTGTTAAATTGCAGTTACAGTATAATTTAATTCAAAATACTTGAAGATTTTTCACAGTATTTTTTATTTTGCCCATAGAAAATGACTAAATTAAATTGCTACTGAAATTCAGAGAAAATGTGAACATTTTGACCTTTAATAAAGGAAACAGAAGACTGATTTTACAAAGAATCTAACCAAAATTTCTTTAGTAAAACAGAATAGCACATTTGCAGTGATGAAAGAAGGCTAGTTTTATTTTTGTTACTTAAAAGAAATGTACAACATTATTAATGTCTCAAGCAGGGAACTTTTTTTTAGTATAATAGCTGTGAAATAATAGGAGTGTGTTTGGATATACAAAGTGAGAGGGGAAGGCCTCAAAATGAACAACATCAAAATAAGTTGAACTAAAGTTTTCATTGTCAGTGAAGGTAATGAACAATGAATAAATATGGTCGTATTGATTGCAAACTTTGTAAAGTTCAGGTTTTTTACTCTAGCACTATAAATTCTACTCCTTATTCTCCTCCCACTCATACATGCACAGAGTATTTTTACTGCAGTTATGGCACATTAACAGTTTAGGGAAGAAGTCTGTATACTAGTAGCACTTTCCTTATTGAATGAAATTAATATTAAACAAATATATGTATATATAGAAAAAAGCTTCCAGTAAATAAATACCAATGTAGAAGAATATACTTTTTATTAATTTCTATCAACAATTGAGTTTATTATCATAATGTTATGACACTCTCCTTCCTCCATCTTTACACTAGATGTGTCACATATGTGCCAGACTGAATTGTCTCTTAGTTCCAAACTTACCCTTCCACACTCTGTGATACCTGTGCTGGGATAACTGGGAGAGAGCAGGCAGCATTGTTTCCTTTGCCAGATTGCTTCCTCTGAGGCTATATCAATGGTGGACGAAAGGGAAACTAGAAGGAAGCAGATGGGAGGGCACATGTGATCCTTCTTGTTTTGCCTGGTTTTCCTGTCTGTTTCCCTCTAGCCAAGTATTACCTCAGCAGTAGCATCTGATTTCAATTTTCATCCAAAAAGCATTAAAGGAATATAAAATTAATGAATAAAATATTATCAAACAGAATTCAATACCACGAGAAAAATATTTTACCATGAGCAAATGAGATTCATTCTAGCAGTTCAAGGTTGTTTCAATATTAGTAAGTCTGTTACGAATATGCTGTTGTTGTTAGCTGTGAATGAGTAGATTTCAATTCATGACGACCCCATGTGTGCAGAGCAGAACTGCTCCATTGGGTTTTCAAGGCCACGACCTTTTGGAAGCAGATTACCAGACCTGTCTTCAAGGTATCTCTGAGTGGGTTTCAACTGCCAACCTTTCGGCTAATAGTGGAGCGTTTAACCATTTGCACCACCTAGACCTCCTTCATTACTGTTATACATTACAATAATAGATTCAAGGAGAAACTTTTTTTATTATTTCCACAGATACAGAAATAGAGCTCAACAAAATTCTTTACATATTCTTGATAAAAAACACTCAGGAAAAGATGAATAAATGGATTATTCCTTAATAAGATAGACTGTATACTGTATTTTTATGCAAATAATGTATATTTTATACTTTTTTTTGCCAATAGCACAACTCCCTCATACATTATTTTCCTAGGTGTGCTATATTTATATGTATGGGTGCATTATTTATGTGGGCACATTATTTGCTAAAAAATACAGTACATTATTCCAAAAACCCACATCTTGATTGCAGGGGAAACACAAGTGATACTTCCACGGATTAGGAACAAGGCAAGGATGCCCTTTATCTCCCCTACAAATAGGGTTATAATAGAGGTATTAGTTTATGCAATTAGGCAAAAGAATCAAATAGAAGTTTAAAATAGGAAAGGAACAAGTAAAACTCTCTATTTTTAGATAATATGATAGCATACTTGGAATAGAGAACAAGTAATTTATACAACTTAGTTAATAAACCAATTTGATAAGGCAGCAACACAAAAACCTAAGGTATACAATTAAATAACTTGCACATACAGAAACAATAACTAGTTAGAGGACAGAACAGATGAAAAAGTAATTTTAAAATAGCCATTAAAAAGTAAAATACTTAGAAATAAACTAAAATAAATGTGAAGAAAATCTATATGAGAAAATTATGAAAATACACTTGAAAGCAAATGACCAGACTTGAACAGATGGATGGGACAGTTAAATATTCTAAAGATGCCAGTTCTCCCTAAGATAACTGTTATATTTAATTTAGTATTTATATATTCATGTAGCTACAAAAGTTCACAGAAGGACATTTTCTTGGAAAAAATAAGCAAGACCCATCAAAAGATGCTAAAATTAGGTAGTGCAAGTTTGATGGACAGCAAGATAATGGTATAGATTCAAAGTATTTCTCAGCAATTTGCTATTTAATTATGAAGTGAAAAATAGTAATTTTAGGCTGGAAAAAAACTTACCGTCGTCATCTTAATCAAGTGGTCAAAGTTAACTTTACCAATAATGAAAACGGCAGGCATCTCTGCCTCCTGACGTGATGCACATAGAAAGATGGACCAACACTTCTGCGGTATTTTTAACAAGAAATAAATAGTTTGGATTTAATCATTAGGAAAAAAATATACTGACTCAAATTTGACATTCTACTAAATATATATTCTGTACTCTTTAAAGGTATCAAGGTCATGAAAGCCAAAGAAAGATGGAGGAAATTCTTCAGATTAAAGGAGAATAAAATGAGGTGACAACTAAATGTAACCTGATTTTTAACCTCTCTTTATTCTCCTTTTAGCAATAGACCAGGATGAGGGAGTATAGATTTACAGAGCATTATTGGGATAATTGGAAATTTGAATATGGATTCTGGTTTAGATAAAAATAGCATATCGATGCTAAATATTGTGGTTTAGACTCTACGGTGGTTGTCTCCTTATTCTCAACAACAACAAAGAAAAAAGAAAGAAATGTACATTGAAGTATAAACACTAAAGTAAATGAGATAAAGTTTCAAAGATTGATTAATTTGGGTAAAATATATATGGAAAGTTTGGGGACAACTTTTTACATTTTCTGTAAGTTTTAAGTTATATTAAAATGATTATGCACTATACCTGAATCTATTATGTTATTTTTGTGAATATTTCTATTTTATTTTTATTTTTTTGTTTCTTTCTATGACAGTTTTATTTCCTCTTGGTTTGGCTGAATCAGCTGATGGAAATAGGAGAGTGCTGCAGAATAAATTTAGGATTCAGATAAGTATTACAGACTGAGAAATACGTAATCTTGAAATGAGACACAGACATAGTCAATTAAAAAAATAATGAAAAAGAGGGGTTTCACATAAAATCATTTACAGTGACTCGATTCAAAATTAATGGTTTGACACAACATTATTATTTCCAGTACAACCAAATATTATTTTTTCAGTATGTTCAGTAATTTTTTAGGCCTACCTCTGGCACTTCATGATTAACTACATGTAAATTAATAATTCTATTCTATCGATGCAGCACTCTTAATGGAAAAAAGGAGAAAAAAAGTTGAAATTTATCAATGATAAAAGAAAAAAAATAAATTGTGAACCTGAGAGAATAATAAACATCAAAGTATAATATTATTTTGTAAATTAATATTCCCCAGGAAACATTCTCCATAAGAGAAACAGCGGGAATATGATTCTAATCTCAAGAAATTTAACTTTTTTGTTCCTCTAAATTCTGCTAAATAATTACTTATTTGACAGACGTTCTAATGAAATGTTGTAAAAAAAATAAACTTTGTGAAGTCAAGTTCTTAATTACAGAAATACACAAATGTATTATTGGTATGAATTTAAATGGGCTACATTAATAATATAAGCAAAATATGTAGCTTTTTACTTAATAGAAACATAATGAGAGATTTCTCTTTTGAGAACTTGAAATAATTAATTGAAATCTCCAATTTTCTTCTCAAACAAGTGAGATTAATGACCCGTGGTACATATGGTACACCACTCACTTTTTCCAACTCTTATGTTCTTTGGGAGCATCTTTTTACCACTGAAATATTTACTGCCCATAAGTGGGGACTTGCACAACAGCGGTAGGTGAAAGAAACGGTAGTTGAAACAAAATAGCTGGGGTATGAGGTTTGCAAGTAAGGTAGTGCAACGAGGAAGTGTGATTGCTTAAAAATTTTGTTTTTTTTAGCTTTTGTACCCCTAGATAAGCCTTATAAACATATTTATGGTTTACTGTGTGATAGTTAGGAAGTCTTGGTGAATTTGTTTTTTTTTTTTTTTTTGTATCGTATTTAGAAAACTAGAGATTCCTCATGTAGCCTAACGGAAGGCACGATGATAAACATCATCAACCAAGGTCCAGTGGTACAGATGGGTGACCACTAAGATGGGTTCGAGAACCTTGAAAGTTCTGTGGTAACCATGTAGAACCAGATAATATTTCTCAAAATTCATATTACCAACCAAAAATTTTAATCACACTGTATGACTCAGCATGCTTCCATTAATGAAAACACATGGTATTAAAAAAAGGAAAGAAAAACAAAGCAGAAAATAATTGGACCTTGAAAAGTTTAAGAAGATTAATGCATAGCTAGCACTGCCACAACTCATGTACCTAGTTTATCCCTTCTCATCAGGATTTTCAAAATATTAACCTAAAAATATTTAAGTTAAAAACAACAAGAATGCAAAAGAAAACAAGCAATATTAAATCTGGTCTTTTAATGACAGAATTAGTTATATTTTATTTATATTTCCAGATGATACTATGATTAAACAATTCATGAATGAATCTCCCCGATTAATTTTCTAAAATATTTATTTGTATCTTTCAATGACTCATTTGACTTGTTCTTGTGTTCATTTTTGTTATACGCCCTGTAGGTTTGATAAATATTCAGAAAACATTGAAGATATAATATTATCTTATCCTAAGAAAAGCTATCTTAAAAAACAGAAATATGTTAGGAGGCATAATGACTAAAATTGTGATATTTAGTCATAGAGAAGTGAGACAGCAAAAATTAGCTTGGAACGAAGAAATGAAAATATGCCAGATGATTCAACAGGCCGGAATAGTAGACATGGATAAAGTCAGCTGAAAAGTTAACAGGAAATAATATTTTTTTCCAGGGCAATGCTGCAGCTGTCGTGTCATAAAAACCCCTTTCTTTGGGTGCCGATTGCTTTTTTCCTCACTGACTTTACTTGCCGTCTAAAATCATACCACCAGAAACTTTGTTATTTGAAATTTTCTGAGAAAGAGTTCTATTCTTACCTGGAGGATGTAAGTCACATCAACACATGTGTGGAGCTTCAGATAAGGGTTTGTTGGGCATGGAGTTCCCCACATCTCATTTAATGTTGTACTTTCCAAGGAAATGACTTGGATTCACTTTCCAGTCCAGATGTGATGTAGACCTCTTTACACATGGCCCTTCTTTGCTGTGAGCCTGTTTCATTTAAATTGCACTCTTCCCCCCAAACCTATAATAATTTTAATTTGTCCTATGTTTTGTGAGGCACCACTCAGTTCCTCTGACATGCCGTTTCCCTCATTGAAATGGGTCAGTAAAGTTTATTTTGGCAGGATGTAGGCTTATTCCTGGTGGTCTTAGGCTGCTAGGACTAGAACAAAAATAAGACATTGTTAATAAGGATAGTAATAAAAGGGGCTTTTTCTAGCTATGCATGTGATGTTTGAATTGAATGGCATAAAAAGAGGAGAAAAACATACACAAGAGTGCATAATGATAATAATTTAGAAAATTGAAATATTAAAATAAAATTAACTGAAAAAAGTATTTTATGTGAACAGAAGGACAATCATAATAGACAAGGAAGTAAGAAGGGATGTGAATTAGAAGGAAGGATATAAGATAAACAAATGTAAAAATTTACAATCTGTCAGACCTCTAATAAACAAGTTGATATATTTTGATTATTATTCAATATTGTTTATATTAATTAATAAACCAAAATAACTCAAACTCATTGCTGTCAAATTGATTCTGACTCATAGCAACTGTATAGGACAGGGTAGAACTGCCCCGTAGGAGCAGCTGCAGGATTCAAACTGCTGACCTTTTGGTTAGCAGCCATAGCTCTTAACCACTATGCTACCAGGGCTCCATATCAAATATACATCTCTATCTATCTATTTACACACACACACACACACACACACACACATATTCTTCTACTTTTACATTATTAATTTCATTTTAGAATTGAATGAATGTAAATGAAGCTTCCCAAAGTGTGTCTTTGTAGTAGTTTAAAAAAGTGCTCCTAATTGTTTAAAATAAGCAACTAACAAAAATGAGCAGCTCTGAAAGCAGCAGTGATTGTAGACCTTGCTCTTTTCCCTATACCACTAATTAATGGCATTTGATAGTTCCCACTTGAGAAAACACACTACATACATGCTTAATGTTTTTGTTTCATAGTGCTAGTAAGTGAGGTGCCTAGGACTGAGGATTTAAACATCTTGATTTGGTTTGGTGGAATCAATAGCTCAATATTTATCTGAGGGACATAGAAAATGGTGTTCTGGAAGCTTGTGTTGGTAAATGTGAGTTTACACAGGTTACGTGAGGGTTTGAATAGGGGATACTGAATTCTATATCAATATGCTTATAAAGAGGAAGATGCATGCAATGCGTAGAGAAAGAGAAGCAAGTGTGAAGTGAGTTGAAAAATATTTAGAAGAAAATACAGAGGGAAAAAACAGAGAACCAGGGAGACTTAGGTTTGTCCCTACTTGGAAGTCAAGAATTCTTACTGGTCATTGTAGTAACTGAAACTTGACCTAAGTTTCTTTCTTAGAATACTCCAGGGGATTTTTCATACATCCCAATAGACTGGAAAATGAAAAGGAAAAGTTTCAAAGAGGATAGGTATGCACTTGTGGATACTGAGAATTGCTACATATATCTAAAGTTTTAGGATGCACCTTCAAATTTGCTCTCTTTGCATTATTTATGTACTTTGAGCAATTTTGTAAAAATGTTACTTTATATATGTGTTATGTTGGCTGTCGCTCATGCCAACGTTATTTATAATAGAGTAAAACATTGCCCAGTCCTGCACCATCTTTGATTGTTGATAATCTTTGAGTCTCTTGTGAATATTATAATACTACTATTATACTATTATGGAAACCCTGGTGGCATAGTGGTTAAGTGCTACTGCTGCTAACCTAGAAGCTGACAGTTCAAATCTACCAGGCACTCCTTGGAAACTCTATGGGGCAGTTCTATTCTGTCCTATAGTGTCACTATGAATCAGAATCCACTAGACGGCAACAGGTTAACGGGTTATTATATTATTATAACTCTATTGTTATGACTTATAATATTATAATATTCTTCATTTATTATGATGACAAGTGTATGCATATTCAGACATCTTATGGATATGCATTATGTTGTTGTTAGTTGCTCTCAAGTAGATTCTGACTCATGGAGACCCCATGTGAGTCAGAGTAGAACTGTGCTTTATAGAGTTTTGAAGTCTGTGACCTTTCCAAAGCAAATCACCTGGCCTGTCTTCAAAGGTGCCTCTGGGTGGGTTCGAACCACTAACTTTTCGGCTAGTAGTCAAGTTTTAACCGTTTCAGCCACCCAGGAACTCTTATATGCATTATAGTTACGTACATTAAAGAAAGAAAAAAAAGAGCTCCTTCTCCTTTGCTTGAGGGGAAAAAATTAAAATTGTGACCACTATCCTAGGAGTCAAGGTGTAATAACTATAGCCTACATTGGGGAGTAACTTTGCCCTGCTGGATCAGTGCTTTAATGAAGACTTGTAGCTTTTTTGCAGAGTCAGTTGGGAAGGCTTTGGAAATCAGAGGGTTCTGAGAGAAGGAGACTCATCTGTATTTACACATTTAGTAAACTTTGATTGCTGTGTTGATAGTGGCCTTAATAGGAGCAAGAGTATTAAAATGGGGATGAGTTGCTGCTGGCTTAAACCCAGGAGGCAGTAATGAAGGCAGTGATATTATCAGTTTATATTTTTGGAAATAGAGGCAACAGGATTTTCTAACAGATTGGATATAGCATGTGAGAGAAAGAGAAAGGTCATGGATGATGATGACTTTCAAATTTCTGATATCCTGCTGATGACACAGGACATTTTCCCTGAACTTTTTTACTACAAGTTCAAGAAAAAAAACATGATTTGAAAAAGAAAATGATTATGCCATTTATGGACAAAAGTGAAAATACATAAACAAAGGCAAAAAACCCTTTTGGGAAATGAATATCAAACTAATTCGTGGTTCATTCTGTAGAAAAGAGAAGGAAGAAATTGAGGAAGATATATTTTACTGTTTGAATATTTACAAGTTAGTATTATCAAAATGATGAATAAAAACACTGCCAGTATCCTCATGCAGACATTATCACTGTCAACATTTTATTGTTTTAGTTAGAATATTTAGATATTTATATATAGGTCCTTGTTAAAACTGTACTAAAATGGCTACATTGATATCTATATTGAGCACATCTAAGGTCACATTAAAGAAGTGAACAGAGGATTTCAAATGGCAGCTTGCAAAGACAAAATAAAGTATTATAATGACGTGCAAAGACCTGGAGTTAGAATAACAAAAGGGAAGAACACATTCAACATTTCTCAAGCTGAAAGATCTGAAGAAGTTCAAGCCTTGAATTGCAATATTGAAGGATTCTATGGGCAGAATATTGAACCACAGAGGAAACATCAAAAGACGGAAGGAATACACAGAGTTACTGTACCAAGGAAAATTGGTCGACATTCAACCATTTCAGGAGGTAATACATGATCAAGAACCGATGGTATTGAAGGAGGAAGTCCAAGCTGCAATGAAGTCTTTGGCAAAAAGTAAGGCTCCAGGAATTGATGGAATACCAAATGAGATGTTTCAATAAATGGATGCAGCGCTGGAAGCGATCATTCATCTATGCCAAGAAATTGGAAGACAGCTACCTGGCTAACTGATTGGAAGAGATCCATATATGTGCCCATTCCAAAGAAAGCTGATACAAGGGAAAGCAGAAATTATCCAACAATATCATGAATATCACATGCTAGTAAAATTTTGCTGAAGATATTACAAAAACTATTACAGATGGAGCTTGGCTGAAAGCAGAGAATACCAGAAAGATGTTTGCCTGTGTTTTACTGACTATGCAAAGACATTTGACTGTGTGGATTATAACAAACTACGGATAACATTGGGAAGTATGGGAATTCCAGAACACTTAATTGTGCTCATATGGAAACTTTACATAGACCAAGAGGCGGTTGTTCAAAGAGAACAAAGGATAGTGCATGGTTTAAAATTGATTGCCTGGCCCTGCGCCATCCTCACAACCATTGCTATGTATGAGCCCATTGTTGCCGCCGCTGTGTCAATCCATCTAGTTGAGTATCTTTCTCTTTTTCACTGACCCTCTACATTACAAGCATGATGTCCTCCTCCAGGGACTTGTCCCTCCTGATAACATGTCCAAAGTTTGTGAGAAGAAGTCTCACCATCCTTGCTTCTAAGAAGCATTCTGGCAGTACTACTTCCAAGGCAGATTTTTTTCATTCTTCTGGCAGTCCCTGGTATATTCAATATTCCTTGCCAATACCATAATTCAATGGCATCAATCCTACTTCAGTCTTCCTTTCATTGTCCAGCTTTCACATGCATATGCAAATTTTTAATTAACAAAATTCTTACAAATAACCACTCTTACCTGTTTGTTTATTTATTTTTCCAGAATAGAGATTTTTTATAACCATTTTCCATTTATACTTCACGCACTGATATTTTGCTTATAAACTTCATTATTTACTTCTTTATCTGTTAAACAGTAATGAAAGTTATAAGCAAAATACCAGTGTATGAAGTATAGAAGAAAATTTGCTATAAGAAAGCTCTATTCTGGAAAAATAAATAAAAAGCTAAGAGCAATTATTTATAGGACTTTTGTTAATGAAAAATAGATTTAAAATATAAATGGTCAAGTCTCAAATTTGTATTTCAAAATAAAATTCAGTTTCTAAATAAATGAATTGGGGTTGTAAAGTGTGGACCAAAAGAAAATGAATTTCCATTTTTTGCATTATAGATAATCAGGCAACTTTTTATTGCTGAGATTAAAAATAAGATTAGAGAAAAGCAATTATGCTAGAATACAATATAAGTGTGAAATTTTGAGACTGAAAATAAGCTCTGATAAAAAATATCATAAAGAACCACTTAGCTTAAATCATAAGACAAATAATCACAGAAAGGTTGTCTACATTATTTTGCCCTTGATTTATTTTAATAGAAAAAGCCATTTCCCTAGAACAACTTATCTTTTTTATTTTCTTGAAGATTGTTTAGCCAGCAAAACTTTATAAGCCAAATTACTTAACATTATTATTCACCTATTAACCCTTTGCCAAGTATTTATTAATTGCACGGTATGTCCCAGACATTGGAAATGCTAAAATTTTTAAGATGTTATATTTATATGAAATAATGTATGAATTCTTTGAATTATTAAATTAAATTAAAAAAGAAACTCTTGAGGAAAAAATGTCTGGTACCGAAGTAAAAAGCAATTAGTTTGTAATTCAATAAGAGCATTATAAACAAGAACCTCTTGGAAATTGTAGATGAGAAAGATAAAAATTGAAGATTGAATTACATCTTCAGGAATGAATAATATTTCACCAGAAAATGTAGCAATATCATTCTTATTTAGAAAAAGTAATTTCAACAGTATAGAAGGCTGTAGCATAATGTGGAATGGCAAAAAGTTCAGTTAATTTATCTATCAAAACATGGAAGACAGAAATAAAGAGTTTGGATTTTATTCCACAGGCAAACCATACTAGTAGATGTTACAAAATTAAAAGTGACTATAAAATGTAATTATATTTCTTCAAAAGCAGCCATTTGTTTTTAAAAGGTTATATGTTTATTTAAAGAGGGTCTAATTTTTCATAGGGTTTGATATCTTACAAGGGGGTCAGCAATGCCTAGAAAACAAATGACTCTTGTATTGTTTTCAGTGAAAGTGTGGCCTTCAATAAGTGCAATGGCCTAGAAGTTTCCTGAGCCTAAAATGTGCATCCTAGAGAAGGTGTCCATTTCCTTTATGCTCACCTTGTGTTTTACGTGTGCCAACAACAAAGGGAAAAGAAGATACTCTACCAAGTAATTCGACAGAAGGAAAACTAGCAACAACCATCATGAAAAAGACTGAAAATACCTGGTCCCAAGACACTTTAGGGACTATGCCATGTGATAGATCCATAAACAGTTCAACATTTAAGTCTGAGAAACGGGGAAGTGGAAACTAAAAATGTGTGTAAGCAAAGAAAGTTGTCTCAAATCAACCTATGTTCTAAATCTTGTAAAAATGTATCTTAAATATTACTCTCTGAAAGAGCAGCATATTGTATATTATTTAGGGTAGACAAACCACAAGAACAAAACAAAAAAACCTCAAAATATCTCAATCACTTAACCCAAGCTATTTCCATCCCATTCTTAAAGTTTAAAGCTGATATTGTCTGGGTGTCTTGTGCTGTATGTATTCAAGGATCTAGGCTTCTTCCATCTATGGGTGTACCATCCCCCAGAGCCTCAGAGTCCTCTGTTGGATGTCTGCATCATGTAGCAGGGAAAGAAAGAGAGCACGACGCATCTTGCAGGAAGTTTTTATTGTGTGAAGCAGTCCTGAAAGTAACCATCTTTTTTCTACCTAATTACTATTGATTTAATCAATGCATGCACACACCTAGCAGCAAGGGAAGTTGGAAAATAGTCTGTCTCTATACCTAAGATGAAGTTCTCAAGTGGCGCAAATGGTTTGCAATTGTCTGCTAACCAAAAGGTTGGTGGTTTGAAACCCCTCAACGACACCACAGAAAAAAGAACTGGTGATCTACTTTGTAAGATTACAGCCCCTGAAAACTCTCTGGAGTGTAGTTCTACTCTGAAACCCTTGCAGTCACCATGAATCAGAATCAACTTGAAGACAATAAGTTTGAGTTTGTTTGTTTGGTGACTGGGAAGAGAAGGGATTTTTTTGGTGTGTACATCAGTATCTCTGACGTATGTTTCCTCATCTCTGTCTCTTAATGGTCACAAAGAAAGAGTTCACTCCTCTTTTCAAACACAATCCGTGAGTGAATTGAAGCCTTTTCCATGAGTTATGGAGGTGACTGCCTTTGGTCTGCAAAGAAAGGAAATTTGTTATCTACCATCCCAAGTCCTATTCCTACACCTTCTCCATGTACAATAAAGGAATAGGGACAAACAAACAAACAAAAAACCCTCCCACTTAGAAAAGGAAGAATGACACAAAAGCAATTGTTTCATATCACTTTGGGGTGGTAGAAATTCTTTGATTAGTCTCTGATCTGCCCCCTTGGCAGGCAACGTCACAAAATGGATAATAATTAAAATTAAATTTTCTAGCAAATCAGACCATGTCTTTTACTGTTGGCCTTCAGCACTGTCATTACTGGAGTAGATCTATCACTTTCTTAAATGTCAAACAGAATAATTCTTAGATTTTCCCATAAGTACAAGTTAATTCTGTGGTATTGACTTGATCTTATGAGCCAAAATTTAACTCTCACTCAGTTTTCATAGTCTTTACATGGAGTCACATAGGTCACTCAGCTCATACTTCAATCTGGTAGATGTGCTATTTGTTGATACATATGAAACATTGCAGCAAAAAATGTTTGCAATATATTTTTCAAAAAATGTGCCATCCTACCTGTGAAAGGTTCTTGGAAAACTGGGCTGAAACATATTAGTTGAAAACACTTTGTGTATTTTCACACAAAATAATCATAGTTAAAGCTTTATAAACCTCATATTAACACTTTGTAAACTTCATGACTTGAAACTTAAGGTGATTTTTTTTTCTTATTATAAAATGTTTTAAACTATGATGACCTAAAATGCTTGTTATATAATTTTATTCTTATCTAAAAAATCTTAGAAACATTAAGCCTTGAAACACTGTAAATCTTGAACAATACCTGGTATATAAACAACCGGTGACATTTCAAGTTTTTCAGCTGCTGTCACTGAAAGCCTGCTAAAATAGATCCCTGTACAGTTTTTAAGTAACAAAGAAATAGTGCTTTCACTGTCATAAAGACTTACCCTTCCTTAGGAGAGAGATTTGTTTTATACTTTGTTATTTTCAGTGTCCGTGAACTAAAGACTATGAATACCAACAAAGCAATTCAACCAACTTTATTGGGTCTCCAAGGCAGAGAACAATTTCAAGTTTCAAGTCCACAACTGCCGTAACTCAAATTCCAGTGTTTTGTGTTTTCTCACTCAATTAAAAGAGTCTCCATCTTCAGTGATATTACCACATCATCTAATCTCTCTAGATTTAATATTTTCTGTCTGAAAGTTAGGATGAGAATGAATTTGAGCTTGGTTCAAGATACATACAGATCAGGGATTATATACCAAACTGTATGATTTGAATACAGCATTTTTCAGTTGTGGTTTAAATGCTTATGTTGTTGAATATCGATGAATCTTTTTCTATGAAATGGACCTAATAATACATTTCTTATTGGATTAAACCAAAAAATTTTATAACATACTATTCTATTGTGAGCACAATTGACAGAAACTATTCCGTACATGAAAACCCCTGTAAATATTGTTGAAACTGTTTCAATAATAAGTGAATGAACATACAAACAAGGTAGATAAAAAATGGCCTCCTTTCCTCTCAAATTAAGTACAATTCAACTGTTGTTGTTAGGTGCTATCCTGTCAGTTCTGACTCACAGTGACCCTATGCACAACAGAACAAAACACTGCCTGGTCCTCCACCATTCCCACAATCGTTGCTATCCTTGAGCCCATTGTTGCAGCCACTGTGTTAATCCGTCTCTTTGAGATCTTCCTCTTTTTTGCTGACCCTCTACTTTACCAAGCATGATGTCCTTTTCCAGGGACTGGTCCCTCCTGGTAACATGTCCAAAGTATGTGAGATGAAGTCTCACTATCCTTGCTTCTTATGAACATTCTGGCAGTACGTTTTCCAAGACAGATTTCTTCGTTCTTCTGGCAGTCCACGGTATATTCAATATTCTCTGCCAACAGTATAATTAAAAGGCATCAATTCTTCTTTGGTCTTCTTTATTCATTGTCCAGCTTTCAAATACATATCAGGTGACTGGAATACCATAGCTTGGGTCAGTCCTCAAAGTGACATCTTTACTTTTCAATACTTTAAAGAAGTATTTTTCAGCAGATTTACCTAATGCAATATGTCATTTGATTTCTTGACCGCTGCTTCCATGGGCGTTGATTGTGAATCCAAGTAAAATAAAATCCTTGACAACGTTAATATTTTCTCCATTTATCTTGATGTTGCTTATTGGTCCAGTTGCAAGGATTTTTGTTTTCTTTATGTTGAGGTGTAATCCATGCTGAAGGCTGTAGTCTTTAACCTTTATCAGTAAGTGCTTCAAATCGTCTTCACTTTCAGCAAGCAAGGTCGTGTCATCTCATATTGCAGGCTGTTATTGAGTCTTCCTCCAAACTTCATGCCCCATTATTCTTCATATAGTCCAGTTTCTCATATTAGTTGCTCAGTATACAGATTGAATAAGTATGGTGAAAAGATACAATCCTGATGCACACTTTTCCTGATTTTAAACCATACAGTACCTCCTTGTTCTTTTTGAACTACTGCCTCTTTGTCTATGTACAGGTTCTTCATGAGCACAGTTAAGAGTTCTGGAATTTCTCTTATTCGCAATGTTATCCATAATTTGTTATGATCTACACAGTCGAATGCCTTTGTATAGTCATTAAAACACAGGTAAAAATCTTTATCATATTCTCTGCTTTCCACCTAGATCCATCTGACATCAGCAATGATGTCCCTCGTTCCAAGATCTCTTCTGAATTGGGCTTGAATTTCTGGTAGTTCTCTGTCGATGTAGTGCTGCAAACGTTTTTGAATTACCTTCAGCATAATTGTACTTGCTTGTGATAGTAATGACATTGTTCAATAATTTCTACAAAAGTTATGTCAACTTTCTTTGGAATGGACACAAATTCCGATCTCTTCCAGTCAGTCGGCCAGGTAGCTGTTTTCCGAATTTCTTGGCATAGACAAGTGAGCCCTTCCAGTGTTGCATCTGTTTTTTAAAACATCTCAGTTGGTATCCCATCAATTCCTGGAGCCTTGCTTTTCACCAGTACAATCAATGCAGCTTGGACTTCTTCCTTCAGTATCATCAGTTCTTGATCATATGCTGCCTCCTGAAATGGTTGAACATGGACCAATTCTTTTTGGTACAGTAACTGTATTTATTCCATCTTCTTTTGATGCTTCCTGAGTGGTTCAATATTTTCGCCATAGTATCCTTTAGTGTTGCAGCTCGTGGCTTCAATTTTTTCTTCAATTCTTTCACCTTGAGAAATGCCAAGCTTGTTCTTCCCTTTTGGTTTTTTAACCCCAGGTCTTTGCACATTTCGTTATAACACTTTTTCTTCCCCAGCCGCTCTTTGACATCTTCTGTTCAACCCTTTTCCTTCATTATTTCTTTCATTTGGGTTAGCTACTGTCTTTCAAAAGCCACCTTCAGAGTATCTTCTGACATTCATTTTGGTCCTTTCTTTCTTTCCTGTCTTTGTAATGACCGTTTGCTGTAGAATGTCTAATTTCACATTCTTTATAAGACATTAAAATATTTTCTGATGTTATAAAATTTTAATAAGAACCTGTACATGCTAGGTATTTGTGTGGTAAAACCCTTTGCTGTTGAGTCGATTCCAACTCATAGCGACCCTATAGGACACAGTAGAACTGCCCCATAGAGTATCCAAGGAGCACCTGGTGGATTTGAACGGACAATCTTTTGGTTAGTAGCTGTTGTACTTAACCACTATGCCACCAGGGTTTCCATTTGGGTGGTAGGAGGGCTTTATATGTAGGATTTAACAAAATAAACAAAAACATTCCTTGCTGTGAATGATTTTAATATGTGATTTACTGGACTCGGGCAAATAATCCATTTACTACTTGTAGTAGAAAGAAATAATAGTTAATAGAGAGAATGAGAGGAAAAAAATATGTTTTGAGAAGATAGAAACTGAAAAATAAAGATAAGAGAGAGCAAAGAGGATTGGCACTTGGTTTTAGGCTTTGAGAATGAAATGTCCTTCCTAAAACATCATCTATTTTATTTGTTTATTTGTTTGTTTTTTGGTTTCAGAAACTTTTTTCTTGCATTTTTCCCCCAAAGGTGAATTAGATGATTACTAGTTCCCAGAAACCTCAAAATATTTTTGTCCTTTACATTATTTAAATATTTAACCAGAGTTGCATACATATTTTATGAGGAGAAATTTGAATTCATAGAAGATTGATTTGAGATTGTATTAATACTGAGCTGTTGGTAGTAATGAAAGTATTGTTGGGGGTGGAGTTACAGTAAGAGAAAATTACTGGGAAAACTTGGAGAAGATTCCAGTCCTTTGTGTCCATTTTTTTTTTCCAGATGTAAAAGGATGTTCTACAGATGAAGAGGAAATATACATAAACATACTAGTAGCAAAGAGGTAGTAGATTATTAGAAATGTTTTAAAGATTTACCACTGGCTAAAGGATAATGGTGAAAAAAAAAAGAAAAAAAGCACAATAATGTTCTTTAGAAATCTGTGCCAGATATTAGAGTTCTGATTCTCTTGTTAAATTTTATGATTTTATTAGAATTACAATAAATAAATATACTGATCTTAATGGTCTTAAATAACTTTGAAAAAATACGTGTTTAATTTTTTAGATACTTAGTTTTTGAGAGCTAAAGACATTTGACTCTTAATAATTCCTTATTTGTACTATACCATTAGAAAAATGATATGGCCATATCCTATAAACACTTGTAAAATGTGTCTCTTAAAATTGTAGTGGCACGTTTTCATGAGCAGAATTATATGTGCCAAGTATGGTTATTTCAGAGCCATCTAAGTCTGAAGTACTCTCATCAAGTAGGTAATAATTATTAGTTTCTTGTTGTTACAATACCAACCATAAATGTTCACTGCTGCTTCTATAGACTGTTAGAATATATTATTGAAAATAAAGCAAACACATCTTGTTTTTAAAAGCCTCATGACATTAAATCTCCCCAATAAAATGATATGACTTATTCTAACTTTACAGTCATTGTCAACTCTTAGAAATAATTGCTTCTGCAAGCCTTTTAAAGAATCTTGATGCTACTTTCAAACAGGAATAAAGTTCATAATTCAAAAAATAAAATAAGGCTCATAAGTAAGACATATTACTTCCCTTTGGATAAGACGAGTCTGAAATAATAATATATATGCACATGGAGCTGCTATATAAACATCTAAGGACAACCACACATACACCGAGTTAAATGCTAGGCAATTCATGTAGATTTAGGAGTTGTGAGTTTAAGACAAAAACGTTTTATCAGTATTATTATCTCATATTTAATTAATAGAAAGAAAATGAGTACCCATAGAAAGTCCTGACAGATTTCTACAGAGGAGTCGAGAAGGATGGATTCAATCAGCAAGGAAGGAAAAACTATGTAAGAAAAGTTAAGAAGCAAAATCTAAGAAAGACAAGAGAGAATTCCTAGGAAATTTGAGAAAGTTGTTTTAGAAAAATTCGTTCGTATATAATTCAGTTATCAGTATGTGAAAAATGAGCAGAATAAATATTTGTTAAAGAAATAATAGTATGAAGTATAACTGATTTATAGGAATAATATCTTGCATGTGCTAATATATATGGCATTGTGAGATCATACCAGCTCTTTGATTTAGATACTCAGAAATGATACTGTTTTATTAAATGCTATTTTTGAAGGGGGCAAATAAGTAGTTTGTTTTAGAAAAGTTTATATATATACATATATATATATCACACACAAACTTGTTGTGTAATTGAAACTATCTTCACATTGTCAACATTTCTGAGATACTTTTATCAAAGTATAATATTTATAAAATATTTTAATATTCATATATAGTTTTATTGTATACTGGTATGTAAGAAAAATAATTTTAAAGCTTTCTTTTTCTTTATACTTTAGAAGAATTTCTATCGTACTCAAAATATTAATTCTTAAAGATGTCTTTGATTTAATCATTGTAATAATTTGAGCCTAGCACTTTGTATTATGATGGTCAGTGAAAATGAATGGAACTTAGTAGGTAAGAGCTTGGCTGCTAACTAAAAGGTAAGCGGGTCGAATCCATCAGTCACTCCTTGGAAACCCTATGGGGCAGTTCAACTCTGTCCTGCAGGGTTGCTATGAGTCAGAATCTATTCAATGGCAACTTTTTTTTTTTTCTTTAACCCTTAATTCAGTGTTTTGATTATTCTGTGGAATTCACCTGCTCATAATCTGGTTGATCTTCAGTTAAACGGAGCTATTAAACTAAAATAGCCAGGTTTTCAAATAGACTTCTAAAGAATAACTACAATTTCTGTATCTTTATAAGTATACTTTCTCTTTGCTCCTGTTGAAATGGATGAAAACTCCCAACTCTTAACTCAGGCACACAGTTCAGTGGTGAACTGGATCTATTTGCCATTCACACTAGAACTTTGGCCCTGCAATGAATCTCTCGTTTATGCTCTCTATCTATCACTACATTATTGTTTCAACAACAATAGAAATTGCCTTTTTTGATAGTTTTTTCATCTCCTATGAGGATGATTAAATTATTTTCTCCTTAGATTTCTAACTAGGGCTAAAATATTAATGAGACTTCCAAAAACTGGATTATCTTGCTTTCACAAATACTACTTCTTCTGGGGCATTAATCTTTTAATATGCTACTTGATACTGTTTGTTTTTTCATGTAATATTTTTTGTATTTAATGAATGCTACTGTCTCTAAGATTATTTTGTGAGTTCTTGACAGGTTTTTTATTAATATTTTCTCACTTCATAAAATTAATCCAGTAGCCTTAGGTTCATTATATGATTAAACACTCCAAATATCATTGAAATTATATTTTCTAAACATATAGAAAGTTTTAGTGGCATATACCTCAGAAATTGTTTTGACTTGGTTTTATTTGGATGAATAATTTATTGACAATACTCTTTCTTTTCTTATATATCAACTGTTCTCTATAGATTTGGATCTTCTGTTGTTATTTTGATAAATATATAGTGATACACACACACACATACGCACACACATTCTTTAGGTTGTCAAATGTGTCTGTCGAAATTCTCCCCTATTTAGCGATAAGTTTTCTTACTAGTTTATGTATGCTTTTCTTTCGGAATCCTCAGAATTTGGATTTCTTTTTAAGTTTTTTTTTTTATTTTTATGATATCAAATTTATATATATTTAATTTTTGCTTTACTTGTTTTGGTTTTGTTATATTCTAAGTTGTAGAGTGAAATATTAAAAGTTTCTATTTTTCTCTTTTTTCTGAATATAGTTATTTAAATTTATGAATTTTTATTTAAGTACTGGATCTGACGTGTAGAATTCCATTTTCCTTCTTTTCTATCTATTCTGTAATTTCAGTTTTCATTCCTTCTTTGACACGAGAAAGAGTTTCTGTATGTGTGTGCACCTAACTTCCAGATGGTACATACTTTTATATTTAATTGTGTCATGTCATTGATTTAATTTTTATTTCATTGTGATCTATATGTTTTATGAATTGAGGAAGCTATATGGCCTCATAGTTCTCTCAAGTTTTGTGAATATTCCATAACCCCATGATTTTTTGGCCTTACCATATTACTTACCATATTACTTCTTTCACAGGTATTTATAACTATAATAATTGTCTTATTAATTTGCTTTTAGGATTACTAAGTGCTCTCTGGTGTTGTGTTTGGTACTTCGTAGCCTATACCTTGGTCTGTTTTCTATTAACATGTTGCCTTCCTCTTCATTTCAGTCTAAGATTGGGGGTTATGTCTACCAGACTCCCTTTCCGTTCTGACATACCTGTTTCTTTCCTTCAAATACAACTGTCTGTTTGATCTCTGCTTAATTCTGCCTGTCAGATGTACCCTATAAACCTTATTTTTATTGCTGAAAATAAAGAATTAAAATTTATACTGAATAGAGTTCTCTTCAACCTTGAGAAGCATATCTTGCTAATTCTTTTCACTCTCTCATGTAGCACACCCTTGCTTGATCCCTATAACTTTTGATAGCCATTTTTGTTGTTTGAATTTACATGTCTCAACACATTTTACTGAACATAAAATTGTCTTTTTTTGTTCCTTACTCCATTCACTGGTTTTGAATGATTTCTGGTAAACATAAAAGTGAAACAAAAAGGTGTTCCTTTCAAGTTGTTTCTTGACAAAATAAAATTATTTTTTTAATGTACAAAACATAGCAACAAATTTGTGAGAGTTACTGAAATTTTGTGGTTTTACAATGTATTTTCAGCCGTAATTGTTTTCAAAGTCTGTGAAGACATTCTAATCCTCCTCTGCTTATGAAAATCTCAACAGGAAACTAGAATAAAATCTCCTTTCCTTAAATTTATAAATCTTGAATACCAGGGAATAAGTAAATTGTTGATGTAATGTTTTTATCTGAATAAGAACCAACAGAAAACAAAGAACTTTGCAAGATCATTATCACTAGGAAAAATGTTCCCACAAACATAGAAGATAGTTCCTTAGAAATAGTAGTTCTCAAATTTGAAAGATCATTTGCTAAGTAGATATACACTAATGGTTTATTTCATTACAATCTTCACTTCCACAAAAAAGGAGAAATGTTTTCTAAGGGAAATAATGGTCAAATGATTAAAATTATCCTTACAAGCAATTTTACCATTCACTGAATCCACTTCTTCAATTCTTTGTTAGTTATGCTATTCTTCTTCTCTGATCTAGACTTCTTGGTTTTCTTAAAGTATTTTCTAGTAGAGGAAATTTTTTAAAAAATGAAAAAGAACACACAAAAACTCACAAGACTATGAAAAATAAATGATTACTGAAAGCATGGAATTTGAAGTGCAGTTTCTTCCTGTTACATTTTTTGCCATTTATTCAATTTATGAACTCACTGCAGCATTTTTATTTCTCTTATTTATTTGTTTTTTCAAAACTCATTCATTCATGGTATAGTGGAATATAATGAGTTGTAAAGCAAAATTAAGACTGTACCTATTCCATACTCATCCCCCTACTGAAACAGTTGGCAGTGTAATACGCCACATGTTTGTCCTTGCTCATGGAATTATATGCAAATACACACATATAATGATAGACACGAAAATAGCAGAATAAAATTATTCATACATATTTAGTTTCAACTTAATATTTTCATAACAAATTCATAAGTGTAGATATATTTCTACTTGTTGCTAATGTGTTATGCATTAAAAAAAAAACAAAAAAACACAAACCTGTTGCCATCAAGTCAGTTCCAACTCATATGCATAGATATGCATAAACAAGTATACTTAGGTAAGCAGTTTGATGTTTATATAAAATTGTTTAAATATGTATAATTGAGTATACATATGTTTTATCTATATAGGTGTCTGTATATATATATACATATTCATTTCTTATGCATTTTCTAGATTTTAATGTCATCTTCTTTTCATTGTTATTGGGTTGGTTGCTTATAGTCTATCTTTACTCCTTCTGCATAGTCTGCTCCTATTTTATTATAAGTTGCTAAAACCTGATGCTACTAAAAAATCTGATGTGTAGCTTCCATATTTTCTTTATATTTATATACATACATATATACAGGAAAATCTGTGAAAGCTGGAAACTGTATAAGGCAAAACACAGCAAAGAAGGAAAACTCAAATATTTTCCACTAATAGTGATAGAAAAGTGGTAAGTTGCACCCTGTCAAAAGCGGAAAACTTGTGAGACCCAGAAAAACAAGGCAGTCCCTTTAAGTTCTGACTCTCACAGGTTTCACTGTGAAATTATATATATATATATGTATCTACTGGTGGTGCAATGGTTAAGCAGCTTGGCTGTTAACTGAATGGTCTGTGGTTTGCACCCACCAACCTTGTCTCAGGAGGAAGATACGGCAGTCTGCTTTCATAAAAACTGCAGCACTGGAAACCCGATAGGGCAGTTCTACTCTGTCCTATGGGGTCACAATGAATCGGAATTGACTTGATGGCAGTGGGTTTGTTTGTTTATATATACATATACACACACATACATATATTAATGTATGTGTGTGTTTGCATACACACATTGTCTACCTACTTATACATATATACACACTTTTAAAGATAGATACAGGCATGCATTCATAAATGTTTTATGATTGCTTGCTTTAAAAAAAGCATAATTCTCTGAATCACATTTCTTATTGAAAAATACTTCATCTAAGTGACTCTAATAAACTGATCTTCAGAATTTTAATTGTTGCATAAAATTCCATTTTGTTCATATAAAATATTTTATTTGACCATTCTCTTATGATGGACTTTCTTGTAATTTTTAAATTTTATTAATATTCAATAGTTATTATAAACATTATGAAAAATTATTACTGGGTATAAGTGTTTTCATTTCTTTGGGAGAGATTCTATGAATTGGTGGAATACATTTAAAATCTTTAAATTTGAAAATATTCAGACATGATTTTTAAAATTTTATTAAAAATTCATTTTTATACCAAAAATTTGGTAGAAAGCTTCCTTAGATATTTGCTACCATTGTTAGTATTTTTTCATATTTATGTCTTTACATTTGTTTATTTATAATTTGATAGCTATGACATCGAATTTAATTGGTAGTTTATTTTGATTTTCCCTAATACTGAATTTGAGATTTTAAAAAAAAGTTTATTAGATATTCAAATATGTAAATTGTCTATTATAGCATCTACATTTCCCCCTCCCCGTGACATTTTGCTCTTTGTTTCTTTTTTGCCAATCTGAATGAATGACTTATCTGTTGAATATCTTCACAGGAAATCCTGTTATAATTTTTTTTTTCTTATCTACTGACTCATAGTGATAATTTTAACACACACATATTTTTTAAAATATTTACAGTCAAATTTGTATACATTTTTCAAAAGTTTTTTGTTTGGCTTTTGGTCATAATTGTTTTTTCACTCCTAAATTCTTATTTTTTAAAAAACTTCTCTGATTTTTTGATAAATAGAGATGACAATATTAATTCTGAGTACTGAGGCAGTCATATGATTATTTGACTATATTGGGAATTAAAGAAACCAGTAAATGTCATTTAGATTGATGTTAGACACAAATTCAGAAATTTAATTAGATTTGAATTAAATCTAATTCATAGTAAATAACTGCTCCTTTTCTGTCTTTTTCAGAATATCAGTTATTGGGAAACTGAGAAAATTTATTATAATTTGCATTTATATTTGCTTAAGTAGGGTAATTTATGTTGAGACAGGAAAAATATCGTTACTATTGAACTTAAATCAATACTCATTAAGCTTCTAACAACTCAATATATACAATGCTGTATGAAGTCTGTATAGATTATCTTTAATCCTTACCAACACTTTACATGACAGTTATTATTTCTCTCTCTTTCAAGTAGTAAACTTGAGAATTGCAATATTAAGTAAACTGCAAAAGTTTTTCATTAAACAAGTATTTATTAAGCAGAGAGTGGGAGCCTGATTACTTTGTTACATGTGCTAAAGTCTTAATTCTGCCCACTAATTTCAAAATCAGTAATATTGCAGTCAATAGTTTCTCTGAATTACCCCACCCATCGCCCAGTCTCCTTCTATGTTCTGTGAACTGTGGAAATACAAAACAACGAAGGCTTTGTACATGAGAAACTCATATTGAGTAAAGAAAAAATAATTACAGAATTAGAGGATATTTTTAAGATTTTTTTTTTATTGTACTTCAGGTGAAGGCTTACAGAACAAATAGTTTCTCATGAAACAGTAGTACACATATTGTTTTATGACATTGGTTAGCAACCCC